>NC_091175.1:23565974-23683474 GCF_040958095.1 Procambarus clarkii
CGCGGCCCGGTGCTCGACCAGGCCTCCTTTTTATTACACATTCTCAGGAAGCAGCCCGTTGCAGCTATCTAACTCACAGGTACCTATTTACTGCTAGGTATCAGGGTGAAAGAAAAATTTTGCCCATTTATCTCTGCCTCCATCGGGGATCGAACCCGGAACCTCAGGACATCCGAAGCGCTGTCCACTCAATTGTCAGGCGCCGACCAGCTTCTGGGTAACAGCATCTCCTCCAAATCAACCTAGCCTGGCTTTGCATCCGGGAGAGGCCACTCCAGACCGACAACCAGAGCGCAACTTCATAGTCTTCTGAAACTAACGGATGCCTACTACTAATGCAAATACTCAAACGTCAATCACCACTACATCACTTCCACTACACCATCACCACTTCAGTTCTACCATTACAACATCACTAGATCAGTGCCACTCCACAATCAACTCTACATCACACGAACTATTATACCACCACAACCACTTCACCATCACCAGTACATCCCTACCACTACACAATCACCACTACATCACTGCCACTAAACGATCACCAATACATCGCTACCACTACACCATCAACTCTACATCACTTCCACTACACCATCACCACTACCACTACACCATAACCACTACCACTACACCATAACCACTACCACTACGCAATCAACAGAACATCACTACCACTACAACATCTCGACTACCATTACACAATCAACTGTACATCACTACCACTACGCTATCACCACTACCACTTCACCATCACCAATACATCACTACCACTACACCATCACCACTACATCACTACCACTACACCATCACCACTACATCACAATCACTACATCAGTACCACTGCACCATCACCACTACACTACACCCTCAACTCTACACCACTACCACTACGCAATCATCACTACCACTACACTATCACCACTACATCACTACCACTACACCATCACCACACCCATCACAAAACTTACCTTACTAAAACACCTTTGTCTCTGATATCACTTTGATGTGACAGCGTTGTGGAATAATTTACGGTCGCAAATATAGCAGGCCGCTCTGAATACAGAAGTTCAAAACTAAATAATGTCCATTGACTTTGTGGTGCGATTAGTAATGAGTGTGACAGTGGTGAAGTTGACGGCCTATTGGCCATTGGCCAGGCTCACGAGCGAGCTCTATTTTGAGAATGGCCTCATGAAGGAGGCGCTCACACACAGCACTTGGGTGAGAATGCTTTCCTGGTTCTTCCGCTTTGACCTGCCGGAGGTGATACTGCACGAGGAGCCGGTCAAAACCTTCTTGGTCGGGGACGTAGCTACGATGCTCTAGTAATGGTATAACCATTGGTGGCTGCGCGATGAACTACTTTTCAGGAGGTTTGAAGTAGGCGGCATTTTCCTGCTGATTGCACCACCAATGCTACTGCTGTTGATGGTGGTGGCCATTATGATCATGATGGTACTCATTAAATGGTGCCGTCGTGCTCTCAGAGAGTACCTGGACCAGCAAGAATTTTGCGATGACATGTCTCTCGGCCTCCGCCTGCCTTTGTGGGTCAGTACGAGGATAGAGGGGACTCTCCGGGAGATGTGTCCCGAAAGTTTGCAGGAGATGCCTCCAGAATATCACCGAGATAATCTCTATGGGATTGACTTCCCTGAGGAGTTAATGTAGTTTCCTCTCCCACTCAGGCTGTTGCTAGTGGCAGTCTGGGCCTGCTGCCGGCTGGTAGAGAAGCTGACAGAGCTGCGTCAGCAACTGACGCAGAAAATATTTCCAGCCCCAGATCTGGACTAGATCCTGCTGGAATATGTTGCCGAAAATGACTTATTGCCCTTCATGTCTACGCCCATGACAATGCAGACGAGATCTGCAGATATTTCTCAGGATTGATCTTGGCTGAGAGTGTCTCGGGTGAGTGTCCTAGCAGAGAGTTTCTCGGATGGTTGTCTTAGCTGAGTGTGTTTCGACTGAGTGCCTTAGCTGAGTGTGTCTCAGCTGAGTGTCTCGGCAGAGTGTCTTAGCTAAAAAGTGTTTAATCTGAGTGTGTCTCGGCTGAGAGTGTCTCACCGAAGGATGATTCGGCTTTTTTTTCCAGGAATATTCCTGCAGGAGCCCTAAGCCTCTGGCTGGCACACTAAGCATTGCTCGTTTCTGTTTTACTAAGGCAGCGTATGAATATTTAAGACTCCTATAGTTGCTTCGATAAGAATTTGACCCGTATGATTAACAACTTCTTCTGCACAGTTGAATCTAAATTGAAATCTTATTGGGATCATAAATGTGTACTGTGTTAGATAGTCACCACTGCGTCAGTGATGAGGGGGAAAATTTAGTTCTATAATGAAAATATAGTAATTGTTTCGAAGGACCAATATAAATATAAATGAATAAAAGAACCAGTGGCTTATCGATCTCCACTAATGTATTAATAAATGTAATTAATAATATTGAGAGAAATGGACTGAAAGGTAATAATACTTCAGAACTAAATCTTTGCACCCTACTTACCAGCTAACAACTTGCTGTTAGCTGGTAAATGTGGCGAGAGTCCCTTTTCCTTCCTCTCGGGTGGCGCATGCGCAATAACTCCCAAGGCTGGGATCCCAAGTATAAATCATAATATTCATTTAATGTTCAGTATGGAAAGAAATGGGTTTGACAAAAATTTACGTCACAAATAAAGGTATTATGCGGCAACAAATATTCTCTCGTTGTGATTGTCAATTAATTTAGACAACGTTAAATAAACGAGAAAGATTCAGAGAGGATTTTTTGCTTATCAATTTATTCACCGGAACTGCTAATTGTAGTTGAATAAATTAATTCCAGTAAACAGTGATATATTTACTATCAAAATAAGTAAATCTATTATTAATTGATTATCATTAATACAGGAAAGTAAATGAGGCTGGATTCTACTCGATCCATTAATAAGTAGAAATTATTCCCTGTGGCTGGCAGTCTGACGCAACACGGCCATGATTCTGGGGGGGAAATATGGTGGTACTACGCCTCAATGAATTAATTTGAATATCTAAGTACTACTGATTAGTAGTGCTAGTAAAATATAATGCCTAGTACAGGAATTGTTTCTTAAAGTAATAGGGGTTAGTAATTAACTGTTGGAAATTTCTAACATAACTCTGGGGAAGGGGAGGGGGGTGAAATTACAGGTCGCAGTTCATGATTCAGTGCAGACATACTTATTGCTCTTCCCTGAAGATATATTCATTATTACCATGTTAGTAAGTTAGTAAGTATTGTCGGGGTTACTCTAAATCTCGGACTTAAATCCTGGCAATATCGCCAAAGTCGAGGTGACACTCCCTCTCACCAGTCACCACCAAGTACTAGTAGTGGCAACTGTTACTTACTGTAGCCCTGCGGGTCTTCACTCCATCCTCAAGGTGCCACTGTTCACCTGGAGAGTCTCCCAATCTACCTCCGGCCGGCCTCGTAGCCTGAAGGCGAGTGGGAACACGATCACTTCTCTCTAGATCATGTGCCCGCCCGGACAAAGGGCTCTACCGCTCACTAAAGGTCGTCAACTGGTGTTTCTCGTGTCCAGTAACACTCCAGTGGTATTGTGGAATTGTGGTACTAGTTACAGAGAGCACACTAATCAAATCTAGTAACAGGCAGGTTTATATCTCAATCACTCTCTCTCTTTCAATGGACTCAATAGCAGCAAAGTAATGGAGGGATAATACAAACACAAAGGTGGTTTTGTATTTTACTTAAAATATTAAAGTAATATAGCTCTGGATCAACAACAAGGCAACGAAGTACATGGCAGTAAATCACTCCCTCTTCATAATCTGGAACACTACGCAACACAGTAAATCACTACAATGGTAATAAACACCGTAAGTTACTATACTGTCAATAAACACGGTTGACCACTATACTGGCCATAAACACAGTAACTCACTATACTGGCAATAAACACAGTAACTCACTATACTGGCAATAAACACAGTAACTCACTATACTGGCAATAAACACAGTAAACCACTATAATGGCCCCAAACACAGTAAATTATTTCAATGGCAATAAACACAGTAAATCACTGTACACATGAATATACGATTCAATACTCCAGCATATATATATAGATCATTTCATCAATATTAGTAATAATGAGTCAATACGGGGCACACAGTCCTATACTAATAAATGGTACATTTATATATATATATATATATATATATATATATATATATATATATATATATATATATATATATATATATATATATATATATTCTCTGACACAAACTTATAATATTATTGTATTGTCACATGAATGTAAATGTCCTCGACACAGCAAACTCTTCGATAACTCACAGGTGCACTCACACACCACATGTATATTTCGCGAAAGCTCTCTACAGCATTCCTCTGCACAACTGTGCCTTACTATGACATAGACATTGGTGAGCCCTGCTCACGACATAGAAGATACTCTGGCTAAATAGCTGACTAAAGGGGAATGGGAAGGGAAAACTGAAGTACCTACTTCCACCTCATTGATGTGGACTTGTCCTCTGTTGAGAGTTGAATTGTAGCTCCTTGTCCCGGCTCTCGACTCGTTGTAGGGAACGCCCCCCCACACACACACTGATGCTCTCTCCAGGACCCTAATCAACACTCAAAAACGCGTCTTCACCATGCTCTATCCTCTGCAGGCCCGTGCTCCTCCACAACCTCTTGAAGGGTTGGAGTCGGTCTCCTGGCCGTCGACTTCTCCTCACAAATACGTCTGCAGTCCTTTCTCTCGGCTGCAGTTGTCCTGATTCCCAGTTAGCTTCGTTCTTCTCCTGCCTCTCGGTGGATTGGCCCAGCCACTACGTCGTCACCTAAACTGGTGAAACTGCACAGTCGTCCCTGACATCACTGCTCAGACTTCCCTTCTTGCAACACACTTGTCACTGGAGCACTTGCTGCTCATTTCTCGTCAATTCCTTCTTCGGTCCAACACATGGAATACAAGAAGACCTCACAGGGTGCTTGCAGACTACAGGATGATGCATAAAATCCAGCAGAGCGGGGCAAAACTGTCATACTGACAGGACCCCCGATCGCACGTCCGACCTCCTCGACGTGTCGTGTCAAACTCCTGGGCGCCGCGGCCCCCGCCGTCCGGACCCCCTTGCACTCGTGACGTCATATTTGCCAGGGGCGTTTCTCATTGACTCCCTGTGCCACGTCACTGTTCTTGACCAATCTGGTGCCACTGACGTCATAACGTCTTGGTGGGAAAACGCAGGGGCCGGCACCATCTTGGCGTCCTAAAGGGCTTAAACCACTGGCCAAAAAACTCTTCTTTTGGGAATTTCTCGCCAATGCGAGAACACTTCACGCTCCCACATATGTCAAATTGCTCCCCGGAACGTAGAGAACATTCGGGTAAAGTGGATATGACTCTTACAGCTGGCGTGGGAGAAGTATAAAGAGGGGAATACCGTCACATACCCCTCCCCTTAAAATAAGAGTCATATCGGTTTTGTGTACACGGGACAGGGCATCCTCTACCACGTTGTCCTTCCCTCTGATGTGCTTGATGTCCAACCAGTATTCCTGCAGTAGTAATGCCCACCTCGTCAGTCTCTGGTTGGAGTTCCTCATCTTGTACAGGAAGGTCAGAGGGTTGTGATCTGTAAAGACAAGAACAGACCTCGCCCCTCCTCCCACGTACACGTCGAAGTGCTTTAGGGCCATAACTAAAGCCAAAGCCTCCTTCTCGACGGTACTATAGGCTATTATAGTGTGTGTTGGTAATGTTGTCGTGTAGTTCCTCCTTTACGGACAACCCAACCCACAACTCGGTAGAGTGCTTATACTTCACTAGGAGATCACACTAGGCGCTTCTGGCTCTTGGAGAGGGGCTCAACGTCACACGTTTAGGGGATGCGGCTCCAACACTTAGCCTCGTTGTCACGTGAACACACCCACTCGAGCTGCTGTGACTCCCCACTCTCTCCTTATGGGATATGATCTCCTCAATCCCCTTTGACTTACTAGTTTTCCGTCCTACCCTGTCCACAGCGGTGGTTCTTGGTTCTTTCTCTCTCTCTCTCTCTCTCTCTCCTTCTTTGCTATTTCCTGGGAAGCCTCACTAGGACAAGGGCAAACACCAGCAAATTTGAATACATTTACTGGACCAAACACATACACAATACATACACACATATAACAACAATAATGATGAATCCTACACTCTATACTATTTCAGTCAGGTTGCACTCCAACACCATTAGAACTCTATCATCAGCTTATCAAGTGGTACCCTATCTCCTGATTCTCCACCTAATATTATCAACCTCCTCCAGTAGGACAAGTCTTGATGTCAAATCAAAATAACAAAAACCTTGTTTTATGATTTGAAGTAAAATTCCTCAAATTTGGTAATATAGTTACCTATTTCACGTTTTTCGTGTAGTGTAATTTTAGGTAAAAATATTCGAATTTACTAATATTTCGATACTACTACATGTTTTCTCGCGATATGTAATCAGGCTTTCAAATCTCAGAATTTCGCATAATATTGCGTTATTTTGCAGGTTTTCTTGCATTTTGTTTTGAACTAAAAACAATTGAATTTTGCAATATTTTGACGTCTATTATCTTTTTGTCCTTTATTGGATGAGAGCCAGAGTTTGGCTCCAATATATGGCTCAGGCGTCAAATTTGTGACGTGTAGGATATTTTGAAAACTGCAGGGGGTGGGGGGCAAAATGTGACCCATCGCTGCTTTCAGTAAGTAGCATATTTTCGGTATTAAAAGACGTAATTTCGAACTGCGAATACGTGCAGAGAGCGAGAATTTGGCTCCAAATTACGACTCAGGCATCGAATTTGGAATGTTTGGGATATTTTGAAAACTGCAGGGGGGTTTGGGCTAAATGTGACCCATCGCCGCTTTCAGTAATTGGCATATATTCGGTATAAAAAGTCGTAATTTCAAACTGCGAATACGTGCCGAGAGCCAAAATTTTCCTCCAAAATATGGTTCAGGAGTCGAATTTGGGATGTTTGGCATATTTTGAAAACTGCAGGGGGGTCATGGCAAAATGTGACCCATCGTCGCTTTCAGTAATTGACATATTTTCGGTATAAAAAGTTGTAATTTCAAACTGCGAATACGTGCAGTGAGCCAGAGCTTGTCTCCAAAATATGGCTCAGGCGTCGAATTTGGATTGTTTGGGATATTTTGAAAACTGGAGAGGGGGGGGGGGGGGGGTTTGGGCAAAATGTGATCCATCGCTGCTTTCAGTAATTGACATATTTTCGGTATAAAAAGTGAATTTATTGCATACGTTTATTTTTCTCTTTTGTTCTTTATAAGATACAAACCAAATATCAATGATATTAGCAATATTTTGCCATTTTTCCACGTTCAGCAAAACATTTGCACCTTGTTTTTTTGGTACAAATCAAGCATTTGTACCTTGTTAAAATAAAGAGTAGGATATTGATTAGGAGAGAATTTCAGTTTTATTGCATATTGCAACTATTCAGTCGGATTAGAGCGGTTTTACGTGTACTTCTTTCAGTATTTTAAACGGAATATCAGGAACACTTTAGCTTTTTCAAATGAAAACACATTGATTTTTATCATTTGAATTGGAAACAACTTTTTCATATGCCTTTTTAAAGATCAAAATAACAAAAACCTGGTTTCATGATTTCAAGTAAAATTCTTTAAATTTGGTAATATAGTTATCTTCTTCACGTTTTTCATGTCGTGTGATTTTAGGTAAAACTATTCGAATTTACTAATATTTTGATATTACTTCAAATTTCTCGTGATATGTAATTAGAATTTAAATCTCAGAATTTCGCATAATATTGCGTTATTTTGCAGGTTTTCTTGCATTTTGTTTTGGACTTTGTAAAAATCATTTGTACCTTGTAAAAATAATCGAATTTTACAATTTTTTGACGTTTATTATCTTTTTGTCGTGTATTAAATATAAACCAAATATTAACGATTTAGGCAATATTTAGCCGTTTTTCCACGTACTGAAGCATTTTCGGTTTATTGTCATTAATTATTTAATATACGATAAATATGATGCAAACACGTAATTGATTGCATATTTTCCTCAAATACTTCAGTTTCAATCAAGCATTTGTACCTTGTTAAAATAAGGAGTGAGATATTGATTAGGCGAAAATTTCTGTTTTTATTGCATATTTCGACATTTCATTCGGATTAGAGCGGTTTTACGTGTACATCTTCTTTTGGTATTATAAACGGAAAATCAGGAGCATTTTAGTTATTTCTAATGAAAACACTGATTTTTACCGTTTGAATTGGAAACAACATATTCATATGCCTTTTTAATGACCAAAATAACACGAAACCTCTCTCTATGATTTGATGTAAAAATACTCAAATTTATTAATATAGTGACCTTTTCACGTTTTTCATGTAGTGTGATTTTAGGTAAAAACATTCGAATTTACTAATATTTCGATACTATTTCAAGTTTTCTCGCGATATATGAGTAGGCCCTCAAATCTCAGAATTTCATATAATATTGCGTTATTTTGCAGGTTTCTTGCGTGTTGTTTTGGACTAAAAATTACCGAATTTTGGAATATTTTGACGTTGAATATTCTATTTTGTCCTTTACATATAAAGGACAAAAAGGATTATTATATAATATATCAATATCAACGATTTAAGCAATATTTTGCCTTTTTCCACGTTCGCCAAAACATTTGTACCTTGTTTTTCGGTACAAATCAAGCATTTTTACCTTGGTAAAATTTGTACCTTGAGTAAGATATTGATTAGGAGAGAATTTATGTTTTTATTGCATACGTTTATTTTTCTCTTTTGTCCTTTATGAGATATAAACCAAATATCAATGATTTAAGCAATATTTTGCCATATTTCCACGTTCAGCAAAACCTTTGCACCTTATTTTTCGGTACAAATCAAGCATTTGTGCCTTGTTAAAATAAAAAGTAGGATATGGATTAGGAGAGAATTTCAGTTTTTATTGCATATTGCAAAGATTCAGTCGGATTAGACCGGTTTTACGTGTACTTCTTCTTTCGGAATTATAAACGGAAAATCAGGATCAATTGAGTTATTTCAAATGAAAACACATTGATTTTTATCACTGAATTGGAAACAACTTTTTCATATGCCTTTTTAAAGATCAAAATAACAAAAACCTCGTTTTATGATTTGAAGTAAAATTCCTCAAATTTGGTAATATAGTGACATATCTCACATAGTGTGATTTTAGGTAAAAAATATTCGTATTTACTAATATTTCAATACAACTTCACGTTTTCTCGCGATATGTGAGTAGACCTTCATATCTAAGTATTTCGCATAATATTGCGTTTTTTGCAGATTTTCTTGCATTTTGTTTGGACAATAAATCATCGAATTTTGAAATATTTTACTTTTATTATCCTTTTTGTCTTCTATTAGATATATAAACCAAATATGAATGATTTAGGCAATATTTGGCCGTTTTTCCACGTTTTGAAGCATTTTCGGTATATTGTCATTAATTCATTATATATATGATAAATATGATGCAAACACGTAATTGAATGCAAATTAACCTCAAATATTTAATTTTCAATCAAGCCTTTGTACCTTGTTAAAATAAAGAGTATTATATTGATTAGGCGAGAATTTCTGTTTTTATTGCAAATTTCGACGATTCAGCCTGATTAGATCGCTTTTACGTGTACTTCTTCTTTCAGTATTATAAACGGAAAATCAGGAGCATTTTAGTTATTTCTAATGAAAACACATTGATTTTTATCATTTGAATTGGAAACAGCTTTTCCATATGCCTTTGTAATGATCAAAATAACACGGAACCTCGATTTATGATTTGAAGTAAAATTCCTCAAATTTGATAATATAGGGACTTTTTTCACGTTTTTCATGCAGTGTGTTTTTGGTAAAAATATTCGAATTAACTAATATTTCGATATAACTTCATGTTTTCTCGCGATATGTGATTAAGCCTTCAAAACTCTGAATTTCATTTAATATTGCGTTATTTTGCAGGTTTTCTTTCATTTTGCTTAGGACTAAAAATCATCGAATTTTGCAATATTTTGACGTTTATTATTATTTTTTGTCCTTTACAAGATATTAACCAAATTTCAACGATTTAAGAAATATTTTGCCATTTTTCCACGTTAGGCAAAACATGTATACCTAGTTTTTCGGTACATATCAAGCATTTTTACCTTGTTAAAATAAAGAGTACGATATTGATTAGGAAAGAATTTCTGTTTTTATTGCATACTAGCTTTACCCGGCCACGCGTTGCTGTGGCTCAGCAACTCTTGTGCGTTGCTGAGGCACAGCAACCTTCCCTTTGTCTCCCAGTTCTCCCCACCATTCCCTCTGTCTCGTCCCCTCGTCCTCATAACCATTCCCCACTCCACCGTCCTCTCCTCATAACAACCAACCATATCCCACTCCCCCATCTCTTCGTCCTCCCTGACATTCCCCCTGCCACCGTCCCCTCGTCCTTCCCACCAACCCCAACTCCTCTGTCCCCTTGTCCTCCCCATCATTCTCCATTCCCCTATCACTTCGTCCCCACTATCCCTAGCTGCCCCCATCCTCTCATCCTCCCCACTATTATTCCTTTCCCTCTCCCCTCATATTCCCCCCCTCCCCCCCATTCCCGTCCTCTTGTCGTCCCCAACATTCTCCACTCCCTCGTTCAATGCATTCCCAAACAATCTGATATTCCTATCAGAAAATTGTGAACATCAAATGATCTGATGTTCCCATCACTGAAATATAAGAAAAACAGTTAAAAAACGAAAAGAAAAACAATGAAAAAATACAAAAATAAGCTATTCTCACGAAATGAACGTTATGCTAAACATAACAGCTCGATTTCAGTGCAATGTCCCACCACAAATTTAAATCAAAATGAAAATCAGTCGAAATTAATGAAAATTCAATTTGTCAATGCAATCAGAACACTGGAATGGAATCGTAACAAATTTGGTATAGTTTGTGTTGCTCTTATATGCAACAGATGGCGCCGTTTCTTATAAAATAAATGATTTTATCAATCACAGGTGTAGCATCTATACTTATACTTACGAAATGAGCGGTATGGTAAACAACACAACTCAATTTCGACGCAATGTCACACAAAATAATTAAATCAAAATGAAAATAAATAGAAATTTATGAAAATTCAATTTATCAATGCAATCGGGAATATTGAAATGGAATCGTATCATATTTAGTATCGTGTGAGTTGCTATTTTGTGCAACAGATGGTGCTGTTTAAAAAAAAAAAAAATGTTTTTACCTGTCACAGGTGTGACATCTATATAATCGGTGTATAAAAACACGCGTGTATTCGAAAGGAACGTTGTGTAAAAATTTCAAAGCAATCGATTAAGAACTTTCGGAGATTACAGCGCATGTTGCTCCTACGTCCAACAGATGGCGCTGTTTTCCAAAAAAAAAAATGTTTTTTCCTGGCACAGGTTTGGCATGCATATAGTAAATATATAAAAACACGCGCCTATTCGAATGCAACGTAAAGTCAAAATTTCAAATCAATCGGTAAAGAGGTTTCGAAGATTTCTTTCCCATGAAAAACACAGTTTTTCACAAAAAGCATCTTTTTTTCCCCGTCACAGACGTGACATCTATATAATATGTATATATAAACCTGCTCGGATGCAAATGGAACTATGTGTGAAAATTTCAAAGCAATCAGTGAAGAACTTTCGGAGATTAGCGATTTTGAACAAACAAACATTTCCATTTTTATTCATATAGTTTGCGACGATTCAGCCGGATAAGAGAGGTTTTATGCGTACTTCTTCTTTTGGTATTATAAACGGAAAATCAGGAACATTGTAGTTATTTCTAATGAAAACACATTGATTTTTATAATTTGAATTGGAAACAACTTTTTCATATACCTTTGTAATGATCAAAATAACACCAAATCTCGATTTATGATTTGAAGTAAAAATTCTCAAATTTGATAATATAGTGACTTTTTCACGTTTTTCATGTAGTGTGATTTTAGGTAAAAATATTCGAATTAACTAATATTTTGATACTACTTCATATTTTCTCGCGATATGTGATTAGGCCTTCATATTTCATAATATTGCATAATATTGCGTTATTTTGCAGGTTTTCTTGCATTTTGTTTAGGACTAAAAATCATCGAATTTTGCAATATTTTCACGTATATTATTATTTTTTGTCCTTTACAAGATATAAACCAAATATCAACGATTTAAGCAATATTTTGCCGTTTTTCCACGTTCGGCAAAACATGTGTACCTAGTTTTTCGGTACAACTCAAGAATTTGTACCTTGTTAAAATAAAGAGTATGATATTGACTAGGAAAGAATTTATGTTTTTATTGCATATTGCGACGATTCATCCGGATTAGAGCGGTTTCACGTGTATTTCTTCATTCGGTATTATAAACGGAAAATCGGGAACATTTTAGTTATTTCAAATAAAAACACATTGATTTTTATCATTTGAATTGGAAACAAATTTTTCATATGCATTTTTAGTGATCAAAATAACAAAAAACTTGTTTTATGATTTGAAGTAAAATTCTTCAAATTTGGTAATATAGTTATCTATTTCACGTTTTTTGTGTAGTGTAATTTTTGGTAAAAATATTCGAATATACTAATATTTCGATAACTCCATGTTTTCTCGCGATATGTAATCAGGCCTTCAAATCTCAGAATTTCGCATAATATTGCGTTATTTTGCAGGTTTTCTTGCATTTTGTTTTGAACTAAAAATAATTGAATTTTGCAATATTTTGACGTTTATTATCTTTTTGTCCTTTATTGGATGAGAGCCAGAATTTGGCTCCAATATATGGCTTAGGCGTCAAATTTGTGATGTGTGGGATATTTTGAAAACTTGAGGGGGAGGGGGGGTTTGGGCAAAAGTGACCCATCGCTGCTTTCAGTAATTGGCATATTTTCGGTATTAAAAGACGTAATTTCAAACTGCGAATACGTGCAGAGAGCTAGAATTTGGCTCCAAATTACAGCTCAGGCATCGAATTTGGGATGTTCGGGATATTTTGAAACCTGCTGGGGGGTTTGGGCAATATGTGACCCATCGCCGCTCTCACTAATTGACATATTTTCGGTATAAAAAGTCGTAATTTCAAAATGCGAATACGTGCAGTGAGCCAGACCTTGTCTCCAAAATATGGCGTAGGCGTCGAATTTGGAATGTTTGGGATATTTTGAAAACTGCAGGGGGGGTTTGGACAAAATGTGATCCATCGCTACATTCAGTTTTGACATATTTTCGGTATAAAAAGTCGTAATTTCAAAATGCGAATACTTGCAGAGAGCCAGAATTTGGCTCCAAAGTATGGCTCAGGTGTGGAATTTGGGATGTTTGGGATGTTTTGAGAACTGCAGGGAAGGTTTGGACAAAATGTGACCCATTGCCGCTTTCAGTAATTGGCATATTTTCGGTATATAAAGTCGTAATTTCAAACTGCGAATACGTGCAGAGAGCCAAAATTTTAATCCAAAATATGGCTCAGGCGTCGAATTTGGGATGTTTAAGATATTTTGAAAGCTGCATGGGGGTTTGGGTAAGATGTGACTCTTCGCCGTTTTCATTAATTCACATATTTTCGGCTTAAAAGTCGTAATTTCAAACTGCGAATACGTGCAGGGAGCCAGAATTTGTCTCCAAAATATGACTCAATCGTCGAATTTGCGATGTATGGGCAAAATATGACCCGTCGCAGCTTTCAGTAATTGGCAAATTTTCGATATAAAAAGACGTAATTTCACACTACGAATACGTGTAGCGAGCCATAATTTGGCTCCAACATATGGCTCAGGCATCGAATTGGGATGTTTGGGATATTTTGTAAACTGCAAGGGGGTTTGGGGCAAATGTGACCCATCGCAGCTTTCAGTAATTGGTATATTTTCGATATAAAAAGTCGTAATTTCAAACTGCGAATACGTGGAGTGAGCCAGATCTTGTCTCCAAAATATGGCTCAGGCGTTGAATTTGGAATGTTTGGGATTTTATGAAAACAGCAGAGGTAGTTTTGGCAAAATGTGACCCATCGCTGCTTTCAGTAATTGGCATATTTTCGGTATATAAAGTCGTAATTTCAAACAGCGAATACGTGCAGAGAGCAAGAATTTGGTTCAAAAATTAGACTCAGCAGTCGAATTTGGGATGTTTGGGATATTTTGAAACCTGCAGGGGGGTTTGGGTAAAATGTGACCGACCTCCGCTTTCAGTAATTGGCATATATTCGGCATAAAAATTCGTAATTTCAAACTGCGATTACGATCAGAGAGCCAGAATTTGGCTCCAAAATTAGGCTCAGGCGTCGAATTTGAGGGGTTTCGGATATTTTGAGAAGTGCAGGGTGGTTTGGACAAAATGTGACCCATCGCTACTATTAGTAATTGGCATATTTTTGGTATAAAAAATCGTTATTTCAAACTGAGAATACGTGCAGAGAGCCAAAAACTTGGTTCCAAAATAAGTCTCAGGCATTAAATTTGGGATGTTTGGGATATTTTGAAAACTGCAGGGGGGTTTGGGCAAAATGTGAACTATCGCCGCTTTCAGTAATTGGCATATTTTCGGTATAAAAAGTCGTAATTTCAAACTGCGAATTCGTGCATTGAGCCAGAACTTGTCTCCAAAATATGACTCAGGCGTCGAATTTGGAATGTTTGGGATATTTTGAAACGGAAGGGGGGTTTGGGCAAAATGTGACCCATCGCTGCTTTTAGCAATTGGCATATTTTCGGTATATAAAGTCGTAAATTCAAACTGCAAATACATGCAGATGGCCAGAATTTGGCTAAAAAATTAGGCTCAGGAGTCGAATTTGGGATATTTTAAAAACTGCAGGGGGGTATGGGCAGAATGTGTCCAATCGCCGCTCTCAGTAATTGGTATATATTCGGCATAAAAAAAGAAATTATAAACTGCGAATACGTGCAGAGAGCCAAATTTTGGCTCCAAAATATGGTTCAGGCGTCGAATCTTGGATATATAGAATATTTTGAAAACTGCAGGGGGGTTTGCGCAAAATGTGACCCATCGCCGCTTTCAGCAATTGGCACATTTTCGGTATAAAAAGTCATAATTTCAAACTGCAAATACGTGCAGAGAGCCAAAATTTTGCTCCAAAATATGGCTCAGAAGTCGAATTTGAGATGTTTGGGATATTTTGAAAACTGCAGGGGGGTTTGGGCAAAATGTGACCCATCGCTGCTTTTAGTAATTGGCATATTTTCGGTATATAAAGTCGTAATTTCACACTGCGAATACGGGCAGGGAGCCATAATTTGGCCCCAAAATATTGCTCAGGTGTCGAATTTGATATGTTTAGGATATTTTTAAAACTGCATGGGGGTTTGGGCAAAATGTGACTCATCGCAGCTTTCAGTAATTGGCATATTTTCAGTATATAAAGTCGTAATTTCACACTGCGAATACGTACAGGGAGCCACGATTTGGCCCCAAAATATGGCTCAGGCGTCGAAGTTGGGATGTTTGGGATATTATGAAAAATGCAGGGGGGTTTGGGCAAAATGTGACCCATCGCTGCTCTTAATAATTGGCATATTTTCGGTATATAAATTCGTAATTTCAAACTGCGAATATATGCAGTGAGCCCTAAATTGTCTCTAAAATATGACTGAGTCGTCGAATTTGAAATGTTTGGGAAGGCTGGAAAACTGCAGGGGGGGTTTGGGCTAAATGTGACCCCATCGCTGCTTTCAGTAAGTGGAATATTTTCCGTATAAAAAGTCGTAATTTCAAATTGCGAATACGTGCAGAGTGCCAGAATTTGGCTCCAAAATATGGTTATGGCGTCGATTTTTGGATGTTTGGGATATTTTGAAAACTGCAGGGGGGGTTTTGGGCAAAATGTGACCCTTTGCTCATTTAGTAATTGGCATATTTTCGGTAAAAAAAAAAAAGTCGCAATTTCAAGCTGCGAATAAGTGCAGAGAGCTAGAATTTGACTCCAAAATTTGTCTCAGGCGTCGAATATGGGATGTTTGGTATATTATGAAAACTGCAGGGGGGTTTAAGCAAAATGTGACCAATCGTCGCTTTCAGTAATTGGCACATTTTTGGTATAAATTGTCGTAATTTCACACTGTGAATACGTGCAGAGAGACAGAATTTGGCTGCAAAATATGGATCAGGCGTCGAATTTGGGATAATTGGGATATTTTGAAAACTGCAGGGGGGGGGGGGGGTTTAAACAAAATGTGACCCAACGCTGCTTTCAGTAATTGGTATATTTTCGGAACAAAATGTCCTAATTTCAAGTTGCGAATACGTGCAGAGAGCCATAATTTGACTCCAAAATATCGCTCAGGCTTTGAATTTGGGATGTTTGGGATATTTTGAATACTGCAGGCCGGTTTGAGCAAAAGATGACTGTCGTCGCTTGCAGTAATTGGCATATTTTCAGTATAAAAATTCGTAATTTCAAACTGCGAGTACGTACAGTGAGCCAGATCTTATCTCCAAAATATGGCTCAGGCATCGAATTAGGAATGTTTGGGATATTTTAAAAAATGCAGGGGCGTTTAAGCAAAATGTGACCAATCGCTGCTTTCAGTAATTAGCATATTTTCGGTATAAAATGTCGTAATTTCACACTGCAAATGCGTGCAGAGAGTCAGAATTTGGCTCCAAAATAAGGTTCAGGCGTCGTATTTGGGATGTTTAGGATATTTTGAAAACTGCAGGGGGGTTTAATCGAAATGTGTCCCAACGCCGCTTTCTAAAAATAAATTATGCGATTTAGGCGAAAATATACCAAAATTGGTATATTTTCGAAAAAAAAATATCCTAATTTCAAATTGCGTATACGTGCAGAGAGCCATAATTTGGCTACAAAATATGGCTCAGACGTCGAATTTGGAGTGTTTGGGATATTTTGAAAAGTGCCGGGAGGTTTTGGGCAAAATGTGTCCCGTCGCTGCTTTCAGTAATTGGCATATGCTCGGTATAAAAAGTCGTAATTTCACACTGCGAATACGTTCAGAGAGGCAGAAATTGGCTCCAAAATATGTCTCAGCCGTCGAATTTGTAATGTTTAGGATATTTTGAAAACTGCAGGGGGGGTTGGGAAAATGTGACCCATCGTTGCTTTCAGTAATTGGCATATATTCGGTATAAAAAGTCGTAATTTCACACTGCGAATACGTGCATAGAGCCAGAAATTGGCTCCAAAATATGTCTCAGGGGTCAAATTTGGAATGTTTAAAATATTTTGAAAACTGCAGGGGAGTTTGGGCAAAATGTGACCCATAGCCGCTGTGAGTAACTGGCATGTTTTGGGTATAAAAAGTCGTAATTTTAAACTGCGAATGCGTTCAGAGAGCCAGATTTTAACTCCAATATAAGGCTCAGGCATCAAATTTGGGATGTTTGGGATATTTTGGAAACTGCAGGGGGGGGGGGGAGCCAAATTTTGACCTATCGCCGCTTTCAGTAATTGGCATATTTTCGGAATAAAAAGTCGTAATTTTAAAATGCGAATACGTGCAGAGAGTTAGCATTTGGCTACAAAATATGGCTCAGGCGTCGAATTTGCGATGTTTGGGATATTTTGAAAACTGCAGAGGGGGTTTGGGCAAAATGTGACCCATCGCTGCTTTCAGTAATTGGCATGTTTTCCGTATAAATATCGTAATTTCAAACTGCAAAAACGCGCAGAGTGACAGAATTTTGCACCAAAATATGGGTCAGGCGTGGAATTTGCGATGTTTGGGATATTTTGAAAACTGCAGGGGGGGCTTTCGCAAAATGTGACCCATTGCCGCTTTCAGTAATTGGCATATTTTCGGTAAAAAAAGTCGCAATTTCAAACAGCGAATACGTGCAGTGAGGCAGAACTTGTCTTGAAAATATGGCTCAAGCATCGAATTTGGAATGTTTGGGATATTTTGAAAACTGCAGGGGGGTTTGGGCTAAATGTGACCCATCGCCGCTTTCAGTAATTGGCATATTTTGGTATAAAAATTCGTAATTTCAAACTGCGAATACGTGCAGAGAGCCAGATTATGCTCCAAAATATGGCTCAGGAGTGGAATTTGCGATGTGTGGGATATTTTGAAAACTGCTGGGGGGTTTGGGCAAAATGAGACCCATCGCTGCTCTCAGTAATTGGCATAATTTCGGTATAAAAAGTCGTAATTTCACACTGCGAATACATGCAGACAGCAAGAATATGGCTCCAAAATATGGCTCAGGCGTCGAATTTGGGCTGTTTGGGATATTTTGAAAACTGCAGGGGGTTTGCGCAAAATATGACCCATTGCCTCCTTTAGTAATTGGCATATTTTCGGTATAAAAACGCTTAATTTCAAATTGCAAATACGTACAGAGAGCCAAAATTTTGCTCCAAAATATGGCTCAGAAGTCAAATTTGGGATGTTTGGAATATTTCGAAAACTGCACGGGGGTTTGGGTAAAATGTGACCCTTCGCTGCTTTCTGTAATTGGCATATTTTCGGTATAAAAATTCGTAATTTCACACTACAAATACGTGCAGGGAGCCATAATTTGGCCCCAAAATATGGCTCAGGCGTCGAATTTGGGATGTTCGGGATATTTTGAAAACTGCAGGCGATTTTGAACAAAATACGATTGGCGCCGCTTTCAGTAATTGGCATATTTTCGTTATAAAAAGTCGTAATTTAAAACTGCGAATACGTGCAGAGAGCTAAAATTAGGCTCCAAAATATGGCTCAGGCGTCGAATTTGGGATATTTTCAAAACTGCAGGGGGGTTTGGGCAAAATGTGACCCATCGCCGTTCTCAATAATTGGTATATTTTTGGCATAAAAAGTAGAAATTATAAACTACGAATACGTGCAGAGAGCCAGAATTTGCCTCCAAAATATGGCTATGGCTTTGAATTTTAGATGTTTGGGATATTTTCAAAACTGTAAGGGGTTTTGGGCAAAATGTGACACAACGCTGCATTCAGTAATTGGTATATTTTCGGAATAAGAAATCCTAATTTCAAATTTCAAATACGTGCAGAGAGCCATAATTTGGGTTCAAAATATGGCTCAGACGTCGAATATGGAATGTTTGGGATATTTTGAAAACTGCAGAGGGGGTTTTTGCGCAAAATGTGACCCGTTGCCGCTCTCAGTAATTGGCATATGCTCGGTATATAAAGTCGTAATTTCACACTGCGAATACGCTCAGAGAGCCAGAAATTGGCCCCAAAATATGTCTCAGGCGTCGAACTTGTAATGTTTAGGATATTTTGAAAACTGCAGGGGGGTTTGGGCAAAATGTGACCCATCGCCGCTCTCAGTAATTGGTATATTTTCGGCATAAAAAAATCGAAAATAAATTATGCGAATACGTGCAGACAGCCAGAATTTTGCTCCAAAACATGGCTCAGGTGTTGAATTTTGGATGTTTGAAATATTTTGAAAACTGCAGGGTGTTTGTGCAAAATGTGACCCATTGCCCCTTTAAGTAATTGGCATATTTTCGTTAAAAAAAGTCGTAATTTCAAACTGCGAATAAGTGCAGAGAGCCTGAATTTGCCTCCAAAATATGGCTCAGGCGTCGAATATGGGATGTTTAGTATATTATGAAAACAGCAGGGGGATTTGCGCAAAATGTGACCCATTGCCCCTCTTAGTAATTGGCATATTTTCGGTATAAAAACGCGTAATTTCAAGCTGCGAATACGTGCAGGGAGCCAAAATTAGGCCCCAAAATATGGCTCAGGGGTCAAATTTGGAATGTTTAGGATATTTTGAAAACTGCAGGGGGGGTTTGGGCAAAATGTTACTCATCGCCGCTATGTGTATTTGGCATATTTTCGGTATAAAAACTCGCAATTTCAAATTGCGAATACGTGCAGTGAAACAGATTTTGGCTTCAAAATATGGCCCAGGTTTCGAATTTGGGATGTTTGGGATATTTTGAGAACTGCAGGCGGGTTTGAGCAAAATATGACTGTCGCCACTTTCAGTTATTGGCATATTTTCGGTATAAAAAATTCATAATTTCAAACTGCGAATACGTGCAGTGAGCCAGATCTTGTTTCCAAAATATGGATCAGGCTTCAAATTTGGAGAACTTGAGATATTTTGAAAAATGCAGTTGGGTTTGGGCAAAATGTGACCCATCGTCGCTTTCAGTAATTGGCATATTTACGGTATAAAAAGTCGTAATTTCAAAATGCGAATACGTGCAGAGAGCCAGAATTTGGCTCCAAAATATGGCTCAGGCGAAGAATTTGCGATGTTCGGGATATTTTAAAAACTGCAGGGGGGTTTGGGCTAAATGTGACCCATCGCCGCTTTCAGTAATTGGCATATTTTTGGTATAAAAATTCGTAATTTCAAACTGCGAATACGTGCAGACAGCCAGAATTTGGCTCCAAAATATGGCTCAGGTGTCGAATATGGGATGTTTGGTATATTTTGAAAACTGCTGAGGTGTTGGGCAAAATATGACAATTTAAGGCATTCAGTAATTGGCATATTTTCGGTATAAAAAGTCGTAATTTCAAAATGCGAATACGTGCAGAGAGCCAGAACCTGGCTCCAAAATATGGCTCAGGCATCTAATTTGTTATAATTTAAAAACTGCAGAAGGGTTTGGGCAAAATGTGACCACCTTTTCTTTCTGTAACTGGCATATTTTCGGTAGAAAATGTCGTAATTTCACAATGCGAATACGTGCAGACAGCAAGAATTTGGCTCCAAAATATGGCTCAGGCGTCGAATTTCGGCTGTTTGGGATATTTTGAAAACTGCAGGGGGTTTGCGCAAAATGTGACCCATTGCCTCCTTTAGTAATTGGCATATTTTCGGTATAAAAACGCTTAATTTCCAACTGCAAATACGTACAGAGAGCCAAAATTTTGCTCCAAAATATGGCTCAGAAGTCGAATTTGGGATGTTTGGAATATTTCGAAAACTGCACGGGGGTTTGGGTAAAATGTGACCCTTCGCTGCTTTCTGTAATTGGCATATTTTCGGTATAAAAATTCGTAATTTCACACTGCAAATACGTGCAGGGAGCCATAATTTGGCCCCAAAATATGGCTCAGGCGTCGAATTTGGGATGTTTGGGATATTTTGAAAACTGCAGGCGGGTTTGAGCAAAATATGATTGGCGCCGCTTTCAGTAATTGGCATATTTTCGGTATAAAAATTCGTAATTTCAAACTGCGAATACGTGCAGTGAGCCAGAACGTGTCTCTAAAATATGAATTAGGCGTCGAATTTTGAATGTTTGGGATATTTTGACAACTGCAGGCGTTTTTGCGCAAAATGTGACCCGTCGCCGCTTTCAGTAATTGGCATATTTTCGTTAAAAAAAGTCGTAATTTCAAACTGCGAATAAGTGCAGAGAGCCTGAATTTGCCTCCAAGATATTGCTCAGGGGTCGAATATGGGATGTTTAGTATATTATGAAAACAGCAGGGTGATTTGCGTAAAATGTAACCCATTGCCCCTCTTAGTAATTGGCATATTTTCGGTATAAAAACGCGTAATTTCAAGCTGCGAATACGTGCAGAGAGCCAAAATTTTCCTCCAAAATATAGTTCAGAAGTCGAATTTCGAATGTTTGGGATATTTTGACAACTGCAGGGGTTTTTGCGCAAAATGTGACCCGTCGCCGCTTTCAGTAATTGACATATTTTCGTTAAAAAAATTCGTAATTTCAAACTGCGAATACGTGCAGAGAGCCAGAATTAGGCTCCAAAATATGGCTCAGGCGTCGAATTTGGGATACTTTCAAAACTGCAGGGTGGTTTGGGCAAATTGTGACTCATCGCCGCTTTCAGTAATTGGCATATTTGCGGCATAAAAAAGTAGAAATTATATACTACGAATACGTGCAGAGAGCCAGAATTTGGTTCAAAAATATAGCTATGGCGTCGAATTTTGGATGTTTGGGATATTTTAAAACTGCAAGGGGCTTTGGGCAAAATGTGACACAACGCTGCTCTCAGTAATTGGTATATTTTCGGAATAAAAAATCCTAATTTCAAATTTCGAATACGTGCAGAGAGCAATAATTTGGCTTCAAAATATGGCTCAGACGTCGAATTTAGAATGTTTGGGATATTTTGAAAACTGCAGGGGGGTTTTGCGCAAAATGTGACCCGTCGCCGCTTTCAGTAATTGGCATATGCTCGGTATAAAAAGTCGTAATTTCACACTGCGAAGACGCTCAGAGAGCCAGAAATTGGCACCAAAATATGTCTCAGGGGTCAAATTTGGAATGTTTAGGATATTTTAAAACTGCAGGGGGGGTTTGGCAAAATGTTACTCATCGCCGCTATGTGTAATTGGCATATTTTCGGTATAAAAACTCGCAATTTCAAATTGCGAATACGTGCAGTGAAACAGATTTTGGCTTCAAAATATGGCCCAGGTTTCGAATTTGGGATGTTTGGGATATTTTGAGAACTGCAGGCGGGTTTGAGCAAAATATGACTTTCGCCACTTTCAGTTATTGGCATATTTTCGGTATAAAAAATTCATAATTTCAAACTGCGAATACGTGCAGTGAGCCAGATCTTGTTTCCAAAATATGGATCAGGCTTCAAATTTGGAGAACTTGAGATATTTTGAAAAATGTAGTTGGGTTTGGGCAAAATGTGACCCATCGTCGCTTTCAGTAATTGGCATATTTTCGGTATAAAAAGTCGTAATTTCAAAATGCGAATACGTGCAGAGAGCCAGAATTTGGCTCCAAAATATGGCTCAGGTGTCGAATATGGGATGTTTGGTATATTTTGAAAACTGCTGAGGTGTTGGGCAAAATATGACAATTTAAGGCATTCAGTAATTGGCATATTTTCGGTATAAAAAGTCGTAATTTCAAAATGCGAATACGTGCAGAGAGCCAGAACCTGGCTCCAAAATATGGCTCAGGCATCTAATTTGTTATAATTTAAAAACTGCAGAAGGGTTTGGGCAAAATGTGACCCACTTTTCTTTCTGTAACTGGCATATTTTCGGTAGAAAATGTCGTAATTTCACACTGCGAATACGTGCAGACAGCAAAAATTTGGCTCCAAAATATGGCTCAGGCGTCGAATTTCGGCTGTTTGGGATATTTTGAAAACTGCAGGGGGTTTGCGCAAAATGTGACCCATTGCCTCCTTTAGTAATTGGCATATTTTCGGTATAAAAACGCTTAATTTCCAACTGCAAATACGTACAGAGAGCCAAAATTTTGCTCCAAAATATGGCTCAGAAGTCGAATTTGGGATGTTTGGAATATTTCGAAAACTGCACGGGGGTTTGGGTAAAATGTGACCCTTCGCTGCTTTCTGTACTTGGCATATTTTCGGTATAAAAATTCGTAATTTCACACTGCAAATACGTGCAGGGAGCCATAATTTGGCCCCAAAATATGGCTCAGGCGTCGAATTTGGGATGTTTGGGATATTTTGAAAACTGCAGGCGGGTTTGAGCAAAATATGATTGGCGCCGCTTTCAGTAATTGGCATATTTTCGGTATAAAAATTCGTAATTTCAAACTGCGAATACGTGCAGTGAGCCAGAACGTGTCTCTAAAATATGAATTAGGCGTCGAATTTTGAATGTTTGGGATATTTTGACAACTGCAGGCGTTTTTGCGCAAAATGTGACCCGTCGCCGCTTTCAGTAATTGGCATATTTTCGTTAAAAAAAAGTCGTAATTTCAAACTGCGAATAAGTGCAGAGAGCCTGAATTTGCCTCCAAGATATTGCTCAGGGGTCGAATATGGGATGTTTAGTATATTATGAAAACAGCAGGGTGATTTGCGTAAAATGTGACCCATTGCCACTCTTAGTAATTGGCATATTTTCGGTATAAAAACGCGTAATTTCAAGCTGCGAATACGTGCAGAGAGCCAAAATTTTCCTCCAAAATATAGTTCAGAAGTCGAATTTCGAATGTTTGGGATATTTTGACAACTGCAGGCGTTTTTGCGCAAAATGTGACCCGTCGCCGCTTTCAGTAATTGACATATTTTCGTTAAAAAAAGTCGTAATTTCAAACTGCGAATACGTGCAGAGAGCCAGAATTAGGCTCCAAAATATGGCTCAGGCGTCGAATTTGGGATACTTTCAAAACTGCAGGGTGGTTTGGGCAAATTGTGACTCATCGCCGCTTTCAGTAATTGGCATATTTGCGGCATAAAAAAGTAGAAATTATATACTACGAATACGTGCAGAGAGCCAGAATGTGGTTCAAAAATATAGCTATGGCGTCGAATTTTGGATGTTTGGGATATTTTAAAACTGCAAGGGGCTTTGGGCAAAATGTGACACAAAGCTGCTCTCAGTAATTGGTATATTTTCGGAATAAAAAATCCTAATTTCAAATTTCGAATACGTGCAGAGAGCAATAATTTGGCTTCAAAATATGGCTCAGACGTCGAATTTAGAATGTTTGGGATATTTTGAAAACTGCAGGGGGTTTTTGCGCAAAATGTGACCCACTTTTCTTTCTGTAACTGGCATATTTTCGGTATAAAAAGTCGTAATTTCACACTGCGAATACGCTCAGAGAGCCAGAAATTGGCACCAAAATATGTCTGAGGCGTCGAATTTGTAATGTTTATGATATTTTGAAAACTGCAGGGGGGGTTTGGGCAAAATGTGACTCATCGCCGCTATGTGTAATTGGCATATTTTCGGTATAAAAACTCGCAATTTCAAATTGCGAATACGTGCAGTGAAATAGATTTTGGCTTCAAAAATATGGCTCAGGCTTCGAATTTGGAATATTTGGGATATTTTGAAAACTGCATGCGGGTTGGAGCAAAATATGACTTTCGCCACTTTCAGTAATTGGCATATATTCGGTAAAAAAATTCGTAATTTCAAACTGCGAATACGTACAGTGAGCCAGATCTTTTCTCCAAAATATGGCTCAGGCTTCAAATTTGGAGAACTTGAGATATTTTGAAAAATGCAGTGGGGTTTGGGCAAAATGTGACCCATCGTCGCTTTCCGTAATTGGCATATTTTCGGTATAAAAAGTCGTAATTTCAAAATGCGAATACGTGCAGAGAGCCAGAATTTGGCTCCAAAATATGGCTCAGGCGTGGAATTTGCGATGGTCGGGATATTTTAAAAACTGCAGGGGGGATTAGGAAAAATGTGACCCATTGCCGCTTTCAGTAATTGGCATATTTTCGGAATAAAGTCGTAATTTCAAACTGCGAATACGTGCAGTAAGCCAAAAAATTTATCCGAAATATGGCTTAGGCGTCGAATTTGGGATGTTTGTGATATTTTGAAAACTGCAGTGGAGTTTGGGCGAAATGTGACCCATCGCTGCTCTCAGTAATTGGCGTATTTTCGGTATAAAAAGTCGTAATTTCAAACTGCAAATACGGTCAGTGAGCCAGAACTTGTCTCGAAAATATGGTTCAGGCGACGAATTTGGAATGTTTTGGATATTTTGAAAACTGCCGGGGGTTTTGGGCTAAATATGACCCATCGCTGCTTTCAGTAATTGGCATATTTTCGGTATAAAAAATCGTAATTTCACACTGCGAATACGTGCATAGAGCCAGAAATTGGCTCCAAAATATGTATCAAGGGTCAAATTTGGAATGTTTAGGATATTTTGAAAACTGCAGGGGGGGTTTTGGCAAAATGTGACCCATCGCCGCTTTGAGTACTTTGCATATTTTCGGTATAAAAATTCATAATTTCAAACTGCGAATGCATTCAGAGAGCCAGATTTTAGCTCCAATATAAGGCTCAGGCATCAAATTTGGGATGTTTGGGATATTGTGAAAACTGCAGGGGGTGGGGGGGGGGGGCTAAATGTGACCCATCGCCGCTTTTAGTAATTGGAATATTTTCGGAAAAAAGTCGTAATTTTAAACTGCGAATACGTGCAGAGAGTTAGAATTTGGCTCCAAAATATGGCTCAGGCGTCGAATTTGCGATGTTTGGGATATTTTGAAAAGTGCAGTGGGGGTTTGGGCAAAATGTGACACTTCGCCGCTTCAGTAATTTGCATATTTTCGGTAAAAAAGTCGTAATTTCAAGCTGCGAATACGTGAAATGAGCCAGAATTTGGCTCTAAAATATGGGTCAGGCGTCTAATTTGGGATGTTTGGGATATTTTGAAAACTGCGGGGAAATTTGGGCAAAATGTGACACTTCGCCGCTACAGTAATTGGCATATTTTCGGAAAAAAAGTCGTAATTTTAAACTGCGAATTCGTGAAAAGAGCAAGAATTTGGCTCCAAAATATGGGTTAGGCGTCTAATTAGGGATGTTTGGGATATTTTGAAAACTGCGGGGGGGTTTGGGAAAAAATGTGACACTTCGCAGCTTCAGTAATTTGCATATTTTCGGTATAAAAAGTCGTAATTTCAAACTGCGAATACTTCAGTAATTTGCATATTTTCTGTATAAAAAAACGTAATTTCAAACTGCGAATACGTGCAGGAAGCCAGAATTAGGCTCAAAAATATAGCTCCGTTGTCGAATTTGCGATGTTTGGGATATTTTGAAAAGTGCAGTGGGGGTTTGGGCAAAATGTGACACTTCGCCGCTTCAGTAATTGGCATATTTTCGGAAAAAAAAGTCGTAATTTCAAACTGCGAATACTTCAGTAACTGGCATATTTTCGGTATAAAAAGCCGTAATTTCAAACTGGGAATACGTGCTGAGAGCCTGAATTAGGCTCCAAAATATAGCTCAGGCGTCGAATTTGCGGTGTTTGGGATATTTTGAAAAGTGCAGTGAGGGTTTGGGCAAAATGTGACACTTCGCCGCTTCAGTAATTGGCATATTTTCGGTATAAAAAGTCGTAATTTCAAACTGCGAATACGTGAAAAGAGCCTGAATTTTGCTCCAAAATATGGCTTAGGCGTCTAGTTTGGGATGTTTGGGATATTTTAAAAACTGCAAGGGGGTTTGGGAAAATGTGACACTTCGCAGCTTCAGTAATTGGCATATTTTCGGTATAAAAAGCCGTAATTTCAAAATGCGAATATGTGAAAAGAGACAGAATTTGGCTCCAAAATATGGCTTAGGCGTCTAATTTGGGATGTTTGGTATATTTTGAAAACTGCGGGGGGTTTGGGAAAATGTGACCGATCACCGCTTTCAGTAATTGGCATATTTTCGGTATAAAAATTCGTAATTTCACACTGCGAATATGTGAAAAGAGACAGAATTTGGCTCCAAAATATGGCTTAGACGTCTAATTTGGGATGTTTGGTATATTTTGAAAACTGCGGGGGGTTTGGGAAAATGTGACCCGTCGCAGCTTTTAGTAAGTAACATATTTTCGGTATAAAAATTTGTAATTTCAAATCGCGAATACGTGCAGAGAGCGAGAATTTGGCTGCAAAATATTGTTAAGGCGTCGAAAACCTGCAGAGGGGTATGGGCAAAATGTGACCCATCGCCGCTTTCAGTAATTGGCATATTTTCGGTATAAAAAGCCGTAATTTCAAACTGCGAATACGTGCAGAGAGCCAGAATTAGATTCCAAAATATAGATCATGCGTAGAATTTGCGATGTTTGGGATATTTTGAAAAGTGCAGTGGGGGTTTGGGCAAAATGTGACACTTCGCCGCTTCAGTAATTGGCATATTTTCGGTATAAAAAGTCGTAATTTCAAACTGCGAATAAGTGAAAAGAGCCAGAATTTGGCTCCAAAATATGGGTCAGGCGTCCAATTTGGGATGTTTGGGATATTTTGAAAACTGCGGGGGGGGGGGGGGGGGGTTTGGGCAAATTGTGACATTTCGCCGCTACAGTAATTGGCATATTTTCCGTAAAAAAAAGTCGTAATTTCAAACTGCGAATACGTGAAAAAAAGCCAGAATTTGGCTCCAAAAAATGGGTTAGGCGTCTAATTTGGGATGTTTGGGATATTTTGAAAACTGCAGTGAGGGTTTGGGCAAAATGTAACACTTCGCCGCTTCAGTAATTGGTATATTTTCGGTATAAAAAGTCGTAATTTCCAACTGCGAATACGTGCAAAGAGCCAGAACATCATATTTATCGGATATTAAATAATAAATGACAAATAAATGACAATAAACCGAAAATGCTTCAGTACGTGGAAAAACATCTAAATATTGCCTAAATCGTTGATATTTGGTTTATATTTAATACACGACAAAAAGATAATAAACGTCAAAAAATTGCAAAATTCGATGATTTTTACAAGGGACAAATGATTTTTACAAAGTCCAAAACAAAATGCAAGAAAACCTGCAAAATAACGCAATATTATGCGAAATTCTGAGATTTAAATTCTAATTACATATCACGAGAAATTTGAAGTAATATCAAAATATTAGTAAATTCGAATAGTTTTACCTAAAATCACACGACATGAAAAACGTGAAGAAGATAACTATATTACCAAATTTAAAGAATTTTACTTGAAATCATGAAACCAGGTTTTTGTTATTTTGATCTTTAAAAAGGCATATGAAAAAGTTGTTTCCAATTCAAATGATAAAAATCAATGTGATTTCATTTGAAACAGCTAAAGTGTTCCTGATATTCCGTTTAAAATACTGAAAGAAGTACACGTAAAACCGCTCTAATCCGACTGAATAGTTGCAATATGCAATAAAACTGAAATTCTCTCCTAATCAATATCCTACTCTTTATTTTAACAAGGTACAAATGCTTGATTTGTACCAAAAAACAAGGTGCAAATATTTTGCTGAACGTGGAAAAATGGCAAAATATTGCTAATATCATTGATATTTGGTTTGTATCTTATAAAGAACAGTTTTAGTTTAGTTCATTTATTATGCACCCCATACCCATCTTGTGGGCGGTAGTGGAAAGGGTTACAGAGGCACATAATGGGCTCAGGGACTGAACCCCACAATTCATTTAGCTAAGCAAGTTACAATCTTGATGAGCTAGTTACAAAATTCAATATAAGTCATCACATCAACAATGGGTTCGAGATTGACCTCAAGTACAGGTTCTAAATTAAGCAACTGATTATAAAGAACAAAAGAGAAAAAAAAAAAAAAAAAAAAAAGCATGCAATAAAATACACTTTTTATACCGAAAATATGTCAATTACTGAAACCAGCGATGGATCACATTTTGCCCAAACCCCCCCCCCCCCCTACAGTTTTCAAAATATCCCAAACAATCCAAATTCGACGCCTGAGCCATATTTTGGAGACAAGCTCTGGCTCACTGCACATATTCGCAGTTTGAAATTACGACTTTTTATACCGAAAATATGTCAATTACTGAAAGCGACGATGGGTCACATTTTGCCATAAACCCCCTGCAGTTTTCAAAATATGCCAAACATCCCAAATTCGACTCCTGAACCATATTTTGGAGCAAAATTTTGGCTCTCGGCACGTATTCGCAGTTTGAAATTACGACTTTTTATACCGAATATATGCCAATTACTGAAAGCGGCAATGGGTCACATTTAGCCCAAACCCCCCTGCAGTTTTCAAAATATCCCAAACATTCCAAATTCGATGCCTGAGTCGTAATTTGGAGCCAGATTCTCGTTCTCTGCACGTATTCGCAGTTTGAAATTACGTCTTTTAATACCGAAAACATGCCACTTACTGAAAGCAGCGATGGGTCACATTTTGCCCCCCCCCCCGCCCCTTGCAGTTTTCAAAATATCCCACACATCACAAATTTGACGCCTGAGCCATATATTGGAGCTAAATTCTGGCTCTCATCCAATAAAGGACAAAAAGATAATAGACGTCAAAATATTGCAAAATTCAATTATTTTTAGTTCAAAACAAAATGCAAGAAAACCTGCAAAATAACGCCATATTATGTGAAATTCTGAGATTTGAAGGCCTGATTACATATCGCGAGAAAACATGAATTAGTTTTAGTACAAAATATAGCTCAGGCGTCGAATTTGCGATGTTTGGGATATTTTGAAAACTGCAGGGGGGTTTAAGCAAAATGTGACCCATCGCCGCTTTTAGTTATTGCATATATATGGTATAAAAAGTCGTAACGTCACACTGTGAATAGGTGCAGAGACCCAAAATTTGGCTCTAAAATATTACTCAGGCGTCGAATTTGGGATGTTTGGGATATTTTGAAAACTGCAGGGGGGGGGTTAAGCAAAATGTGACCCATCGCCGCTTTCAGTAATTGGCATATTTTCGGTATAAAAAGTAGTAATTTCAAACTACAAATACGTGCAGAGATGCAGATGTTGTCTGAAAAATATAGCTCAGTCTTTAAATTGGTGAAGTTTGGAATATTTTCAAACCTGCAGAGGGGTTTGGGCAAAATGTGACCCATTGCCGCTTTCAGTAATTGGCATATTTTCGGTAAAAAAAAATTCGTAATATCAAACTGCGAATACGTGCAGAGAGCCAGAATTTGGCTCAAAAATAAGGCTCATGAGAACATTTGGGATGTTTGAGATTTTTGAAAAACTGCTGGGGGGTTTGGGCAAAATGTGTCAAATTGCCGCTTTCAGTAATTGGCATATTTTCGGTATAAAAAGTCGTAACTTCACACTGCAAAAAAGTGCAGACAGCCAGACCTTGGCTCCAAAATGGAGCTCAGGCGTCAAATTTGAGATGTTTGGGATATTCTGAAAAATGCAGGGGGGTTGGGGCAAAATATGACCCATCGCTACTTTCAGTAATTGGCATATTTTCGGTTTAAAATTCGAAATTTCAAACTTAGAACACGTGCAGAGCGCAAGAATTTAGTTCCAAAATATGTCGCAGGCGTCGAATTTGGGTTGTTTGGGATATTTTGTAAACTGCTGGAGGGTTTGGTCAAAAGGTGACCCATCGCTGCTTCAGTAATTGGCATATTTTCAATATGAAAACTCGTAATTTCAAACTGCGAATATGTGCATAGATACAGATCTTGGCTCAAAAATATAGCTCAGGCTTAGAATTTGTGATGTTTGGGATATTTTGAAACCTGCAAGGGGGGTTTGGGCAAAATGTGACCCATCGCCGCTTAGAGTAATAGGCATATTCTCGGTATAAAAAGTCGTAATTTCAAACTTCGAATACGTTCATTGAGCCAGAACTTGGCTCCAAAATATGGCTTAGGCGTCAAGTTTCGAATATTTGGAATATTTTGAAAACTGCAAGGGAGTTTGGGCAAAATGTGACCCATCTTCGCTTTCAGAAATTGGCATGCTATCGGTAAAAAAAAAGTCGTAATTTCAAACTGAGAATACAACCTTACAGCCAGAATTTGGCTCCAAAATATGTCTCAGGTTCGAATTTAAGATGTTTGAGATATTTTTAAAACTGCAGGGGGGATTGGGGAAGATGTGACCCATCGCCGTTTTCAGCAATTGGCATATTTTCGGAAAAAAAACGTTATTTCAAAGTGCGAATACTTGCAGAGAGCCAAAATTTGGCTCCAAAATTAGCTCAGGCCTCGAATTTGCGATGTTTGGGATATTTTGAAAACTGCAGAGGGGGCGGTTTGGGCAAAATGTGACAATTTGCCTCTTTCAGTAATTGGCATATTTTCGGTATAAAAAATCGAAATTTCAAACTGCGAATACGTGCAAAGAGCCAGAATTTGGCTCCAAAATATGGCTAAGGGGTCGAATTTGGATGTTTAGGAGATTTTGAAAACAGCAGAGAGGTTTAAGCAAAATGTGACCCATCGCCGCTTTCAGAATTTGGCATGTTTTCGATATAAAAAGTCATAACTTCACACTGCGAAGACGTGCAGAGATCCAGAATTTGGCTCCAAAATATGGCTCTAGCGTCTAATTTGGGATGTTTGGGATATATTGAAAACTGCCAGGGGGTTTGGGCAAAATATGACCCGTCGCCGCTTTTAGTAATTGGCATATTTTCGGTATAAAAAATCGTAATTTCAAACTGCGAATACGTGCAGAGAATTAGAATTTGACTCTAAAATATGGTTAATGCGTCGAATTTGGGATGTTTGGGATATTTTGAAAACTGCAAGGGTGATTGGGGAAAATGTGACCCATCGCCACTCTCAGTAATAGGCATATTTTCGGTATTAAGAGTCTTAATTTGAAACTGCGAATACGTGAAAAGAGCCAGAATTTGGCTCCAAAATATGGCTTAGGCGTTTAATTCGGGATATTTGGGATATTTTGAAAAGTGCAGGGGGGTTTGGGCAAAATGTGACCCGACGCCTTTTTTAGCAGTTGGCATATTTTCGGTATAAAAATTCGTAATTTCAAACTGCGAATACGGGGAGAGTGCAGAATTTAGGTCCAAAATATGGCTCAGGCGTCGAATTTGGGATGTTTGGGATATTTTCAAAACTGCAGCGGGGTTTGGGCAAAATGTGACAATTTACTGCTTTCAGGAATTGGCATATTTTCGGTATAAAAACTCGTAATTTCAAACTGCGAAAAAGTGCAGAGAGCCAGACCTTGGCTGCAAAATGCAGCTCTGGCGTCGAATTTGGGATGTTTGGGATATTTTGTAAACTGCTCGGGCGTGTGGGCAAAATTTGACCCGTCGCCGCTTTTAGTAACTGGCATATTTTCGGTATAAAAAATCGTAATTTCAAACGAATACGAATACGTGCAGAGAATTAGAATTTGACTAAAATATGGCTTAGGCGTCGAATTTGAGATGTTTGGGATATTCTGAAAACTGCAGGGGGGTTTGGGCAAAATGTGACATATCGCTACTTTCAGTAATTGGCATATTTTCAGTATAAAGTTCGAAATTTCAAACTTAGAATACGTGCAGAGCGCCAGAATTTGGTTCCAAAATATGTCTAAGGCGTCGAATTTGGGTTGTTTGGGATATTTTGTAAACTGCAGGGGGGTTTGGGCAAAATGTGAACCATCGCTGCTTCAGTAATTGGCATATTTTCGGTATGAAAACTCACAATTTCAAACTGCGAATACGTGCAGAGATGCAGATCTTGGCTCAAAAATATAGCTCAGGCTTAGAATTTGTGATGTTTGGGATATTTTGAAACCTGCAAGAGGGTTTGGACAAATATGTGACCCATCGCCGCTTTCAGTAATAGGCATATTCTCGGTGTAAAAAGTCGCAATTTGAAACAACGAATACGTGCATTGAGCTAGAAATTGGCTCCAAAATGTAGCTTAGGCGTCGAATTTGAGATGTTTGGGATATTTTGAAAACTGCAGGGGGGTTTGTGCAAAATATGACCAATCGTTGCTTTCAGTAATTGGCATATTTTCGGTATGAAATTCGAAATTTCAAACATAGAATACGTGCAGAGTGCCAAAATTTTGTTCCAAAATATGTCTGAGGCGTCGAATTTGGGATGTTTGTGATATACTGTAAACTGCTTTGGGGTTTGGGCAAAATGTGACCCATTGCTGCTTCAGTAATTGGCATATTTTATGGTAAAAAAAATCGTAATTTCAAACTGCGAATACTTGCAGAGATGCAGATCTTGGCTCAAAAATAAAGCTCAGGCTTAGAATTTGTGATGTTTGGGATATTTTGAAACCTGCTGGGGGGGTTTGGGCAAAATGTGACCCATCACTGCTCTCAGTAATAGGCATATTCACGGTTAAAAAAGTCGTAATTTCAACCTGCGAATACGTGCATTGAGCCAGAACTTGGCTCCAAAATATGGCTCAGGCGTCAAATTTGGAATGTTTGGGATATTTTGAAAACTACAGGGGGGTTTGAGCAAAATGTGACCCATCGCCGTCCTCAGCAATTGGCATATTTTCGGTAAAAAAAGTCGTAATTTCAAACTGCGAATACGTGCACAGAGCCAGAATTTGGCTCCAAAATATGGCTAGTGCGTCGAATTTGGATGTTTGGGATATTTTGAAAACTGCGGAGCGGTTTAAGCAAAATATGACAAATCGCCGCTTTCGGAAATTGGCATATTTTCGATATAAAAATCATAACTTCACACTGCGAATACGTGCAGAGACCCAGAATTTGGCGCCAAAATATGGCTCTGGCGTCGAATTTGGGATGTTTAGGATATTTTGAAAACTGCTGAGGGGTTTGGGCAAAATGTGGCCCGTCGCCGCTTTTAGTAATTGGCATATTTTCGGTATAAAAATTCGTAATTTCAATCTGCGAATACGTGCAGAGAGCCAGAATTTGGCTTCAAAATATGGCTCAGGCGCAGAAATTGGGATGTTTGGGATATTTTGAAAATAGCAGAGGGGGTTGGGCAAAATGTGACACATCGCTGTCATTAGTAATTGGCATGTTTTTTGTTTAAAAGTCGTAATTTCAAACTGCGAAAACGTGCAGTGACCGAGAATTTGGCTCCAAAATATGGCTCAGGCGTAGAATTTGGGTTGTTTGAGATATTTTGAAAATTGCAGGGGAGGTTTGGGCAAAATGTGACCCATCACCGCTTACAGTAATTGTCATATTTTCGGTATAAAAATTCGTAATTTCAAACTGCGAATACATGCAGAAAGCCAGAATTTGTCTCCAACATATGGCTCAGGCGTTGAATTTGGGATGTTTGGTAAATTTAAAAACTGTTGGGCCGTTTCGGCAAAATGTGACAATTCGCCGATTACAGTATTTGGCAAATTTTCGGTTTAAAAAGTCGTAATTTCAAACTGCGAATATGTGCAGAGAGCCAGAACTTGACTCCAAAATATGGCTCAGGCGTTGACTGTGGAATGTTTGGGATATTTTGAAAACTCCAGGGAGATTTGGGCAAAATGTGACCCATCGCCGCTTTCAGTAATTGGCATATTTTCAGTAAAAAAAAAGTCGTAATTTCAAACGGCAAATACGTGCAGAGAGCCAGAATTTGGTTCCAAAATATGTCTCAGGCGTCGAATTTGGGATGTTTGGGATATTTTGAAAATGCAAGGGGGTTTGGGCAAAATGTGACCCCATCGCCACTTTCAGTAATATTTTTGTTTTAAAAAATAGGAATTCCAAACTGCCAATACGTGCATTGAGCGAGAATTTGACTCCAAAGCATGACTCCGGCGTCGAATTTGGGATGTTTGAGATATTATGAAAACTGCAGGGGTTTTTGGAAAAATGTGACCCATCGCCGCTTTCAGTAATTGGGATATTTTCGGCATATATAAGTCGTAATTTCAACTGCGAATACGTGCAGAGAACCAGAATTTGGCTTCAATGTATGGCACAGGCGTCGAATTTGGGATGATTGGGGTATTTTGAAAACTGCAGGGGGGGGGGGGAGGGCCAAATGTGACCTATCGCCGCTTTCAGTAATTGGCATATTTTTGGTATAAAAAGTAGTAATTTCAAACTGCGAATACATGCAGAGAGCCAAAATTTGTCTCCAAAATATGGTTCAGGCGTCGAATTTGGGAAGTTTGGGATATTTTAAAAATTGCAGGGGGGGTTTGGTCAAAATGTGACCCATCGCTGCTTTCAGTAATTGGCATATTTTCAGTATAAAAAGTCGATATTTCGAACTGTGAATACGCGCAGAGTGCCAGAATTTGGCTCCAAAATAAGGCTCAGGCTTCGAATTTGGAATGTTTGGGATACTTTGAAAACTGCAAGGGGGTTTGGACAAAATGTGACCCATCCTCGCTTTCAGTAATTGGAATATTTTCGGTATAAAAAGTCGTAATTTCAAACTGCAAATACGTGCAGAACCTACAATTTGGTTCCAAAATATGGATCAGGCGCGGAATTGGGGATGTTTGGGATATTTTGAAAACTGCAGAGGGGGTTTGGACAAAATTTGACCTATCGCCACATGCAGTAATTGGCATATTTTCGGTATAAAAGTTGTAAATTCACACTACGAATAAATGCAGTGAGCCAGAATTATGCTTCAAAATATGGCTCAGGTGTCGAATTTAGAATGTTTGGGATATTTTGAAAACTGCAGTGAGGTTAGGGCAAGATGTGACCCATCGTTGCAGTCAGTAATTGGCTTATTTTTGGCATAAAAATTCGTAATTTCAATCTGCGAATACGTGCAGAGAGCCAGAATTTGGCTCCAAAATATGGCTCAGGCTCAGAAATTGGGATGTTTGGGATATTTTGAAAACAGCAGAGGGGTTTGGGCAAAATGTGACACATTGCTGTTATCAGTAATTGGCATATTTTTGGTTTAAAAAGTCTTAATTTCAAACTGCGAAAACGTGCAGTGAGCGAGAATTTGGCCCGAAAATATGGCTCAGGCGCTGATTTTGGGATGTTTTGGATATTTTGAAAACTGCATGAGGGTTTGGTTAAAATGTGACCCATCGCCGCTCACAGTAAATGGCATATTTTCGGAATAAAAAGTCGTAATTTCAAACTGCGAATACGTGCAGAGAGTCAGAATTTATCTCCAAAATATGGCTCAGGCGTTGAATTTGGGATGTTTGGGATATTTTAAAAACAGCTATGAGATTTGGGCAAAATGGGACCAATCGTCGCTTTCAGTAATTGGCATATTTTCAGTGAAAAAAGGGCGTAATTTCAAACAGCGAATACGTGCAGAGAGCCAGAATTAGGTCCCAAAATATGCTTCAGGCGTCGAATTTGGGATGTTTGGGATATTTTGAAAGTGCAAGAGGGTTTGGGCAAAATGTGACCCCATCGCTACTTTCAGTAATTGGCATATTTTCGGTATAAAAAGTAGTAATTTCAATCTGCCAATACGTGCATTGAGCCAGAATTTGGCTCCAAAGTAAGACTCCGGCGTCGAATTTGAGATGTTTAGGATATTATGAAAACTGCACGGGGGTTTTGAAAAAATGTGTCCCGTCGCGGCTTTCAGTAATTGGCATATTTTCGGTATAAAAATTGGTAATTTCAAACTGCGAATACGTGCAGAGAACCAGAATTTGGCTCCAATGCATGGCACAGGCGTCGAATTTGGAATGATTGGGGTATTTTGAAAACTGCAAGGGGGGGTTTGGGCAAAATGTGACCCATCGCCGCTTTCAGTAATTGGCATATTTTTGGTATAAACAGTCGTAATTTCAAACTGCGAATACGTGCAGAGAGCCAGAATTTGGCTCCAAAATATGGCTCAGGCGCAGAATTTGTGAGGTTTGGGATATTTTGAAAATTGCAGGGGGGTTTGGTCAAATTGTGACCCATCGCTGCTTTCAGTAATTGGCATATTTTCAGTAAAAAAAGTAATTATTTCGAACTGTGAATACGTGCAGAGAGCCATAACTTGTCCCAAAAATATGGCTCAGGTGCCGAATTTGGAATGTTTGGGATATTTTGAAAACTGCAGGGGGGTTTGGGCAAAATGGTACAATTCGCCACTTTCAGTAACTGGTATATTTTCGGTTTAAAAAGTCGTAATTTCAAGCTGCGAAAAAGTTCAGAGAGCCAGAATTTGGTTCCAAAATATGTCTCAGGCGTCGAATTTGGGTAGTTTGGGACATTTTGAAAACTGCAGGGGGGTTTGGGCAAAATGTGACCCATCGATAGTTTCAGTAATTGGCATATTTTCGGTATAAAAATTCGTAAATTCAAATTGCGATTTCGTGCAGTGAGCCTTAACTTGTCTCCAAAATATGGCTTAGGCGCTGAATTTGGAATGTTTGGGATATTTTGAAAACTGCAGAGGGGGTTTGGCCAAATGTGACCCAACGCACTTTCAGTACTTGGCATATTTTCGGTAAAAAATATCGGAAATTCAAACTGCGAATACTTGCAGTGAGCCAGATCTTGTCTCCAAAATATGGCTCAGGCGTGAATTTGCGATGTTTAGGATATTTTGAAAACTGCAGGGGGGTTTGGGCAAAATGTGACCCATGGCTGGTTTCAGTAATTGGTATATTTTCGGTATAAAAAGTCGTAAAATTCATACAGCAAATTCGTGCAGTGAGATATAACTTGTCCCCAAAATATGGCTCAGGCGCCGAATTTGGAATGATTGGGATATTTTGAAAATTGCAGGGGTGTTTGGGCAAAATGTGACAATTCGCCACTTGCAGTAATTGGCATATTTTCGGTATAAAAAGTCGTAATTTCGAGCTGCGAATACGTGCAGAGAGCCAGAACTTTGCTCAAAAATAAGGCTCAGGCATCGAATTTGAAATGTTTGGGAGTTTTTGAAAACTGCAGGAAGGTTTAAGCAAAATGTGACCCATCGCCTGTTTCAGAATTGACATATTTTCGGTATAAACCTCGTAAAATTCAAACTGCGAATTCGTGCAGTGAGCGTCACTTGACTCCAAAATATGGTCCAGGTGCTAAATTTGGAATGTGTGGGATATTTTGAAAACTGCAGAGGGGTTTGGGCAAAATGTGACTCATCGCACTTTCAGTAATTGGCATATTTTCGGTAGAAAAATCGTAATTTCAAACTGCACATACGTGCAGAGAGCCAGAACTTTTCTCCAAAATATGGCTCAGGCGTCGAATTTTTAATGTTTGGGAGTTTTTGAAAACTGCAGGGGAGTTTGGGCAAAATGTGACCCATCCCCGCTCTCAGTAATTGGCATATTTTCAGAATAAAAATTCGTAATGTCACACTGCAAATACTTGCAGAGAGCCAGAATTTGTCTCCAAAATATGGCTCAGGCTTTAATTTTGGGATATCTTGAAAACTGCAGGGGGGTTTGGGCAAAATGTGACCCATCGCCGCTTTCAGTAATTGGCATATTTTCGGTATAAAAAGTCATAATTTCAAACTGCGAATACGTGCAGAGCCAGAATTTTTCTCTAGAATATGGATCACTCTTTGATTTTGGCATGTTAGGGATATTTTAAAAACTGCAGGAGGGGTTTAGGCAAAATATGACCCACCGCTGCTTACAGTATATGGCATATTTTCGGTATAAAAAGTCGTAATTTCAAACGGCGAATACGTGCAGGGCCAGAGTTTGGCTCCAAAATATGGCTCAGGCGTCGAATTGGGAAAGTTTGGGAATTTTTAAATATTGCATGGGGGTTTGGGCAAAATGAAACCCATCTCCGCTTTCAGTAATTGGCATATTTTCGGTACAAAAAGTCGTAATTTCAAACTACGAATACGTGCAGAGAGCCAGAATTTGGCTCCAAAATAAGGCTCAGGCGTGGAATTTGGAATGTTTGGGATATTACGAAAACCGCACGGGGGTTTGAGCAAAATGTGATCCATCCCCGCTTTCAGTAATTGGTATATTTTCTGTATAAAAAGTCGTAATTTCACACTGCGAATACGTGCACAGATCCAGAATTTGTCTCCAAAATATGACTCAGGCTTTGAATTTGGGATGTTTTGAATATCTTGAAAACAGCAGGAGGGTTTGGGCAAAATGTGATCTATCGCCGCATACAGTAATTGGCATATTTTCGTTATAAAAAGTCATAATTTCACACTGTGGATACGTGCAGGGAGCCATTATTTTGTTCCAAAATATAAGTCAGGCGTCGAATTTGGGATATTTGGTATATTTTGAAAACTGCAGGGGGTTTAGGCAAAATGTGACCCATCGCACTTTGATTAATTGGCATATTTTCGGCATAAAAATTCGTAATTTCAAACTGCAAATACGTGCATAGAGCCAAAATTTTACTCCAAAATATGGCTCACGCGTCGAATTTGGCATGTTTGTGATATTTTAAAAACTGTAGGAGGGGTTTTGGCAAAATATGACCCATCGCTGCTTACAGTAAATGGTATATTTTCGGTATAAAAAGTCGTAATTTCAAACTGCAAATACGTGCAGAGAGCCAGAACTTGGCTCCAAAATATGACTCAGGCGTCGAATTTTGAATGTTTGGGAAATTTTGAAAACTGCATGGGTTTGTGCAAAATATGACCCATCACCGCTTTCAGTAATTGGCATATTTTCGGTACAAAAAGTCGTAATTTCATACTACGAATACGTGCAAAGAGCCAGAATTTGGCTCTAAAATATGGCTCAGGCGTCGAATTTGGGATGTTTTGGATATTTTGAAAACTGCAGGTGGGTTTGGGCAAAATGTGACCCATCGCCGCTTTCAGTAATTGGCATATTTTCGGTATAAAAGTCATAATTTCACACTGCGAATACATGCAGAGAGCCATAATTTTATGCCAAAATATAACTCAGACGTCGAATTTTGTATATTTGGGATATTTTTAAAACTGCAGGGGGTTTGGGCAAAATGTGACCCATCGCACTTTCAGTAATTGGCATATTTTCGGTATAAAAATTCGTAGTTTCAAACTGCGAATACGTGCAGAGAGCCAGAATTTTTCTTTAGAATATGGATCACGCGTTGATTTTGGCATGTTAGGGATATTTTGAAAACTGCAGGGGGGTTGGGCAAAATGTGACCCATCGCTGCTTTCAGAAACTGGCATATTTTCGGCATAAAAATTCGTAATTTCAAACTGCCAATACGTGCAGAGAGCCAGAGTTTGTCTCCAAAATAGTGCTCAGGCGTCGAATTTGGGATATTTGGGATATTTTGAAAACTGCAGGGGGGGTTTGGGCAAAATGTAACCCATCGCTGCTTTCAGTAATAGGCATATTTTCGGTATAAAAATCGCAATTTCAAACTGCGAATACGTGCAGATAGTCAGAATTTTTCTCCAAAATATTATTCAAGCGTCAAATTTGGGATGTTTGGGATATTTTGAAAACTGCAGGGGTTTTGGGCAAAATGTGACCCATCGCACTTTCAGTAATTTGCATATTTTCGGCATAAAAAGTCGTAATTTCAAACTGCGAATACATGTAGAGAGCCAGAATTTGGCTCCAAAGTTTGGCTCACGCGTCGAATTTGGCATGTTTGTATTATTTTAAAAACTGCAGGAGGGGTTTTGGCAAAATATGGCCAATCGCTGCTTACAGTAAATGATATATTTTCGGTATAAAAAGTCGTAATTTCAAACTGCGAATACGTGCAGAGAGCCAGAATTTGGCTCCAAAATATGGCTCAGGCGTCGAATTTGGAATGTTTGGGATATTTTGAAAACTGCATGGGGGTTTAAACAAAATGTGATCCATCGCCGGTTTCAGTAATTGGCATATTTTCGGTACAAAAAGTCGTATTTTCATACTACGATTACGTGTAAAGAGCCAGAATTTGGCTCTAAAATATGGCCCAGGCGTCGAATTTGGGATGTTTTGGATATTTTGAAAACTGCAGGGGGGTTTAAGCAAAATGTGATCCATCGCCGGTTTCAGTAATTGGCATATTTTCGGTATAAATTGTCGTAAAATTCAAACTGCGAATTCGTGCAGTGAGCCATAACCTGTCTCCAAAATATGGCTCAGGTGCCGAATTTGGAATGGTTGGGATTTTTTAACATTGCAGGGGGTTTTGGCAAAATATGACCCATCGCACTTTCAGTAATTGGCATATTTTCGGTATAAAAAGTCGGAATTTCGAACTGCGAATACGTGCAGAGAGCCAGAACTTTGCTCCAAAATAAGCTCAGGCGTCGAATTTGGAATGTTTGGGAGTTTTTGAAAACTGCAGGGGGGTTTGGGCAAAATGTGAACCATCGCTGGTTTCAGTGATTAGCATATTTTCGGTATAAAATGTCGTAAATTCAAACTGCGAATACTTGCAGTGAGCCAGAACTTGTCTCCAAAGTATGGCTCAGGTGCCGAATTTGGAATGTTTGGGATATTTTGAAAACTGCAGGGGGGTTTGTCGTCCCCTGGTCGTAGTCGTCCCATGGTCGTCCTGGTGGTAGTCTCCGGAGTGGTAGGGGAGGCAGTGAGATTTACGCTAGTGGCTATGATGGGGACCAGGCCATTGTCTATGTATAATGCGTTTAGTTCACTTACAAAACGCTGGTTGTCTGCTAGCCTTTCCGCAAGTCTGATAAGACCAGGGATATTGTCAGCACGTGATGCAGGGAGCTGTGAAGGAGCCTGTGGGACCTTGGGCCCCCAATGAGAAGGCTATGTCGCCTGCTTGGAGGAGCCACATGTTGGTAAGACTGGAAAGTGTTCTGGTCGACTAGTGAGAGTTAAGGTGGTGGGTTGAACGCTTGGGGCTCTTGTCGAGGAGGTAGAAGGGTTGTTTCTCTTGGCTTCTACCTGGGCCTTGATGATTTCTTGTCTGCGGAGGTAGCGGTAGGAAATTGCAGGGTGATTGCCATCACAGAGCAAGCAGCGATGGACTGTTGCCTTGCATGTGGAGTAGTGATGGTCCAGTGCGCACAGGCTGCACCTCTGGACAGGGTGCTGACACTTGTTGGTCGGGTGGGAGAGCTCGTAGCACTTAAAGCACTGCTGGATCTCATGGTATCGTTCCTTTTTTATTTGGTGGGGCGGTATTTTTAGGCCGAAGCAGTAGAATCCTTGTGTGGCAGCCTGGGTGGCAGCAGCTATGGTGGTGAACGTAATCTTCATTGATATTTTGTCGGTGTTGCAGAACTCTAGGTTAAATACCGACAGGTTTGGATTTTCGTCCTCGATATTGTTCATGATATGATGTTGAGGTCGCTCAGCGATCTGAGCGACCTGGGCTGGTCCTGCTGGTAAAAACAGTTCTTCCGGCCAGGAACTGACGTGGGAAGTGAGGATGTAGGTGGTGCTCTTTACGAAGAATGGCATCGTCAGTGAGGAGTTTTTCTAGCTCCTCTTCACATGAAAAGAGGAGCACGATATCTTCACCTTTCTGACTAATGTCAGCGGGTTCGAGGCCAGTAACGTCCTTTACGACCTTTAAAGTATTGCTTCTCATGATAGCATGACCGTCAAGTGGAGTAGCTCTGACCTTAAGACGTTTGGGTCGCATTGTGACCACACTGCTCCTTGTGATGTGTTGGCGGGAGATGTCTCCCCCGTCGTCCAGTTGGTAGCACGATGCTGTCGAGAAGGTTTACATCAGTTTACATCGAGAAGTACATCGTATTCCCTGAGATCATGAGCTAATCCGCTCGTGTAGCATGTCTCTCTCAGTTTCTTGGAAGTGTGTACGTCACTCAAGCAGGTCTGAATGCTTTAAAACAGCTTATCCCCTCCATTTCTCCGCATGAAACGAGTAGATCTTCTAGTGTTAATGTCACGGACTCTATCATAAAATTTATTTAAAATATAAATAAAATTTCCGTAAATTTATTTCCATTCTCATTATTTCAATCATTGCATTTCTTTGACATCCACGAATAATCCTCATAGCCTCGTTCTGTATTAGCTCTATTTTTTTTTAATTCTGCCTTGCCCTGTGTAAGACAAATAGGTGCTGCGTAGTCTATCAGGGACCGAACAGTGCTTATGTATAACATCCGCAAGATAGGTACCCCTACACCTGCACCAAAAAAAGCCAGTGCTTTTAGAGGATGCAGACGGGCTTTACAGAAGGTGCTGATATGATTTATTTCACCATTTTTACTCTCACATGTGTACCCAACATACATGCCCAGTTACTTGTACTTCTGAACACGACTCAGTTCCACACCATTTAGAGTAAGTGTTATATTTCTTCGTTTCCTATACTCATTCTTGGTTTTGTGTGCATTTAGAATTAAGCCTAACTTGTGTCAGGTAGTACCAAGTATGTTAAGAACAGTTTGAAATTTGTTCCCAGAAGTGCCTTCTATAAGAATATCATCAGCATATATGATCGTCGTGACCCTTGGAGGATACATCTCTGATGCTAATCTGTTCATAAATACAGTGAATAAGGTGGGACTTAACGCACCGCTCCTGTGCCAGGTAAGTCCACTACGGACTCACCATAGCCCGTGCTACTTGCCCCGTTCCTGTGTCAGGTAAGTTACGGGCTCACCATAGCCCGTGCTACTTGCCCCGCTCCTGTGTCAGGTAAGTTACGGGCTCACCATAGCCCGTGCTACTTGCCCCGCTCCTGTGCCAGGTAAGTCCACTACGGACTCACCATAACCCGTGCTACTTGCCCCGTTCCTGTGTCAGGTAAGTTACGGGCTCACCATAGCCCGTGCTACTTGCCCCGTTCCTGTGTCAGGTAAGTTACGGGCTCACCATAGCCCGTGCTACTTGGAACTTGTTTCGAGCAACTGAATCTATAACACGAACAACAGCTGGGACTTAAAACTCCCCTTTCTGGGGTACCTAACTGAAACCTCCTCCTCACATATGTATTAGGGGTGACATGATAGAGGTTTATAAGTGGATGAACGGACATAACAGGCGGGATATTAATAGGGTATTAAAAATATCAACACAAGACAGAACACGAAACAATGGGTATAAACTGGATAAGTTTAGATTTATGAAAAACTTGGGTAAATACTGGTTCAGTAACAGGGTTGTTGATTTGTGGAACCAATTGCCGCGTAACGTGATGGGAGTGGGGTCCCTCGATTGTTTCAAGCGCGGGTTGGACATGTATATGAGTGGGATTGGGTGGTTATAGATAGGAGCTGCCTCGTATGGGCCAATAGGCCTTCTGCAGTTACCTTTGTTCTTATGTTCTTATGTATTCCTGGTAATACACCTGACCTTTTCTCCTTTGTAGATAATCCCTAATTCAATTTAGCAATCTCCCTGTTATTCCCAGATTGGCTAATTTGTAAAAGATTACTTCCCATTGGCATTATCAAATCAAATCTTGCAGATGAATAAAAACTCTACAATTGTCATTCACATTAGACAAACACTTTAAGACACAGTCCGCAGTACTTTTGCCTTTGATAAAATCAAAGAGATTATTGGACATGTTATCACCTACAAGGTAGAGTAACCTATTTAACAAAATCCTTTCCATCATTTTACAAAATCAGGATGTTAAGGAGAAAGGCCTATAGCCTCCGTTTGACTTAGGTATAGGAATGATGACAGCCTACTTCCCTTTTCTTGGTTACTTTCCTTCCCTATAACTCATGTTAAACAAATAAATTAAGGGACTAGGTTTCTTACCGGTTAATAATTAAGAATATCATACTCCATCTTTCTCTGGAGCATTAGAGCTGCCTCTTTTTATAGCATCAAGTAATTCATGGTGAGTTATCTCAGTGCATGTTACTGATCCTGTATTTAAAGCACATAAAGTCACTCCAGTTCTAATATTTTCCCATGACTCAATGGTGACTCTCGTGTCTGTAGGTAAGGACTCCATACAAGCAGCACTTGCCCATTTGTCTACTAACTCATTAGCAACCTTCCCTGGATCTGAGTGAGCAATGAATTTGGTCTTACAACTCTTGATTTTATTTACTGCTCTCCATATGTCTTTAAAGTTCTTAGTAATACCAATGGACTGAGCAAAGTCTTGCCAGTATCTGTCCCGCGCCTCCTTCCTCACCTGACTGCATTCCCTAGCCACTTCCAGCATTATATTTTTCTCTTCATCTCTCATTCCATTTTTTAACCATTCGTTATGTGCACTCCGTAGCATTCTCTCCCACCCCTTAACTTGCTGATCATTGGAATATTTAAATTTCTTAGATTCATGCATGAATGTTCGTAATAAGGCAAATAGGACACTGGGATTTATTAATCGAAGCGTTAGTAACAAGGCACCTGGTGTTCTTCAGCTATATCATGCACTGGTTAGGGCCCCATTTAGATTATGCAGTTCAGTTTTGTCGCCGTACTATAGAATGGATATAAATTCATTTGAACGTGTCCAGCGTAGGATGACAAAGTTAATTCCCCAAATTAAAAATATTTCACATGAAGAAAGATTAACAAAGCTTAAATTGCATTTACTGGAACTGCGACGAGTTAGGGGTGACATGATAGAGGTTTATAAGTGGATGAATGGACATAACAAAGGGGATATTAATAGGGTATTAAAAGTATCAACACAAGACAGAACTCGAAACAATGGGTATTAATTGGATTGTTTAGAATTAGGGAAGAATTGGGTAAATACTTGTTTGGTAATAGGATTGTTGATTTGTGGAACCAATTACCGCGTAACGAGATAGAGGTGGGGGTCCCTCGATTACTTCAAGCGTGGGTTGGACAAGTATATGAGTGGGATTGTGTGGTTATAAATAGGAGCTGCCTCGTATGGACCAATAGGCCTTTTGCAGTTATATTTCTTATGTTTTTATGTTCTTATGTACAGGTAATGGCTCCAAAGAGCAAACATTTAAGAGCTCGTCATTGCCTGTGCTACTTGGAATATTTTGTTTAGAGTAGATGAATCTGAAACAACAACTTCCTCTCTGTTTTGTTTTGAGCTACTCATGCCCGTGCCACCTCTTGGGTGGCTTGACCCTCATCAATCAGAACTTGATAATGGTCCCGAACTGACAGAAACGTCGTCGCTTCTCAGTCTTCTGATTTGTGGTTTGGTCATCATTTTTTTGTACTCATAAAGCTATGAGAATATATAATCCGATGTCGACGAACTTAATTGATTGTAGTAATGACGATGGAGTTCTTCTTACAGAGAATCGGGGATAGAATTTCTGAGATAAATGTAGCTTCGACGATTAGACTGATGAGAGGCGGGGAAGACAATGAAATAATCCTCACAGTTCAAAAGGCGGGAGGAAATTAACAATATATATTAAAATATTATAAAAGATGATACATGAGAGCCTTATGCTTTAATGGTTCAAAATATGATTTCTTGCAATAATGTGTTGCATTACCTGAGAAACAATTAACACCATGGAAGGAATGCAACGCAGATATTTTGAGTGTTTCATTGCAAAATAAAAAGAATATGTATGAGATAGGACAGCTGAGGGACAGACAGGACAGCTACATAAGAACATAAGACCAAAGGTAACTGCAGATGATTGATTGATTGATGAAGATTAAGCCACCTAAGAGGTGGCGCGGGCATGAATAGCCCGTAAGTGGTACAACTTTTTTTCTCAGTATTCTGAGTTTGCATTTAACCATCAAGCTGTTATCGCGGGGGAGGTTACTGCTTCACAGTCTTTATGAGGGTGTCCAGCTGCTGGACACCTTTGTTGACCAGGAGAGTGGCTGTGTTGATGGCTTCAGGGTGGCCATTGCATGATTCAGGAACTCTTAAAGCTCTTCTAAGGTCATTGGTTGCTTCACATTCCAGAAGATAGTGAAGTAATGGCTTTTCTGTGACAGTTTGGCAGAAGATGCACTCTCTCTGTCGGGGTTCACCAATCTCCCAGTTGCATCTGTAACCTAGACGTAGTCTATATAACTTAACTGCTATTTCCCTGTGGATTCCTTTTGGGATATTTAACCTTTTTAATTTGGTTTCAGATGGCGAACCTTCAGCTATTCTCTGGTGTAGGTAGGCTTTGTTGAGATGTGAGAGTTTTTTGGTGATGATGTTTTTTATGTTCTCTAGGCTGGGTTGAATTGTTTTATGTATCACTGGATGACGAGTTGCCAATTTAGCAATTTCATCAGCTTTTTCATTTAATGGGATTCTAACATGGGATGGGATCCAGTTTAAAGTTATGTCGAGTCCTTTGCCTTTAGCGACTGCTCCAAGATACAAAATGGTGGTAATTATTTCCACATTATCTTTCCATTGTTTTTGTCCTAGTATTTGAAGTGCAGCTTTTGAGTCTATGTATATGATTGCATTTTGAGTGTTTTGTGCAATCACATATGCGAATGCCTGTTGTATGGCAAACAGCTCATTTTGGGTTGATGATACTAGTCCTCCCAGTCTCCAATATGCCTGAACGCTGGTCGTGCAAAGAGCAGCGCCAGCACTCTCATATTCTGTGTCCACCGATCCGTCTGTGAAGATGTGAGTGGCTCCTGCTACTGCTATGCTATACATTTGCTCTTCTATTATGCGCCTTAGGATTGTCGGATCATAGGCAGCCTTTTTCATTGGGAGACTTTCTATTACTATTTTGAAAGTAGGCTCTTCCCACGGCGCGGAAGGAGTGTAATTTGGGTGTGGATGATCACTCTCTCTATCAAGAATCATGTTTTTTAAATGTAGTCTGTTTAGGACTTTTCCTGCTCTTGCAACCCAAGAGTTTCCATTGTTTTGGCCTAGTCCAACCACCAAGGCCTGCCGTACTGGGATTGGATCAGAAGAAATAATTATCTTACTGATAATTGTAGCTGTCCTTTGTGGTTCTTTCTTGTAGAGAGGACAAACCCGTCTCCAGTCTAAGAGTTTCAAGCCTGGTCCACATGGGGCTCCCAGTGCGGCTCTCATAGCATTGTTTTGGGCAACTTCAAGCTTTTTCTACTGTTGGTGTGATAGATTTGTGAGTGCAGGTGCGGCATAATCGATCACTGATCTGACTGCCTGTACATAGTATGTGCGAAGGACTTGCAGATTGGCTCCTCCAGAGAGGGAGGTTAGCGACCTGAGGATTGCCGTCCGGGCCGCAGTTCGCTCTCTCAAGTAAGTGACCTCAGCATTAAAATTAATGTGTGTGTCCAGGATTATTCCTAGATACTGATAGGTGTCCACCCATTCAATTGGTTGACCCTGTACTGTGAGTTGGATGTTGGGCTTCGCTGTTTTTATGGGCATGGCCTTTGACTTTGAGGGGTTGAGTTTGATCCCAATCTGTTTTGCCTCTTTACTGATGCAGTCTAAGCATTTGCGTGTAAGGCGCGCCGCATCCCTTCCTTTTATGGTGATGACAAAGTCGTCCGCGTAGTTTAGCAGCCTGCAGTGATGTGGGAGTTTCAACCTCATTATTCTTTCCATTAAACAGTTGAAGAGAAGAGGGCTGAGAATACCTCCTTGCGGTGTACCATTTTCATGTCTTTTGTACTCAGAGACTGTGCCATGAAGTTTTACTCCTGCTTCTCTGTTTATGAGACAGTTTTTGGTCCAAGAGAGCAGGTTGCCTCTGACCTCTTTGTCAATGAGGCAGCAGAGAATAGCTGGGGCGCTAGCCAGTTCAAAGGCTTTTTCGAGGTCCAGGAATATCAGCATTCCTGGTCTGTCATTCAAGTGGGCTAACAGAGTTGTAATACATTCCACTGTGCCAACCCCTCTTCTATAGGCATACATATCATGGTGCAGTTTAGGCATTTTCCACTCCAGTCTGTTGAGTGCCATTCTGTCAGCCGTCTTGGCTGCACAGCTTTGGAGAGAGATGGGCCTGGGATTAGCTGGATCTTTGGGTTTTGGGATCGGCAATATGTCTGCTCTATTCCAAGCAGAAGGTCTAGTTTGAGTAGTCCAGGCTAAATTAATTAACCTTAGGTATGCAGCGTCTCCCTCTGGGCCGAGGTTTCTAATAATTTTATAGGTTATTTTGTCGGCTCCAGGGGATGGATCCTTGGAGTTTTTCTTAGGCCGATTGAGCTCATCCAGTGTGAAGGGGGCATTAGTGTCAAAGACTTCTTCACATGCTGTAAGGATTGTGTGCCGCCTTTCTTCCTCTAGTCCGGTCTGTACTGCTAATACACCTGGTGGAAGCTGATTGCTGGCTGCTCTCTTTGCAAACCTGGTTGCCAGTACTTCGGCTTCCTGTTGAGGATCCTTGGGGTGTGGAGCTTTAGGTGTTTTATTCCCTTTGGCCCGGTGAATTTGCTGCCACATCTCCCCGAGAGGGGTGTGTTCATTCAGGTGTGAACACCATTCCAGCCACTTTTGTTCTTTTATTAGTCTGGTCTCTCGATGCACATGTTACTTGACCTCACAAAGTAAGGTCCTGTTGTGGTCACTTGGCTGCTTTTTGTATAGCTTTCTTGTTCTGTTGAGTCTATGGTTGAGTTCTTTGACACGTTCGCAATAGTACCAATGATCGTTATGGTGTCCGGTGGACTGTTTTTTTCTGTGGGATTGAGTGGTTGGCTGCACTTTGAATCGCTTTGACAAATTCTTGTTCTGCCTGATTAATGTCTTCGGGAAGATCATAGTTTCTATGCCACTCTGAAATGTGGTTTTGAAATCTGTCCCAGTTTGCTAAAGCAAAGTTCCAGGCTTCAGATGGAGGCGGAGGTGGGGTGGGTAGGTCGAACTTAAGATCAATTTGGACCCCATAGTGGTCGCTTGTGAGTGTGGGCTCAACTGACCATGTTGCTGCATCTCTTAGGGAGGCTGAAACGAAGGTAAGGTCTAATCTTCCTCCTTGGATGTGGGTAGGTTCATTCTTGTTTAGGATTTGTATTTCTGGAAGCTGGTCTAGTAGATGTGCAATGTGAATGCCGGCTTCATTTGTTGTGTTCGAGCCCAGTGCTAATCGATGATGGGCATTAAAATCTCCACAAATGATTGTGTTTGTTGTTGTAGCGTGTCCAAATAACACAGAGAGATCTATTTCGGCATGTGGAGACCTGTACATATTGAACACTTCAAGTTTGTCGTGTCTTAGCTCAATGGTGACTCCCATTACCTCTGTCCCTGCTCCACAATCGGGTGGACTGGTTATGGACTTGGAGATCAGGTCACATTTTACATAGATTGCACATCCCCTGGATTTCCCATTGATCCATGGAAGGAAGAAGCCTCGATAGCCTGAGATTTTAGGTTCTAATTCGGCTCGAAGCAGGCTCTCCTGTAGTATCAGGATGTCTATGCCTTTGGTTGCTGCTATGCATTGCAAGTATTGCAATTTAATGCGCAGTCCATTGCAGGATCTTTAGACCTCTAGGTTCTTGGAATTTGCTGATAATTCCGTGGTATCCATGGAGTCTGATGAACACGCCATGGAAGTTGCAATTGGTGTATAGGTTCTTAGTAGACCTGAAATTGACTCATCAATGTCGCTTTCCGACGAGCTGGACTCTATCTGTTTTTAGGGGGTGTCTCCTGCTGTCTTGACGGTGTGGATATTACGTTTTCCAGCCCGTTCTCACACAAGACAGCACATATATGACTTAATGCTTAAAGTCAATATGTTGAATGTGATTTAGTACATATGTGATATATTTCCTGTTACCTTTTTTACTAAGGCCCAAACTCTTCCTCACGTACCAATTTACGTCTCACAATACCCGTCCATCGCCGTAGATAGCAGAATAGTCGTGATTGGTTCAATTATAATGAAAAATTGTAGTTTTCAGGTCCCACATGGGTTGTGAAATTTACCTGCTATTGTCCATGCTCTTAGAATATTACATATCAGCTACATCCTATTGAAGGCTCGTAGTTTTGTTTTGAGAAATATTAGTTGTTTTTAGTAAATTATAATAAGCACTATAAATTGTTACATAGAATAACAGTGCTTCACCAATCAATATTATATACCATAGTTTGCGCTTTAAAAATCTTTAAAGAATGTTTTGTAAGAACGCTAACAGAAAACGATGTTATGTTGGAATGTTTATGGGGTAAACTACTGCAAACTTGGGGATCACTTCTACCCACAGGAAGGGTAAGGGGTCCAATACCATCCACTGGATGTGTATGGCGTCCACTACCACCGAAAGGATGGGTATGGGGCTCACAACCACCCACAGGATGGGTATGGGGGTCCAATACAACCCACAGGATGAGTATGGCGTCCACTATCACCCACAGGATGGGTATGGGGCTCCAACCACCCACAGAATAAGTATGGGGTCCAATAACATCCACTGGATGTGTATGGCGTCCATTGCCGCCCACAGGATGAGTATAGGGTCCAGTATCACCCACAGGATTAGTATATAGGGTCCACTGCCGCCCACTGGGTCGGTAAAGGGTCCACTACCGTCCACAGGGAGGGTAGAAGGTCAACTGCCGCCCACAGGGTCGGTAGGGGGTTCACTACCGCCCACAGGGTCAGTATGGGGTCCACTGCCACTCACAGGGTCGGTATGGAGTCCACTGCCACCCACAGGGTCGGTATGGGGTCCACTACCGCCCACAGGGTCGGTAGGGCGTCCACATGGTCGGTACGGGTCCACTACCGCCCACAGGGTTGGTAGGGGGGTCCACTGCCGCCCACAGGGTCGGTAGGGGTCCACTGCCGCTCACAGGGTCGGTAGGGGGTCCACTACCGTCCACAGGGTCGCTATGAAGTCAACTACCGCCCATAGTGTTTGTATAGTGTCCACTACCGCCCAAAGTGTTATTATGGGGGTCCACTACCCCTCATAATGTCGAAATGGGGGTACATTACTACCCACAGGGTGTGTCTGGGGTATATTTTTTTCTGTATAACAGCGGTGGCAATACTGCTTTTCCAATCTCATTTGTTGTTCAATGTAAAATATTTGTTGCTAAAATATATATATATATATATATATATATATATATATATATATATATATATATATATATATATATATGTCGTACCTAGTGGCCAGAACGCACTTCTCAGCCTACTATGCCATGGCCAATTTGCCTAATAAGCCAAGTTTTCATGAATTAATTGTTTTTCGACTACCTAACCTTCCTAACCTAACCTAACCTAAGGTTTTCGGCTACCTAACCTAACCTAACCTCTACAGATAGGTTAGGTAGGGTTGGTTAGGTTCGGTCATATATCTACGTTAATTTTAACTCTAATAAAAAAAAATGACCTCATACATAATGAAATGGGTAGCTTTATCATTTCATAAGAAAAAAATAGAGAAAATATAATAATTCAGGAAAACTTGGCTTATTAGGCAAATCGGGCCTTGCATAGTAGGCTGAGTACGATGTTCTGGCTACTAGGTACAACATATATATATATACATACATATATATATATATATATATATATATATATATATATATATATATATATATATATATATATATATATATATATATATATATATATATATATATATATATATATATTAGCAACAAATATTTTACATTGAACAACAAATGAGATTGGAAAAGCAGTATTGCCACCTCTGCTATACAGAAAAAAATAGACCCCAGACACACCCTGTGGGTAGTAATGTACCCCCATACCGACCCCATATGGACCCCCCCTATATATATATATATATATATATATATATATATATATATATATATATATATATATATATATATATATATATATGTCGTACCTAGTAGCCAGAACGCACTTCTCAGCTACTATGCAAGGCCCGATTTGCCTAATAAGTCAAGTTTTCCTGAATTAATATATTTTCTCTAATTTTTTTCTTATGAAATGATAAAGCTACCCATTTCAATATGTATGAGGTCAATTTTATTTTATTGGAGTTAAAATTAACGTAGATATATGACCGAACCTAACCAACCCTACCTAACCTAACCTAACCTATCTTCATAGGTTAGGTTAGGTTAGGTAGCCGAAAAAGTTAAGTTAGGTTAGGTTAGGTAGGTTAGGTAGTCGAAAAAACATTAATTCATGAAAACTTGGCTTATTAGGCAAATCGGGCCTTCTACAGTAGGCCAAGAAGTTCGTTCTGGCTACTAGGTACGACATATATATATATATATATATATATATATATATATATATATATATATATATATATATATATATATATATATATATATATATATATATAGTAGGCTGAGAAGTGCGTTCTGGCTACTAGGTATGACATATATATATATATATATATATATATATATATATATATATATATGTCATACCTAGTAGCCAGAATGCACTTCTCAGCCTACTATGCAAGGCCAGATTTGCCTAATAAGCCAAGTTTTCATGAATTAATTGTTTTTCGGCTACCTAACCTACCTAACCTAACCTAACCTAACTTTTTCGGCTACCTAACCTAACCTAACCTATAAAGATAGATTAGGTTAGGTTAGGTAGGGTTGGTTAGGTTCGGTCATATATCTACGTTAATTTTATCTCCAATAAAAAAAATTGACCTCATACATAATGAAATAGGTAGCTTCATCTTTTCATAAGAAAAAAATTAGAGCAAATATATTATTTCAGGTAAACTTGGCTTATTAGGCAAATCGGGCATTGCATAGTAGGCTGAGAAGTGCGTTCTGGCTACTAGGTACGACATATATATATATATATATATATATATATATATATATATATATATATATATATATATATATATATATATATATATATATATATATATATATATATATATATATATATGTCGTACCTAGTAGCCAGAACGCACTTCTATGCCTACTATGCAAGGCCCGATTTGCCTAATAAGCCAAGTTTTCATGAATTAATTGTTTTTCGACTACCTAACCTACCTAACCTAACCTAACCTAACTTTTTCGGCTACCTAACCTAACCTAACCTATAAAGATAGGTTAGGTTTGGTTAGGTAGGGTTGGTTAGGTTCGGTCATATATCTACGTTAATTTAAACTGCAATAAAAAAAAATTGACCTCATTCATAATGAAATGGATAGCTTTATCATTTCATAAGAAAAAAATTAGAGAAAATATATTAATTCAGGAAAACTTGGCTTATTAGGCAAATCGGGCCTTGCATAGTAGGCTGAAAAGTGCGTTCTGGCTATTAGGTACAACATATATATATATATATATATATATATATATATATATATATATATATATATATATATATATATATATATATAAAATATATATATATGTATAAATATATATATATATATATATATATATATATATATATATATATATATATATGTATATATATGTATATATATATATATATATATATATATATATATATATATATATATATATATATATATATATATGTATATATATATATATGTATATATATATATATATATATATATATATATATATATATATATATATGTCGTACCTAGTAGCCAGAACGCACTTCTCGGCCTACTATGCAAGGCCCGATTTGCCTAATAAGCCAAGTTTTCATGAATTAATGATTTTTCGACCACCTAACCTGCCTAACCTAACCTAACCTAACTTTTTCTGTTACCTAACCTAACCTAACCTTTAAAGATAGGCTAGGTTAGGTTAGGTAGGGTTGGTTAGGTTCAGTCAAATATCTATGTTAATTTTAATTCCAATAATATTTGTTTACCTTATACGTAATGAAATGGGTAGCTTTGTCATCTCATAAGAAAAAAATTAGAGAAAATATATTAATTCAGGAAAACTTGGCTTATTAGGCAAATCGGGCCTTGCATAGTAGGCTGAGAAGTGCGTTCTGGCTACTAGGTACGACATATATATATATATATATATATATATATATGTATATATATGTATATATATATATATATATATATATATATATATATATATATATATATATATATATATATATATATGTCGTACCTAGTAGCCAGAACTCACTTCTGAGCCTACTATGCAAGGCCCGATTTGCCTAATAAGCTAAGTTTTCATGAATTAATTGCTTTTCGACTACCTAACCTACCTAACCTAACCTAACCTAACTTTTTCGGCTACCTAACCTAACCTAACCTATAAAGATTGGTTAGGTTAGGTTAGGTAGGGTTGGTTAGGTTCGGTCATATATCTACGTTAATTTTAACTGCAATAAAAAACAATTGACCTCTTACATAATGAAATGGGTTGCTTTATCATTTCATAAGAAAAAAATTAGAGAAACTATATAATTTCATGAAAACTTGGCTTATTAGGCAAATTGGGCCTTGCATTGTAGGCTGAAAAGTGAGTTCTGGCTACTAGGTACGACATATATATATATATATATATATATATATATATATATATATATATATATATATATATATATATATATATATATATATAAATATATATATATATATATATATATATATATATATATATATATATATATATATATATAAATACACTATATATATATATATATATATATATATATATATATATATATATATATATATATATGTACACTATATATATATATTTATATATATATATATGTATATATATATATATATATATATATATATATATATATATATATATATATATATATATATATATATATATATATATATATATATATATATAGTGCATTTGCAATAATGTACAAATGTGTGTATTTGTTGTATTGTATTGTTGAAATACATTGTTCACACGAAATACATGTGAAATATTGTTGAAAACATCTTGATGACTTATTAAACCAAAATTATTTATTAGTCAGAAGAAAGACAAAAACGCGATCTATATGTTAAACCTCTACCAGACAAATATTTTAAGTAAAACCAAAGATATTTGTAGTTTTATAAAAGGGGCAGTTTTCATCGCTCGTCGAGCTCGAGAACCGCAGCATTCATCTCAGAACCATGCCTATTTCACGCAGATTCCTTAATAAACGTAAGAGTTTTATATGTCACAAGAAAGATGTAAATATAAGCTTCATTCTAAATACCTTACCACGGGCATATTTAAATTTAATGCGAAGATACGTGTACTTTTATAATAGCCGAGCTTTAACCCCGGACAGATTGATCGACCGAGCAACTCTCTCTCAGAACAATGTTTATTTCACGTGAATTCGTTAATAAACATATATGTTTTATATGTCTCAAGAAAGGCAGACATATAAGCTTCACTTTAAATACTTTACCATAGACATATTTAAAGTTCTAATGAAGATACATGTATTTTAAAAATTATGGAGCTCCCACCCCATACAGACTGAACGACAGAGCAACTCTCTCTCAGATCAATGTTTATTTCACGTAAATTCGTTAATAAAAACAAATGTTTTATACGTCTTAAGCAAGATAGAAATAAGAGCTTCATTTTAAATACATTACATTATACATATTTATAGCTCAAGTGAAGATACATATGTTTTTATAGTAGCGCTCAGTAGCTTGTCGGGCATGGAGTGCAGACGCCTACGCACTTTTTTTTTTTTTTTTTTTTTTTGAGATATATACAAGAGTTGTTACGTTCTTGTACAGCCACTAGTACGCGTAGCGTTTCGGGCAAGTCCTTAATCCTATGGTCCCTGGAATACGATCCCCTGCCGCGAAGAATCGTTTTTTCATCCAAGTACACATTTTACTGTTGCGTTAAACAGAGGCTACAGTTAAGGAATTGCGCCCAGTAAATCCTCCCCGGCCAGGATACGAACCCATGACATAGCGCTCGCGGAACGCCAGGCGAGTGTCTTACCACTACACCACGGAGACTAATATATTGCTGTTGCACTTGCTGATATATTGTATAATAAACAAAGATACGCTAATAAAGCCTAAAATCTTATATGCCTCCAGAAAGACCGAGATATGAACATTATTATGATTGCACCAAATATATCATGAAATATATCATGTTCGAGAACAAAGATATATCAATTTTAAGTTTCGACTCGTGCTCGGGCGACAGAGATGGGGCGACTCTCGCCCCATCTATTGGAGATTCTGTCCACTAAAGACCCAAAGCTGTTCAAACCCTCCTAGCATTATTTAAGTAATGAAGTAATATGGTATATTTACTCACTATAATGTGGGTGCTGAATGCAGAACATGAGAAAACATATATTTACTCCAAACTAATATAATTTCATTATGAAATAAGTAAATAAGTAGCATCAAAGGAAGTCGACGGTCCAAGCGTCAATGTTGTGGAGCGACTTATCCAAGATATATCGTTGTTTGGAAAGTGTTTGTTGGCATATCTAGTTGTCGCACTTCTCTGCACAAATTTAAATTATAATGTTAACAAGTAGAATACGTATTTTTAATAAAATCTAACATAACTAGCCAGAAAATATTTAATATTTATTAAAAAATATATGTTTGGAAGTTAAATCGACTTCATAGGAAAATAGTTTTGTTATATATACTCGTTATTCGTTGACATGCGTTCGCTACTTGAACTACCATGTACTGTACATATGTAAAATCTCCCATGTCTCTTCACTCATCTCACCGAACCCTACAGGCTCTGTGATATATTGTTCAATTAATTGAGATTCACAAATAAAGCTTATGATTGTATATGTTATCAAAAAGGCAGAGCTTAGTTTAGTTCATTTATTATGCACCCCATACCCATCCTATGAGCGATAGTAGAGTGTTACAGAGGCACATAATGGGGTCAGGGACTGAGCCCCACAATTCATATAGCCAAGCAAGTTATAATCTTGATAAGCTAGTTATAAAAGTCAATGCACATTGTCACATCAACAATGGGCTCGAGACCGTCCACAAGTACAGTTTATAATATAAGCAACTGACATATATGGAGGGCTAGTGTCACAATTGATATGTTTATCCTACACATAACCCCCTCTCCCCCATCCAATGGGCAGCGGTGGATAGGTTACAATCAAGTCGTTTTTTGCGTTTTATTCAGAGATTAGATCTTTTTGAGTGAGGAAAGATATTCATATTTTAAAGAAGGCTTCTTGGCTTATGCTCTCCATTGATGGAAAATATACAACCTTTTGAAAAACAATGTTAGTTTGATCTAGATATTGTAATTAACGAAAGTTTTTATGTCATCAGAAAGGTAGAAATATAGGCTACATTTAAAATCCGTTGTCATAAATATAACTGAAGTGAAAACGAAGATATATGCGTTTTGATAGTTACTTGATGGCTAGCTCTGAGAGTGTGAATCCCTGCACACCAGCCAATAAATTGTATAATTAGTTTCCATATATTTTAATTAATCTTAAAAATCTATATGTCAGAAGAAAGGAAGATGTAGCCGTTAATGTAACAACATTTAAAAATATATATCTCTTAAGTTAAATAAATAATACCACCTTATCGCCGGTGTCCGGACACATGAAAACTACCTAGGTATCAGTATCCAGCCAAGCGGGGATCACAGGCTGCACAATACTGATAAATTATGTAATGCACTACTTGTGGTCCATCTCGAACCCATTTATGATGTGACGACTTATAGTGAATTTTGTAACTAGCTCATCAAGATTGTAACTTGCTTAGCTAAATGAATTGTGGGGTTCGGTCCATTCATTGTCTTTCTTTATTATGCACCCCATAATACACATCCCGTGGGCGGTGGTGTAAAGGATTACAGAGGCACATAATCGGTTCAGGAACTGAACCCTCTAGTTCGTTTAGCTAAGCAAATAACAATCTTTTGACGCTAGTTACAAAATCATTAATGTACACATACTTATGCATACATGTACATATTCATATGTATACATATATACATACACATACATATTTAATCACCCACACAAATACACACATCATCTATGAGGAGTCGCACAGTTACTAGTCTTGCTCCACACCCACTCAATTGGGCGGCAGCTTTACAGTCATGTGCTCTACACCCACCGAACTGGGCGGCAGCTTTACAGTCATGTGCTCCACACCCACCCAATTGGGCGGCAGCTTTACAGTCATGTGCTGCACACTTACCCAACTGGGCGACAGCTTTACAGTCATGTGCTGCACACTTACCCAACTGGGCGACAGCTTTACAGTCATGTGCATGCATTACCTACAGTAAGCAAATTTTGGATACTTCGCTAAGATTTCGGGCAGCACATCATTATGAATGAAGTACTTACACATTTAATGGACACTATTGATGTTGTTATCTTTAAATTCAGCGATTTTTTCACATTCCATTATATAATGACGCAAAGTATGCGAATAGTTCTGCTGACAGAGTTTAGATTTAGTCAAATCTTTATCGTCAGATGTTACAAACTCCCAGAGGTACTTGTAGCCGAGCCTAAACCTAGCAGTGGTAACATCTAGAAGTCTGCTAACATTATTGGATGACCCATAGACGAGCGATTCATCAAAGTTTATACAATATTGTGAAATTGAGTCACTGTAGTAACATAAATTGGTAAATCATAAATATTGTAAGTTATGAATCTGATGCATGTGTAGGTGTTGGGGGGGAGGGGGGGAGTTATACCCTTGGTAAGCAAGAGTGGAAAGTAACCTTAGACGTACTGCGGTCAATGTGGGGGGGGGGGTGAGGGACGGTGGGAGAGTCAAATTCACCCTCCAACATCTGGGCATAGTACCACCAGCCTCCACAACACTCCATCAGCCTCCAGCTGATGCTTGTAGATGCCTCATCTAACCTCACTTATGTTACACATTAACCTACAGTTCCTGTGATATTTAAACTCCTCATCACAGTGGCGTCTCACCAATATAAACTGTATTGGATTTGGTCCCGAAATAGCTATATGCTGACTGGACGTGTATGTATGTATGTATGTATGTATGTATGTATGTATGTATGTATGTATGTATGTATGTATGTATGTATGTATGTATGTATGTATGTATGTATGTATGTATGTATGTATGTATGTATGTATGTATGTATGTATGTATGTATGTATGTATGTATGTATGTATGTATGCATGCATGTATGTATGTATGTATGTATGTATGTATGTATGTATGTATGTATGTATATATGTATGTATGTATGTATGTATGTATGTATGTATGTATGTATGTATGTATGTATGTATGTATGTATGTATGTATGTATGTATGTATGTATGTATGTATGTATGTATGTATGTATGTATGTATGTACTCACCTAATTGTGCTTGCAAGGGTTGAGCTCTGGCTCTTTGGTCCCGCCTCTCAACCGTCAATCAACTGGTGTACAGATTCCTGAGCCTACTGGGCTCTATCATATCTACATTTGAAACTGTGTATGGAGTCAGCCTCCACCACATCACTTCCTAGTGCATTCCATTTACTAACTACGCTGACACTGAAAAAGTTCTTTCTAACGTCTCTGTGGCTCATTTGGGTACTCAGCTTCCACCTGTGTCCCCTTGTTCGCGTCCCACTAGTGTTGAATAGTTCATCCTTGTTTACCCGGTCGATTCCCCTGAGGATTTTGTAGGTTGTGATCATGTCCCCCCTTACTCTTCTGTCTTCCAGTGTCGTAAGGTGCATTTCCCGCAGCCTTTCCTCATAACTCGTGCCTCTTAGTTCTGGGACTAGTCTAGTCGCATACCTTTGGACTTTTTCCAGCTTCGTCTGGTGCTTGACAAGGTACGGGCTCCATGCTGGGGCCGCATACTCCAGGATTGGTCTTACATATGTGGTGTACAAGATTCTGAATGATTCCTTACACAGGTTCCTGAACGCCGTTCTGATGTTAGCCTGCCTCGCATATGCCGCAGACGTTATTCTCTTTATGTGGGCTTCAGAAGACAGGTTTGGTGTGATATCAACTCCTAGATCTTTCTCTCTGTCTGTTTCATTAAGTACTTCATCTATTCTGTATCCTGTGCTTGGCCTCCTGTTTCCACTGCCTAGTTTCATTACTTTGCATTTACTCGGGTTGAACTTCAACAGCCATTTGTTGGACCATTCACTCAGTCTATTCAGGTCATCTTGTAGCGATTTTTTCACATTCCATTATATAATGACGCAAAGTATGCGAATAGTTCTGCTGACAGAGTTTAGATTTAGTCAAATCTATATCATCAGATGTTACAAACTCCCAGAGGTACTTGTAGCCGAGCCTAAACCTAGCAGTGGTAACATCTAGAAGTCTGCTAACATTATTGGATGACCCATAGACGAGCGATTCATCAAAGTTTATACAATATTGTGAAATTAAGTCAGTGTAGTAACATAAATTGGTAAATCATAAATATTGTAAGTTAAGAATCTGATGCATGTGTGGGTGTTGGGGGGGGGGGGGAGGGGGGGGAGTTATACCCTTGGTAAGCGAGAGTGGAAAGTAACCTTAGACGTACTGCGGTCAATGTGGGTGGGGGGGGGGGGGGTGAGGGACGGTGGGAGAGTCAAATTCACCCTCCAACATCTGGGCATAGTACCACCAGCCTCCACAACACTCCATCAGCCTCCAGCTGATGCTTGTAGATGCCTCATCTAACCTCACTTATGTTACACATTAACCTACAGTTCCTGTGATATTTAAACTCCTCATCACAGTGGCGTCTCACCAATATAAACTGTATTGGATTTTGTCCCGAAATAGCTATATGCTGACTGGACGTGTATGTATGTATGTATGTATGTATGTATGTATGTATGTATGTATGTATGTATGTATGTATGTATGTATGTATGTATGTATGTATGTATGTATGTATGTATGTATGTATGTATGTATGTATGTATGTATGTATGTATGTATGTATGTATGTATATATGTATGTATGTATGTATGTATGTATGTATGTATGTATGTATGTATGTATGTATGTATGTATGTATGTATGTATGTATGTATGTATGTATGTATGTATGTATGTATGTATGTATGTATGTATGTATGTATGTATGTACTCACCTAATTGTGCTTGCGAGGGTTGAGCTCTGGCTCTTTGGTCCCGCCTCTCAACCGTCAATCAACTGGTGTACAGATTCCTGAGCCTACTGGGCTCTGTCATATCTACATTTGAAACTGTGTATGGAGTCAGCCTCCACCACATCACTTCCTAGTGCATTCCATTTACTAACTACTCTGACACTGAAAAAGTTCTTTCTAACGTCTCTGTGGCTCATTTGGTACTCAGCTTCCACCTGTGTCCCCTTGTTCGCGTCCCACTAGTGTTGAATAGTTCATCCTTGTTTACCCGGTCGATTCCCCTGAGGATTTTGTAGGTTGTGATCATGTCCCCCCTTACTCTTCTGTCTTCCAGTGTCGTAAGGTGCATTTCCCGCAGCCTTTCCTCATAACTCGTGCCTCTTAGTTCTGGGACTAGTCTAGTAGCATACCTTTGGACTTTTTCCAGCTTCGTCTTGTGCTTGACAAGGTACGGGCTCCATGCTGGGGCCGCATACTCCAGGATTGGTCTTACATATGTGGTGTACAAGATTCTGAATGATTCCTTACACAGGTTCCTGAACGCCGTTCTGATGTTAGCCAGCCTCGCATATGCCGCAGACGTTATTCTCTTTATGTGGGCTTCAGAAGACAGGTTTGGTGTGATATCAACTCCTAGATCTTTCTCTCTGTCTGTTTCATTAAGTACTTCATCTCCTATTCTGTATCCTGTGCCTGGCCTCCTGTTTCCACTGCCTAGTTTCATTACTTTGCATTTACTCGGGTTGAACTTCAACAGCCATTTGTTGGACCATTCACTCAGTCTATCCAGGTCATCTTGTAGCCTCCTACTATCATCCTCTGTTTCAATCCTCCTCATAATTTTTGCATCGTCGGCAAACATTGAGAGGAACGAATCTATACCCTCTGGGAGATCATTTACATATACCAGAAACAGTATAGGTCCAAGGACTGACCCCTGCGGGACTCCACTTGTGACGTCTCGCCAATCTGAGACCTCACCCCTCACACAGACTCGTTGTCTCCTGTTGCTTAGGTACTCCTCTATCCACCGGAGTACCTTCCCTTTCACTCCAGCCTGCATCTCCAACTTTCGCACTAGCCTCTTGTGTGGCACTGTATCAAAGGCTTTCTGACAATCCAAAAATATGCAGTCTGCCCACCCTTCTCTTTCTTGCCTTATTTTTGTTGCCTGGTCGTAGAATTCAAGTAACCCTGTGAGGCAGGACCTGCCATCCCTGAACCCATGTTGATGCTGTGTTACAAAGTTCCTTCGCTTCAGATGCTCCACTAGTTTTTTTGCGCACAATCTTCTCCATCAGTTTGCATGGTATGCAGGTTAGGGACACTGGCCTGTAGTTCAGTGCCTCCTGTCTATCCCCTTTCTTGTATATCGGGAATACGTTAGCTGCTTTCCAAATATCTGGCAGTTCCCCTGTTGCCAGTGATTTGTTATACACTATGGAGAATGGTAGGCACAGTTCTCTTGCTCCTTCCTTTAGAACCCAAGGGGAGATTCCATCTGGGCCTATAGCCTTCGTCACATCCAACTCTAGTAAACACTTCCTTACTTCACCACTGGTAATCTCAAACTCTTCCAGTGGTTCCTGGTTAGCTATTCCCTCGCTTACTTCTGGAATTTCTCCTTGCTCTAAGGTGAAGACCTCCTGGAATTTCTTATTCAATTCCTCACACACTTCTTTGTCATTTGTAGTGAATCCTTCCGCCCCTATCCTTAATTTCATAACCTGTTCCTTTACTGTTGTTTTTCTCCTAATGTGGCTATGCAACAATTTAGGCTGAGTCTTTGCCTTGCTTGCGATGTCATTTTCGTATTGTCCTTCTGCCTCTCTTCTCATCCTGACATATTCATTCCAGGCATTCTGGTATCTTTCTCTGCTCTCCAGAGTCCTGTTATTCCTATAGTTTCTCCATGCCCTTTTACTTTGCTGCTTAGCTAGCCTACATCTCTGATTAAACCATGGGTTTCTCATTTTCATTTCTCTGTTTTCCTTTTGGACTGGGACAAACTTGTTTGCTGCGTCCTTGCACTTCTGTGTGATGTAGTCCATCATATCTTGGGCCGTCTTTACCCTGAGCTCTGTTTCCCATGCTATATCTGTTAGGAATTTCCTTATCCCCGCATAGTTTACATATGTATGTATGTATGTATGTATGTATGTATGTATGTATGTATGTATGTATGTATGTATGTATGTATGTATGTATGTATGTATGTATGTATGTATGTATGTATGTATGTATGTATGTATGTATGTATGTATGTATGTATGTATGTATGTATGTATGTATGTATGTATGTATGTATGTATGTATGTATGTATGTATGTATGTATGTATGTATGTATGTATGTATGTATGTATGTATGTATGTATGTATGTATGTATGTATGTATGTACTCACCTAGTTGTACTCACCTAGTTGTGTTTGCGGGGGTTGAGCTCTGGCTCTTTGGTCCCGCCTCTCAACCGTCAATCAACAGGTGTACAGATTCCTGAGCCTATCGGGCTCTGTCATATCTACACTTGAAACTGTGTATGGAGTCAGCCTCCACCACATCACTTCCTAATGCATTCCATTTGTCAACCACTCTGACACTAAAAAAGTTCTTTCTAATATCTCTGTGGCTCATTTGGGCACTCAGTTTCCACCTGTGTCCCCTTGTGCGTGTTCCCCTTGTGTTAAACAGCCTGTCTTTATCAACCCTGTCGATTCCCTTGAGGATCTTGAATGTGGTGATCATGTCCCCCTAACTCTTCTGTCTTCCAACGAAGTGAGGTTTAATTCCCGTAGTCCCTCCTCGTAGCTCATACCTCTTAGCTCGGGTACTAGTCTGGTGGCAAACCTTTGAACATTTTCCATTTTAGTCTTATGCTTGACTAGATATGGACTCCATGCTGGTGCCGCATACTCCAGGATTGGTCTGACATATGTGGTATATAATGTTCTGAAAGATTCCTTACACAAGTTTCTAAAGGCCGTTCTTATGTTAGCCAACCTGGCAAATGCTGCTGCTGTTATCCTCTTGATATGAGCTTCAGGGGACAGGTCTGGCGTGATATCAACCCCCAGTCTTTCTCTCTCTCTGACTCTTGAAGTATTTCATCTCCCAAGTGATACTTTGTATCTGGTCTCCTGCTTCCTACCCCTATCTTCATTACATTACATTTGCTTTGATTAAACTCTAACAGCCATTTGTTCGACAATTCCTGCAGCTTGTCCAGGTCTTCTTGAAGCCTCAAGCTGTCCTCCTCTGTCTTAATCCGTCTCATAATTTTGGCGTCGTCAGCAAACATTGAGAGGAATGAGTCTATACCCTCTGGGAGATCATTTACGTATATCAGAAACAGGATAGGTCCAAGTACAGAGCCCTGTGGGACTCCACTGGTGACTTCACGCCAGTCTGAGGTCTCACCCCTCACTGTAACTCTCTGCTTCCTATTGTTTAGGTACTCCCTTATCCTCTGGAGCGCCCTACCAGTTACTCCTGCCTGTTTCTCCAGCTTATGCATCAACCTTTTATGGGGTACTGTGTCAAAGGCTTTCCGACAGTCCAAAAAAATGCAGTCCGCCCACCCTTCTCTTTCTTGTTTAATCTTTGTCACCTGATCGCAGAATTCTATCAAGCCTGTAAGGCAAGATTTACCCTCCTTGAACCCATGTTGATGGGTTGTCACGAAGTCTCTTCTCTCCAGATGTGTTACTAGGTTTTTTCTTACAATCTTCTGCATCACCTTGCATGGTATACAAGTTAAGGACACTGGCCTGTAGTTCAGTGCCTCTTGTCTGTCACCCTTTTTGTATATTGGTACTACATTAGCAGTCTTCCATATTTCTGGTAGGTCCCCCGTTTCCAGTGACCTACTATACACTATGGAGAGTGGTAGGCAAAGTGCTCCTGCACACTCTTTCAATACCCATGGTGAGATTCCATCCGGCCCAACAGCTTTTCTCACATCCAGCTCCAATAGGTGCTTCTTGACCTCATCTCTTGTAATTTCGAACCTATCCAAGGTCACCTGGTTTGCTGCCACCTCTTCTAGCGCCGCAACATCTCCCTGTTCTATTGTAACGACCCCCTGGAACCTTTTGTTGAGTTCTTCACACACCTCTTTGTCATTCTCTGTGTACCTGTCCTCGCCCACCCTAAGTTTCATCACCTGTTCCTTCACTGTTGTCTTCCTCCTGATGTGACTGTGTAGTAGCTTTGGTTCGGTCTTGGCTTTATTAGCTATATCATTTTCATACTTTTTCTCAGCTGCTCTTCTCACACTGACATACTCGTTCCTGGTTCTCTGGTATCTCTCTCTACTTTCTGGTGTTCTGTTATTACGGAAGTTCCTCCATGCCCTTTTGTTCAGCTCCTTTGCTTTCATGCATTCCTTATTAAACCACGGATTCTTCCTTTGCTTCTCTGTTTTTTCCTGTCGAGCTGGGACAAACGTGCTTACAGCCTTCTGACATTTTTGGGTGACATAGTCCATCATGTCTTGTACGGACTTGGTTCCGAGTTCTGTGTCCCAATGTATATCCCATAGGAATTTATTCATTTCCTCATAGTTTCCCTTTCGGTACGCCAGCCCTTTGGTTCCCAGTTCTTTTTTGGGGGTGATAATTCCCAGCTCAACCAGGTACTCAAAGCTCAATACACTATGATCACTCATTCCCAAGGGGGCTTCCAACTTAACTTCCCTTATATCCGACTCATTTAGGGTAAATATCAGATCAAGCAAGGCTGGTTCATCCCCTCCTCTCATTCTTGTCGGTCCCTTGACGTGTTGACTTAGAAAGTTTCTTGTTGCCACATCCAGCAGCTTAGCTCTCCATGTGTCTGGGCCTCCATGTGGGTCTCTGTTCCCCCAATCTATCTTCCAATGGTTGAAGTCTCCCATGATTAGAAGTCTGGATCCGTTCCTGCTAGCCACAGAAGCTTTTCTCTCTATTATATTGATGGTGGCCAAGTTGTTTCTATCATATTCCTGTCTGGGTCTTCTGTCATTCGGTGGGGGGTTATATATGACTACTATTATAATTTTCTGTCCTCCAGTTGCTATGGTGCCTGATATGTAGTCACTGAAACCTTCACAGTTCTGAATTACCATCTCTTCGAAACTCCAACCTTCTCTTAGTAGCAAAGCTACACCACCTCCTCCTCTCCCTTCTCTCTCTTTCCTCACTACATAGTAGCCCTGTGGAAACACTGCGTTTGTTATGATTTTCGTTAACTTTGTTTCTGTGAGTGCTATTATGTCTGGGTTTTCTTCTAGTGCCCATTCTCCGAGTTCACTTGTTTTATTTGAAATCCCATTTATGTTACTGTACATCGCCTTGAAGCTCACTTTCTTCTGTTCATTTTCATGTCCCTTTCTTGGCGAGCATTCTGCTGGTGTGGGAAGCTGTTCCGTGGGTGAGAGGATCTGTGAGGTGGTTTGCAGGGTCTCAGAGGATTTTGGGGTGGGGGGTGGGGGTTTTAGGGAAGGGGGGACAGGTAGGGTGTGGGTTAAGGAGGTAGGGGGGACATGGAGAATACGGGGTGAGGGGGGAGGAGGGATAGGGAGGGTATGGGATGAAGGGGGAGGGGGGACATGATGGGAATGGGGAAGGGGTGTCAGGGTCAGAATGGGGTGGGGGGGAGGGAGGGTTGGGTGGGGGCAGGTAGGGTGAGGGGAAGGGAGAGTTTCTATGCAGAGGGGGGTGGTGGTGTTGCCCTCCCCTCTGGTGTTGCTGGGATGCTGCTGGTTTTGGGTTCTCCTCTTGTCTCTGGGACTGTTGTGTTGAGGGCTGTGATTTCCTGGTTTGCTCCTCTCTCCCTGCGCTTCCTCCTTGCCTCTGCTGCCCTGGCTCTCTCCTCCTTCGTCCTGTCCCTCTGCAGGAATACTTTTTTGTATCCCTTCATATGCTGCAGACGACTCTTCCTTTCGAGAATGTCCTCCTTCGTGGTTTTGTTTGTAAACACCACCTTTACAAGTCGGTTTCTGTTCTTGTTGTACCAGCCCAACCTGAAAACCTTGTATGTATGTATGTATGTATGTATGTATGTATGTATGTATGTATGTATGTATGTATGTATGTATGTATGTATGTATGTATGTATGTATGTATGTATGTATGTAAGTACGCATGAATGTATGTACGCATGTATGTATGTATGTACGTATGTACGCATGTATGTATGTATGTATGTATGTATGTATGTATGTATGTATGTATGTATGTATGTATGTATGTATGTATGTATGTATGTATGTATGTATTATGTATGTATGTATGTATGTATGTATGTATGTATGTATGTATGTATGTATGTATGTATGTATGTATGTATGTATGTATGTATGTATGTATGTATGTATGTATGTATGTATGTATGTATGTATGTATTCCCAATCACGTTAAAGACTCTCCCTCTATCATCCAATTAAAGAGAAAAACAACTATGTACTAAATAATCAACTCCTTGTAACTTTAATTATGCTGACCTTCCTATCTGTAGTCAGACTGTGCCTACCATCATTATAGGTGATTATAACGCTAGGCATAAGAATATGGGTAATTCGCAGTTCAATAATCGTAACGGCAGCCAACTGGTGTCACTATTAGGTATAGTCACGATGATGCACAGATTGTGGGTGACCTTGAACCGCCGCATATCTACGGGGGTATTCTTGATCTATGTCTCGGTTTCAACGTCTCCCACACCGTGTGCGCCTCGTCAATAGTGCCAGATATGGCGTCTGATCATCTGGCCATATTAGCCACTGTAAACATTGGCAGCTCTATCCTCCCTGGTGGAGTGTTCAAGCGGAAGAGGCTGGCTGTGCCCATCGATTAACGAGACAATCTTGTTGCTCATGTGTCAGAATGGTGCAGTTCATCTGAGCCTTCATCAGTTGAAGATTTTAACAATGAGCTCACAGGTACTATCGAGCAATTTATAGAATCACTTGATCTATCGTCCAGGCCACGTAACCCAAATTACAATGGTCATAGCACTTATGTTTATTATAATGATTCTAAATTGCATACACTAAAACGCACTTCCAGAAAAATTGGACTAGCTTGTAGAAGGACCCGCACTGCTGAAATGCTTAGGCTCTTTCAAGCGGCTCTGGCAGAGGCCAGGGAACGTATGGTGGAGCTGAGGCAGACAGACTGGGAAACTTTTGTCCGTGGTCTCAATTCTCACACGGCACTAAGTCGGACATGGAAGGATATCAACAAGGTCAATGGGAAAAATGCTGCAGAGATCTCGTACCCTAATCCTCTGCACAGAGCAAATGAGCTTGTTGATGCTTGGGCCACGACTTCCAGCTTTGACAGTCTTCCTCTACCCTCACAGAATGAATTAAATAATAGATATACTGATAGGGCAAGGCTCCTTGACTTCATGCTTCATCAAGAGGATGACTGTGACATGCTTTTTACTGAATACGAACTAGATTCTGCTCTACATAAAGGCAAAGCTACATCACCCGGGGAGGATGGAGTTACTTACGGCATACTGCATATGCTTCTGCTAGTTCCAGGGAATCCCTTGCTTCAGTTGTATAATATGAGCTATGTAACTGGGAAGCTTCCTAAGTCATGGAGCAACAGTGTTATTATTCCCATTCCTAAACCTCACCAGCCGAGTGCTTTTCGCCCAATCTCCCTCACTAGTTGTCTCTATAAGTGTCTTGAGAGGATGGTTCTCAACCGTCTCCTTTACAAAATTAATAATATGTTGTCTCCCCAGATATATGGCTTTACGCATAGAAAGAGTGTACATCACTGTATTACCACATTCCTCACCCTGCATACTGATAGGTCATATACCACTTTCCTAGATCTTAAGTCAGCCTTTGACATTGCTAACCCACACGACATTCTGAGAGAACTTGCTAAAATGAATGTTGGAGGATGGCTTCTACGGTGGATAAGAGGCTATCTATCCAGCAGGAAGTCATCTGTACTGTTCCAAGGGCATAGGCGTGTAACGAGAAATTTTGAACTTGGCACTCCACAGGGAGGTGTCCTCAGTCGTACTCTGTTCAATGTGTTAATCAATGCACTTTTAAACTTAGTAACTAGAAGGTCCAGCGAACACATCATTAGCTATGTGGATGATATACTGATCCACACCAATGGGTATACCAACACCCAAAATATTATGAACTCTGTATTGTACACATGTCAGGAACTATGCTTAGTCATCTCAGTAGAGAAAACAAAGATCCTGAACCGACACACACCCAGACGGGGTGGGGCCGTTCGCAAAATGCAGTTGGATGATGGCTCTCTGCTCGACTATGTTACCAGATACAAATACCTTGGTCTTGAGGTTCTACTGTACCGCAATGTTTTAGCCAGACTGGGTCGCCAATGTAGGGAGAGGCTCCGTGCTCTCAAGGCTGTGGCAGGTTGTGGCAGGCAAACACAACTGTACCGTACAGTGTTATATATTTATTTCAGTTTGAACAATTTTTAACATTAAATGATAAATTCTTTAATTGGTTGAAATTGGTTTTAACATTCGAAATCTAATTTGTTGATGCTAAATAATATAAGGTTCAAATTTAGTAAGATACATACTTTAAAAACTATTTCTATTTGAAATTTAAATAACATAAAAATAGTACAGAATATAACAAATACCAACTATATAAAAGAGACCAACGTCGTCTATGCCTTCAAATGCCCTCTTGGGGACTGTAAGCTCCAAAAAAAACAGTATATAGGCAAGACAACAACATCTCTTTCTAGGCGTTTAACGATGCATAAGCAACAGGGCTCCATTAAGGAACATATAATCTCTTCCCACAACCAAACCATCGCCAGAGAAATCCTAGTAAACAACACAGAAATCATCGATAGATACAGCGACAGCAGGCGGCTTGACGTTTGCGAGGCACTACACATTAAAAAGTCAACACCAGCAATCAACAGCCAATTAATGCACAACTATATTCTACCCACCTCAAGACTCCGCTCCAATATAGAAGCATCAAGAAATATGGACCAATAGGCTTTCTACAATCACTTCCATTCAATACCCATTGTTTCGTGTTCTGTCTTGTGTTGATGAAATTAATACCCTATTAATACCACCTCACCCCATCCACCTCACTCAAATGTAGATATAAACATATCGGAGATGTGTAAGTTCTATTCAGTTGTGTATGTGTAAACTAAAGTCTTTGAAAATGTAATAAGTTTTACGAAACGTGCTCAAGTGTCGCGTCAGACTAGAAATAAAAATTAATTTTGGAGAATTGATTTTTTAATTACCACCAACAGTGAAAAGAAATGTACGAAGGATCGAGAAAATTCGTGTTAGAATTATTAATCTTACTTTAATCGTGTTAGAATTATTAATCTTACTTTTTCGGTCATATTTAATAATATATATATATATATAATCTTTGGACAACACCCACCAGTGAGACTCGAACCCAGAAAGCACAACTACCTTCCAGTAGCTGCCATAACTAGTATGCTTTAACCCACTACACCATCAGATCCTACAAAAGAAGTAGAGATTTCGAGATATATATACATCTCAAACATCTCTTGTGGAGATGTTTGAGATGTATATATATCTCGAAGTCTCTACTTCTTTTGTAGGGTCTGATGGTGTAGTGGGTTAAAGCATACTAGTTATGGCAGCTACTGGAAGGTAGTTGTGCTTTCTGGGTTCGAGTCTCACTGGTGGGTGTTGTCCAAAGATTGTTAATCTACCCTTGTGGTTTATGCAAGTATAGGCTTATATATATATATATATATATATATATATATATATATATATATATATATATATATATATATATATATATATATATATATTTATATATATATATATATATATATATATATATATTTATATATATATATATATATATATATATATATATATATATATATATATAAATAAATATTTATATATATATATATATATAAATATATATATATATATATATATATATATATATATATATATATATATATATATATATATATATATATATATATATATATATAAGTTGATGTGTTCTTTACCACCTTTGAAACCCTTGCTAATCAACTCAGTTGGCCTGTCGACCAATGGGCCACACTTCTCAGAGTCCATCTTACAGGTAGAGCTGCAGTCACACTCAGTACTTTGGCGTCTGAGAATGACTACCACACTCTGAAACAAGCAGTGTTGGACGCCTACCTCCTCTCTACTGAAAGTTATAGAAGGAAATTCCGTGACCACCTTAAGGCAAGTACCACTACCTTCCTCGAGTTTGCTAACACGAAACGGAGGTATTTCATGAAATGGCTGGAAGCAGCACATGTCTCTACTTTTGCAGAACTCGTCAACCTGATGCTTGTTGAAGAATTCTTGAGACGTGTGCCGCCTCCTGTCCGCCTCTACTTAGCAGATAAAGAAGAAACCGACTACCTGAAGTGTGCTAAGTCGGCTGACACTTACAGCCTCATCCACCGGCTGACACCCGAACCATCCTCCAGTAAGAAGTCGTAGTACAGTTACGAGAAAGTGAGCCCCGATCAAGCTGGTTCACAACTGTACTGCAAGTATTGTAGACTCTATGGACATACCATAGACAAGTGTGGTAAGTCTCAATACAAGGGAACCACTGACCAACAAAAACCCAAACGAACTCCTCCTAAGTCCGGTAAGCCTGTGATGAATGTTGGTGTTAATGATCTTTCTCTTTTCAGTAACCACCTGTATACTGGAACTGTCTCTGCCAACGGTTCAAATCCGGAGGGACGTTTCAAATTGAAGATCTTGAGGGACACAGCGGCTCTTCAATCGATCATCTTGAAGTCGGCTGTGCCCAACATCGTCTACACCGGAGAAACTGTCTTCATCACTGACCTCACTGCTACCACTCCATACCCTCTCGCCAGAGTCCACCTGGATTGTCCCTACGTGAACGGGGAAGTCCAAGTCGCCGTCAGGGAAAAGCCTTTTCCCATGCCTGGAGTGCAACTTCTCCTAGGCAACGACTTGGCAGAAGACCTGCAACCGACCAACCTGATCGTCATGGACAAACCCCAGGTGTGTAACTCTGTGCCAAGTAACCCTATTCTAGAGTATGTTCCAGCAGAGGTTCAAGAGAGTGATGAAGTTTCTCCTCCGGTTCTCGTGACCACCCGTGCACAAGCCGCACGTCCACAGCCAGCTGACTCTACTGCTACCGCTGTCCCTCAAGACCCTCAGAAACTACCCCCGCATCTGACCAAGTTGGAGTTCCGTAAGTTGCAGAGGGAAGATCTTACTTTAACACCATTGTTTTTCCAGGCTGAGACTCAACCCGACAGTATTCCTGGGTTCTTCCTAGAGAACGACTTGCTCTACCGCAGATATAGACCCAGTAAACTGAAGGAGGAGGACGATTGGGCCAACATCGAACAACTTGTGATTCCCACCAGCCTGCGGCCCACTATTCTACACCTGGCCCACGGAGCGCTCTCCCACTACGGCTTCAACAAGACTTACCATGGAATTCGTCAAGACTACTACTGGCCAGGTATGGTAAATAACGTCAAACAGTACGTAAAACAGTGTCATACATGTCAGATGGCAGGCAAACCGAACATCTCCATTCCCAGAGCGCCACTGATTCCCATACAGGTGCCTGCGGAACCTTTCCACAGACTCATAATAGACTGTGTTGGTCCTTTACCTCGGACCAGTTCCGGTAACGCCTACATCCTAACCATCCTGTGTCCTACCACCAGATTTCCCATAGCAGTTCCAGTGAAGAACATCACGGCTGCTACGGTTATAAAACATCTATTGAAGATCTTCACTCAATACGGATTTCCCAGGGAGATTCAGAGCGACTGTGGTACCAACTTCACCAGTGATCTCTTCAAAAGGACACTGGAGGAGTTCAACATCAAACAGGTATTGTCCAGCCCCTATCATCCTGCTTCACAGGGTTCTCTTGAACGTAGTCATCAGACAATCAAAGCACTCTTGAAAAAGTTTTGTAGTGAGACCTCTAAGGATTGGGATAAGCAGATTGACCTTATAATGTGTATTTACAGAAGTCTCCCCAATGAGTCCCTAGGAGTATCTCCTTATGAGATGCTCTACGGCCGTAAGTGCCGTACTCCCCTTAAGGCTTTCAAAGACTCTCTCTGAGATGCCACCTTCAGTGAGCATCAGAATGTGCCCCAGTTTCTTCAAAACCTTCAACACATTCTAGAGAGAGTCCACCGTTTTGCCCATGATAATCTATTGAAAGCCCAGGAGAGAATGAAGACTCATTACGACCAGACCAGCAAAGTAAGAAAATTCAAGCCGGGAGACTTCGTCCTTGCCTACTTCCCTATCCCAGGTTCACCTTTACAAAACAGGTTTTCAGGACCCTACTGCGTCAAAGAGTGCAGGAATAATAACAACTTCGTAATAGAGACTCCAGATAGGCGGCGGAAGACCCAGCTGTGCCACGTCAACCTCCTGAAGCAATATAATGGTACTCCTCCCACTGTCCTGACTAACTGTTCTACCTTCACAGAACCCTACATCCACAGTGAGACCTTCCCAGCTTCTCCTCCCGAAAGCACTGACAAGGAGTCGGCGCTTTCTAATTCCGAAATCCTTAATGATCTTCCCAAATGCTTTCAGGATAATAATCGTGCTCCTTTGCCCTATTCTAATTCCACTCTCACCTCGTCAGATAAGCCCTTCATCCTCCATGTCGACGCCAGTGGTACCGACGTTGGTGGTGTCGCGATGCAGCAACGAGGCGAGGAGAATACACCTGTCAGCGACTACTGCTACAAGGAACTACGGAACAATTGGCAAGGAGCTACTCTTCCTCATCCTGAAGCTTCAGCACTTCACTCCACACCTGAAAAGTGCTCGGTCCACCATCAACACGGACCACACCACCCTACACCTCCTGCAGCACGCCCACTTCTCATCTCAACGTCTTCTACTATGGGCTTGCTAACTGCAGAAATTCAATCTGGAGACACGCTATACCAAGATTCCGACAACATCTTAGCCCATGATCTCTCCAGAGTTTATGAAGTAGAAGCGACTCCATCCATTACTCCACTACATAACGACGTACTTCTTCCAGAATCGCAGGCTTCGGGGGAGAGTTGTGACAATAATCTCCTTCAAGAGATTGAGCCTGCTCTTCCCTCCACAATTACGTCGATACAACTATATAAAACTACTATGGAAGAAATGTCCAACAACGACAACAACATCTCCAAGGTTTGCCAGAGCGCAAAACGTATGCAGCCAGGAACACCTGCTCAGACTCAAACCGCCAAACTACCCGTCTTGATGCCGGCTCCTCTGATTGGTCGCCGGTCGGGCTGCAACTGCACTCCACCCCCCCATACTACTTGATGTCTGGGGCCGCCACGACCTCAGTCCTCAGAATATTCCGTGCTTTCACAGTTAACACTTCTCCCTGCTAGACGTAAGCTTTGGCATACGTGTACTAAGAGAGGTGATAGCTTAAAGCCAATATTCCAGCACCTCTCATTTACTTGTCTATTGCACTTCTTGTTATTTTGCTCACTTGTCTTAACGTAACTTTTCATTGTGTCATTTAATTATTCTTATTATTTTGATTGATTTTATTATACGAATTTGTTTGTCCATTTTATTCATGTTTTGATTTATTTAACGTAATTAAAATTCCATTGTTAAAGTTTACTTGTGTTTTGTGTGTCTTCTCCTTACCTTACCACAGACGAAGTTCCAGATTTTCTATTTTTTTTTTATACTATGTGACGAGGCCATACCCCTAGCTTTGAACAGCCGAACACCAACGCGTTACCGTCACAATATATATATATATATATATATATATATATATATATATATATATATATATATATATATATATATATATATATATATATATATATATATATATATATATATATATATATATATATATACATATATATATATATATATATATATATATATATATATATATATATATATATACATATATATATATATATATATATATATATATATATATATATATATATATATATATATATATATATATATATATATACATATATATAACTGAAAACTCACACCCCAGAAGTGACTCGAACCCATACTCCCAGAAGCAACGCAACTGGTATGTACAAGACGCCTTAATCCACTTGACCATCACGACCGGACAAAATGAGGTGATAGCCGAGGCTATTTGAACCACCCCACCGCCGGCACTCGGATAGTAATCTTGGGCATAGCATTTTACCAAATCACCTCATTCTTTGGGGCACACGTGAGGAACACAAATGCGAACAAGCCTGAATGGTCCCCAGGACAATATGCAACTGAAAACTCACACCCCAGAAGTGACTCGAACCCATACTCCCAGAAGCAACGCAACTGGTATGTACAAGACGCCATAATCCACTTGACCATCACGACCGGACAAAATGAGGTGATAGCCGAGGCTATTTGAACCACCCCACCGCCGGCACTCGGGTAGTAATCTTGGGCATAGCATTTTACCAAATCACCTCATTCTTTGGGGCACACGTGAGGAACACAAATGCGAACTAGCCTGAATGGTCCCCAGGACAATATGCAACTGAAAACTCACACCCCAGAAGTGACTCGAACCCATACTCCCAGAAGCAACGCAACTGGTATGTACAAGACGCCTTAATCCACTTGACCATCACGACCGGACAAAATGAGGTGATAGCCGAGGCTATTTGAACCACCCCACCGCCGGCACTCGGATAGTAATCTTGGGCATAGCATTTTACCAAATCACCTCATTCTTTGGGGCACACGTGAGGAACACAAATGCGAACAAGCCTGAATGGTCCCCAGGACAATATGCAACTGAAAACTCACACCCCAGAAGTGACTCGAACCCATACTCCCAGAAGCAACGCAACTGGTATGTACAAGACGCCTTAATCCACTTGACCATCACGACCGGACAATGTAACAGACTAGGCTGTTGTAAGAATTATCCAGAGTGGTTTATCGACAAAAGAGAATGGGAAGCTGAGCCGCATGGTGACCTGACCCCCAGGGGAATTCGCGGTGGAAATAACCGACGCTTTGTTCATATCTGCGTATAATGAATCATCCTATAGTATTCAGTAATTTAGAGAAAATTAGCCTTTATTCATTTTTATTAAAATTGTATTGTATAATAGTACTGGATACAATATCAAGAGTATTCTAATTATTGAGTTTAAGTCACCATCAGTGACGTCACGAATCAGATCTAACTTTTAAAGCGGAGTGACCGGCGGTCATAGGTCATCAGGGGTTGACAGGTCTACTATTTCTCAAAGTTTTAATAACCATTTTTGGGGATCGGGAACAGTTCTGCCGTTAGATGTTTGTAATTTAATTCAGTAAAATAATTCAACCAGTCTGGATCAATTAAGTACAACAGAGGTTAATTGTTATAACTTAAACCTGGCTAGTAACTTGGAAAAACTTTGACTAGGCGGAAGGATACAAGGTTCTAGTCTGGGCTAGGCCAGACGAGGACAAATCAGTGTGGTCACGGAAGCAGCTAGGAGAGGTCAAACATCTTACCTCTCCCCTAGACCAGCCAAGACATCTAGCTGGTCGCCCAAGGTATAGTTGCTATTGTTAATTATAGAAATAGTCTTCTCATTTGCCACTCAGGTCAAGTAGGGAGTGTTAAAGTGATAGGGAGTGAACCTATTTAGATTTTGTCTTAGTTTTCTTTTAATAAATTAAATTTGTTATTAATTTGCATTTTATTGTTTCCATGTGTTTTATGTGTATACTTGTCCTGGTCACGTGGTCCACACGAGGCGGAGTTGCATTGGGCGCCGATTCTAACATCGAATCGGAATTATCATTACCGTGTAATTTATTCCACACTCAAGGTCATCGTTTATAGTGGGGATCAAGCCCCTAGGTTGATTAATTAGCGTGATCGATCCAGACCTCGATCATTGCTCTTGTATTACTGGTCTGGTGGTGGCAGCAGAGGTGACTCTAGGGTTTTGTTCAGAGCTTAGGTCACGTCATACTGGGTGTAGAATCCTAAGTCGGTCAATCGTCTTAGGACCACGTGGCGTGGAGTTGGCTTTGTTAAAAGTTTTGGAGTCCCTTGGTTTAGAAATAATAAGTAAGAATACGGGTAGAGGGAGTAGAAAGAAGGAAGTAAAGAGAGGGGACCCTAATCCGGGTTACAATGGTGCACAGCGGTGGTTTCAACAATTTTGTTTGAAATTGTTGAAAGGCTCACGCGTCTAGCCGTTCGAACACGTGCGCGGATGCTAAGGAGACAGCCGCGGGCCAGGATTAGCAGTGCGCCCCACAAGTGCGTTTGAGTGGGGATTGGCGAATCTTGGGTCATGCGGGCTGATATGATTAAGGTTTAGTTAGTAAGATTAGGCTGTTAAAATAGATTTATTGAAAAGGAGACCGCTCCGAGTTGATTGGACTGGGTACCATACTCGACCCATTGCAATTAATTCAGAGGTGTTGGGAGCCACCATACTCTCAACAGCAGTTCCTTGAGGGCTGTCGGGGGCGGATATATCTGTGGGACGCCAGTAGATAGTCCGAGGGCGTTATTAGACGACCCAAAACGCTAAGGAAAAACGTAATCCGTGAAGGGCGTTGCGGCCTCCGAGGGACGGACTAGTAAACTACCTAGCAGCGATTCAACAACTAAGTGATCGCACACTTAGTGGAGGTTGAGTCGTCCCTAGTCATAATTGTTGCTGAAAGCTGCGTGTCGCTCTGTTGGAACCTAGATGGTGTGGCCTCTAGGCTAGGTGTGGTACGGCGAGCCGGTAGGAACAATTATAAGTTTAAGTCGAGTGCATTTTTGAATTAAGTATACTTAAATTTATAAAGTAATTTCCGTTTATTTGCGTTGTTCTAGATTAATTTTTTTCCCCTAAATTCAATCCCCGGTTAAAAATTTTTCAAAGTGTTTAGCGTTTTCTTGCATATTAGGCTAAGTGCGTACGTTAAGTTTCGTTATTCCCTGTTCTGTTAGTCTAAGTCAGAGGCGTTGTTGCTAGAGTGTAGTTAATCCTCTGGACTTAGGGCTATGTGTCGGTCACGATAGATAAGTGAAGGAGTTTAAGGGATAGTAAGTTGCGTGTAAATGTAATTTGTCCGTGGAATATTTCTAAGTATTTTGGGATAAGTTTTCGGCTAAGTCAATGTCGGAAAGTCGTTAACTGTAATTAATTTGTATTCGTGGGTCACGTGTATGATCTGGGCGTCATTAGGACTCTCCAGTCGATGCAAGTGATAGTTTCTAGTTTTTACCAGTAAGACGGTAGAATTGTGTTTATAGACTTAGAATTCTGTTTTCAGTAGAAACGTAGGTGGAAAATTTTCTAAGTCCAGCTTGGGCTAGAATCTGACTTTTTGGCGGAAATTCTAATTTTCATGTTTCGTGTATATCCTAGGGTCAGTATTACTCTCTAGTGCGCGCAAGGGACGTAATTCTGTCCGTAAGCATTAAACAGTGATAATTACACTTTTGCCGAATTTAGTTATTTTTCGAGAAAATCGTGTTGTAATTTTGTCAGAGTCCATTTGAGGTGAAAATCTCGGATTTGGACGAAAATTCGAATTAATGAGTGTTGAAACCGCCCGATGTGTCAGTATTGTTCTGTATACAACGTCAGTAGTAAATAATAACGTATTTATATCTGGGAACGAGAAACCCAAATTTTTGTGAATTAAAGGAGTTTTGTGATATTTGGGGTGATAGAAATTTTTTTTTCCCTCGGAGTCAGAAAAATTGGCAGAGTCCAGCAATTGAGTAAAAACGCAGTTTTTTTGATAAAAATTCAATTTTTAGTAAGCATTTATAGGTCCTGGGTGTCTATATTAATCGCTAGAGCGGTTTATTAACGTAAAACTAGTTATTCTTCCTTCAGAACAAAAATTTTGATTTTTCAGCGTTTAAGCGAAAAAGCGCGGGACTTAGTTTTTTTTCAGCGCAGCTGGTCCTGCTCCATCAGTCATCAGTGGCCACGCTGCTCACTTCAAGTGCGCTTAGTATTCAAATTCAGTAAATATTCTTTCTTACTCCATCACGAGTGCTGCGCGTTAGTTGCGTTATCATTTAAATTGTTTTATATAAATTAGATTCTTTAAAATTTTTTTAACGTAAAGGACTTAGGCTTCAGCAATAGAACTGCGGGATATTTCACGGTCAGACACGAGTGCGGGGCAGACACTCATTCATTGGATTCACTTCAGCGATTCTCTCGATAAATCGTTGTATTTCCTATTTTGGGAATTTAGTAGTTTTCTCTTAGAAAAGAGTTGATTTTTTTTTTTTTTTGTATAAAATCACGGTTGTAGTGAGTCCGGGTCGAGGGTGTACTAAAGGGTAGTTTAGAAGACGTGGCACACCAGGAATCACAGAAAATGTTTAACCCAGATAATGACCAGTCAGTAGGGACCAGTGGGAATGGGAGTGTAGAGGATAGAACCTCTTCCGACACCACTGGGGATCGCTCAGGTAGCTCAACTGGCACCACAGGTGGGGCCAGTGGGACTGAAGCGACGAGTTCAAGGGTTCTGCATGGGACTGGGCAGTCGAGGGTATCTTTCCATCCCTGGAGAGATACTATTATTGACATGAGTGGGGAGTCTTGCGAGGAGTCGTCCCATGAGTGGGGAGAGCCGTCTTGGGTTCCCCCACAAATAACATCGACGCCATGCCAGCAGGGTAGACAGGGGGCCTCAGTTAGTATGGCAGGACGTCCCACTTCGCTCGGTAGAGAACAGCAACCCGTTCAACGGGAACATGAACAACCACACCAACAGCAGGAACTACCCAACATAACACCAATACCACAGCACCCACAACACCTAGGTACACCTCATCCGTCACTACAACAAAACCTACCCCATCCTCAATTCCCATACCTACCCCATCCTCAATTCCCATACCAACCCTTCCCCCAACCCCAGGCCACTCCATACCCATTCCAACCCCAGGCCACCCCATACCCATACCCATTCCAACCCCAGGCCACCCCATACCCATTCCAACCCCAGGCCACCCCATACCCATACCCATTCCAACCCCAGGCCACCCCATACCCATTCCAACCCCAGGCCACCCCATACCCATTCCAACCCCAGGCCACCCCATACCCATTCCAACCCCAGGCCACCCCATACCCACCCCAACCTCAATCCACACCCCAACCCGAGGCCACCCACACCATACCTCAGCCTCAACCCCAACCTCAATCCACACCCCAACCCGAGGCCACCCACACCATACCTCAGCCTCAACCCCAACCTCAATCCACACCCCAACCCGAGGCCACCCACACCATACCTCAACCCCAACCTCCATCCACACCCCAACCCCAGGCCACCCACACCATACCTCAACCCCAACCCCAGGCCGCCACAGCCTTAGACAGGCAGATGCGCACGGAGACGCCGGGCACTCAGTTGTCGCCATACGTAGAGGCGTTAAGTAAAGGCGAGGGAGCCAAGCCGAGGAACTGTGGCGCGGGTTCATCAGGCGGGAAGCAGCCCTCAGCTGCAAGTTCGAGCCACCCTGCGCGGGGTAACAACAGAGATCCGCGGAGGTGTTACTCCTGCTGGAAGCGCGGGCATATACAGAGGGATTGCGAAGTCACTCCTACGAAAGCATGAAAGCAGGCTCCTAGTGATGGTAGGCCTACGTTTGAGGTGAAAGTGGAAGGTGTGAGATTGACAGCTTTTGTTGATACAGGAAGCCAGGCAACGGTAATTAAAAAGTCAGCCTTCAGCAATTTTAAGTATGCACGTCTTCAACGTTGCGCAAAGACATTAACAGCAGTCAATGGGGAAAAGATTGAGATCGTAGGTCAAGGTACAGTTAATTTTGAGATTGATGGGGAATTGCAGCCTCACACATGTACGATCGTAGAGAACCTTGATTTTCCTGGTCACATCTTAATGGGAACTGATTTTCTGTCGCGATTTGATTATTCCTTGTCTGCTCAAAAAGGGGCTAGGAACTGCAGGTTGCAGTTGGGACAGACTTCCTACCCAGTGGAGATGATCGACCATCCTCCAGTTGTAGCTTCAATTAAGAGGAAGCTGAAATATAATGCGCACTATCCAAAATTGATTTTTAAGTCTCTTCCAGACACAGTTAAGAGGTCATGCGCCTTGCATGCATTGACCAAACAGAGTTGCCCACCACATTCTGTTAAATTTATTAAAGTAGCCGTATGTTCTGTGTTGACATACAACCAGGTACCACCCTTCAGGTGGCTGGGAGATGTGATAGTTTATTAATTCCTCATCACTTAGTTGTAGTGCTCGATAAAGGTGCACTCATTCCAGTTGTCAATCTTTCACATAAGACTTTTCGCTTCAGGGCAGGTGATAGGGTATCTCAGGGAACCATGGTGGAGGACACAGAAATCTTTCACCATGAGTCAGCTGAGACGCCAGCCGTCACTGCACAATGTAGTGCACTAAATATGTTGAACACTAAAACACCATCCAAAGTACAATACCAGACGAGAAATGTTGCACAGAATGTAGAGGAAGTGGAAAAATTAATTTCAGCACTTGATTTGCAACATGTTGCACAGGCGGATAGGAAGGCACTGAGAGGAGTTTTACGAAAATTCCCGAAATTGTTTGCGACAGAGGATGACCAGATTGGTCTCCTTGATAAGATCGAGCACACCATTCCAACTGGTGACCATTTGCCTGTGTACACAAGACAGTGGAGGTTGCCGGAACAGGCAAAGAACATTATCAGGGAGGAGTGCCAGAAAATGTTGAGACAGGCCGTGATAGAGCCTAGTACGTCACCATGGCTCTCTCCTGTTGTGCTAGTTCGGAAACCGGACGGTAGTTATCGTTTCTGTGTTGACTACCGGAAGGTGAACGAATTAACTAAGGGTGATGTGTATCCGTTGCCCCGAATACAGGAGATAATAGATCAATTTGGTGCTGCTAAGTATTTCTCAACTCTTGACGCAAAATCGGCGTATTGGGCGATTCCGGTGGCAGAACAGGATAGGGAAAAAACAGCATTCTCGGATGGTAGGCACACTTATCAATTCCGTAGGATGCCGTTTGGTTTGAAGACAGCGCCTTCGTCGTTTCAGAGGGCCATCAACTTCATTCTTAGTCCGGTACTGGGTAGGCATTCTTTAGCGTACCTGGATGATGTTGTGATATATTCCAGGACGTTTGAGGAACACCTACAGGACTTGACTGAGACTTTGAAGTTGTTAGATCAGGCAGGTTTCAGGCTGAATGTTCAGAAGTGCACCCTGGCGGCTCAGAAATTCAAATTTCTGGGGTTCCAGGTGTGCCCAGACGGTATCCGACCTGACCCAGATTCTTGCCGCGCCATTGCTGACATGCCTACTCCAAGGACAGCAAAGGACGTGCGTAGGTTTTTGGGGGCGGCCGGATATTTTCGTCGTCATATTGAAGGTTTCGCTGGCATTTCAGCACCCCTGACTGATCTGACAAAGAAAAATGCGAAGTTTGTGTGGAAATCAGAACATGACGAGGCCTATCGCAAACTGAAAGACCAACTAATCACGACACCGGTATTGGCTATTCCTGATTTTGATAAAGAGTGGGAAGTGCACACTGACGCCAGCGGTATAGCTATTGGCGGGTGCTTAATTCAGCGAGACGCAGATAATTTACCCCATCCAGTAGCCTATTTCAGTAGGAAGGTCAAAGGACCTGAAGTTCGTTATTCAGCTACGGATCGGGAGGCACTGGCAGTAGTAGAATCAGTTAGGTATTTCGAGCCTTACCTATTTCAGCGGCATTTTGTAATCTACACAGACCATCGAGCGTTAACACATATATTTAAAAAGCGAACGAAATGCCCACGAATGTCACGCTGGTCTCACGAACTTTCGGCCCACTCATTCCAGATCTTGTACAAGCCTGGTCCAGCACATGTTGTGCCAGATACGCTAAGTAGAAATATAGCGGCAGTTCAAATTAATGAAAACATTGAAACCATTCCATCAGATAAAATGAGAGAATACCAGATGAGCGAGCCTAGATGGAAAGAAATTATTGAGTATTTAGAGGGAGGAAAATACCCGAAAAAGAAAAAGAATTTACCTATACATGATTTTGAGATGAAACAGGGCGTCCTGTATTATGTTAATAGCCAGAATGATAGGGCAGTATTTCAACTAGTTATTCCGGACGCGTTGCGGTCATCAGCGTTAAAGCTTGCACATGCTTCAAAAATTGCAGGGCATCCGGGGATCTTTAAAACCCACTTAAAAGCAAAGTCTCTATTTTATTTTCCAGGATTACTTTCTGAGGTAATCAATTTCGTGAAGTCGTGCCCTCGTTGCCAGAGGAGGAAAGGTACCCTTAAGGTACAAGCCCCACTTCAGGAATTTCCTGAAATTCGTGAACCGTTAGATCGTGTGGGGGCCGATCTGATTGATTTACACCACAGTCATTCAGGTAACAGATACGTGTTGGTGCTAGTTGACCATCTGTCTAGATACACTACACTAGTTGCATTACCTCAGAAGGATTCTCGTACGGTTGCAGATGCGTTCTTGCGTAGGTTCGTTACTATATTCGGACCTCCTAAAGTCTTAGTCTCTGACCGGGGTCAAGAATTCAATGGGAATATATTTAGAGAAGTTTGTAAGATTTTAGAGACAACTTCGGCTTTTACAACAGCCTACTACCCACAAGCAAACGGAATGACGGAACGGACTAATCGTTCAGTCAAGGATATGCTTGCAATCCTTGCTGAACATGATGCAAACACCTGGGATGAACACCTACCCTATGTTCAGTTCGCCTTGAATACTGCCATCCACCAATCAATTAACACCCAACCACTTCATTTGTTTACTGGTAATTCATGCAATTTCCCGTCAGGTCTGCTTAACAGACATAATGTTGCATACGGGGAGGACTATCCTTCAGAGGTCCTTGGTAAAATGAGAAATGCATGGAATATTGCAGCTGAAGCGTCCAAGAAGGCACGGACTCGGTATGCTCATTTTTATGACAAGAAAGTGCGCCCTCTTGAGTTGAAGGAAGGAAGCCTCGTATTGAGAGTGAATGAGGCTGCGCCCGCCAATCAGAGCAGGAAACTAGCTCCGAGGTGGCGAGGACCATATAGAGTAATTAAAAGGGCGGGGCCGGTTAATCTTGTTATAAAAGGAGTGTTCGAGGACCAGGTGGAAAGGACAATTCATGTAAATAAATTGAAACAATATCATGCTAGAGAGGAATTAGAACTGCCTTCAGCGGGTCTAGTTCCTGACTCAGCAGTGCTGACTCATGGCTTCACCGACGAGTCAGAAGATGAGGATGACCCTCTGTCATCGCTCATCAGTAGTCAGGTGCAGTCTCGCCACCCTATGGTGACGAGATCTCGCGCTATACAGTAAAGTAACTTCCTTGGTTAGTATAATTTAGTATTCATTAGATTTTCCTGTAAAGGCAATGAGATGTACTATGTCTATACTTGACTCAGGTAGCAACTTTTACCGTGCTCTGGGGTTCCACCTCCACCAAACCCAGAGTATATCTATGCTTCCGCTGTGTTGTGTCTGTCTGTTCCCAGGTCTGATTGGTACACCGACCCAGTTGTTCCAGCCACACGTGAACCCTTGTCTGTAAAGACCGAGGGGGAGGCACGTTACACAAGCCCTCCCCCCACCAGACCCAGTAACCCATACATCAGTTACTGTGGGGAGGAGTGACTGTCCAAGAGTCACCCGGCCGACGCCTCACGTCACTAACGAGGTTGTCAGGGCCAGCGAGCTGTCCACATTATAGCAGTCACCGGAGGTGCCATACAACGCCGGGGGTAGCTGTCTCGAGATCACCAATACCCACCTGCTGCGTCATCAAGACTGCAGCCATTCCAGCAGTGTTGGAGGAGAGGTCAAGAAATGGAAAGCGCGTAGCAGTACTCAAGAGTTTCGCCGGAAGATTAATGATTACGTCATCTGAAGTAACAAGAAAGCGGAAGTAAGGCGGTCACAGGTGGAAGGCACGGTTTCCCTACAGAGTACCGGGACTCGCCAATAGAAGGTCGCAAAATTGTCTCCTTTGGCCTAAAGTCGGCGGTACGAGGGTATGCACAGTTGGTGTTTACGGCCTAGTAACCTGGTGACATCAAGAAACGCCTGAGATGACGTGAGCAATGATGGAAGACGAGATTCACCTGTTCTGCAAACAAGCAACCCGCCTCTACGACCTTCTAACATCACTCCTGCTACGAGACACCGTTGGTACATCCAGTTCTGCTCTGCTGTGGTCATCTGCGACGTCAAGTTTAACATCAAGACTGCCGTGTGAACTGTGATTGATATGAAGGCGTGTGGACTGTCGAGAGCAAGATTAATGGCCGAAGTAACAGTATTCTACAGCTGTCACTTGGCACTCAGCTCTACTACACTCTGTCGTCATTCAGTAGTACCGGATGGGAGTACAAGAGGACCAGGTATTGATGTCTACACATGGGGAGAAGCAAGATCGACACCGTCATCGTCAGCGACTACATTCAGCATCCAGCAGCATAGATTTTTTTTTATCGCTTACTCAATATGAACAATTGATACAAACAACAAAGTGGCTCTGAACATCTGTGTAAAGAACATCTGGACACTTTTGTTTAAATGTTGAAAAACAGAGTTAGAATCAATTCTTTATAAATGTTGAAAAACAGATTTAAAATAATTCTGGTATAATATATGAAATTTAACTATAAATTGGTCAGTAATCAAAATCGAAGCCCCTGTGTAATTGTCTCAGCCCAGAACAAACGGTTATGGAAAATTATGTTGTGCTATTTTTTTTTTCTTTCAGAATGTTTGAACACAGGAGAGGCGGACCAATATAAACATTGACACTTCTAGTGAGTGAGAACACTTGGCTGTACAGTCAGCCGTAACCTGTGATATAGTATAGGAATTTTTATTTTTAGATACATGTAATAAACGTTAGGTGTGTTCCTTGATGGGGAGTGGTTAGTACACGGATGTGTACCTGATAGTTCCGTAGTACGCTCCCGGATGACTGAAAGTTCAGTCTGAACTTATAACTTTAATGGTTATGTTTGAGCACGGTGTGGCCGGCTCTAGAGGACACATGGACTTGGCTAGTGAAGAGCCAAGAGAGTTTAATAGCTAGTTTTTGACGGTAGAGTAGGGACATGTTATTTAGCTATGTCAGTAAGGATAGGATGTATGTTTACTGATATTAGAGGATTGCTGTCAGTTGACAGCTGAGAAATTTATGAAATATGAACATGGTTATTATGATGTTGGACTATTATTTGTCAAATTTTATTAGTTAGGTTAGCTTTTGTTTGTGGCATGAGTTGAATTGTGGGTTTGGATACTAAACCTCGTGAATTTTAACAAATTAACAAGGTTTACTAAGTGCTTGTGCGGGGGGGTTGTAACAGACTAGGCTGTTGTAAGAATTATCCAGAGTGGTTTATCGACAAAAGAGAATGGGAAGCTGAGCCGCATGGTGACCTGACCCCCAGGGGAATTCGCGGTGGAAATAACCGACGCTTTGTTCATATCTGCGTATAATGAATCATCCTATAGTATTCAGTAATTTAGAGAAAATTAGCCTTTATTCATTTTTATTAAAATTGTATTGTATAATAGTACTGGATACAATATCAAGAGTATTCTAATTATTGAGTTTAAGTCACCATCAGTGACGTCACGAATCAGATCTAACTTTTAAAGCGGAGTGACCGGCGGTCATAGGTCATCAGGGGTTGACAGGTCTACTATTTCTCAAAGTTTTAATAACCATTTTTGGGGATCGGGAACAGTTCTGCCGTTAGATGTTTGTAATTTAATTCAGTAAAATAATTCAACCAGTCTGGATCAATTAAGTACAACAGAGGTTAATTGTTATAACTTAAACCTGGCTAGTAACTTGGAAAAACTTTGACTAGGCGGAAGGATACAAGGTTCTAGTCTGGGCTAGGCCAGACGAGGACAAATCAGTGTGGTCACGGAAGCAGCTAGGAGAGGTCAAACATCTTACCTCTCCCCTAGACCAGCCAAGACATCTAGCTGGTCGCCCAAGGTATAGTTGCTATTGTTAATTATAGAAATAGTCTTCTCATTTGCCACTCAGGTCAAGTAGGGAGTGTTAAAGTGATAGGGAGTGAACCTATTTAGATTTTGTCTTAGTTTTCTTTTAATAAATTAAATTTGTTATTAATTTGCATTTTATTGTTTCCATGTGTTTTATGTGTATACTTGTCCTGGTCACGTGGTCCACACGAGGCGGAGTTGCATTGGGCGCCGATTCTAACATCGAATCGGAATTATCATTACCGTGTAATTTATTCCACACTCAAGGTCATCGTTTATAGTGGGGATCAAGCCCCTAGGTTGATTAATTAGCGTGATCGATCCAGACCTCGATCATTGCTCTTGTATTACTGGTCTGGTGGTGGCAGCAGAGGTGACTCTAGGGTTTTGTTCAGAGCTTAGGTCACGTCATACTGGGTGTAGAATCCTAAGTCGGTCAATCGTCTTAGGACCACGTGGCGTGGAGTTGGCTTTGTTAAAAGTTTTGGAGTCCCTTGGTTTAGAAATAATAAGTAAGAATACGGGTAGAGGGAGTAGAAAGAAGGAAGTAAAGAGAGAGGACCCTAACCCGTGTTACAACAAAATGAGGTGATAGCCGAGGCTATTTGAACCACCCCACCGCCGGCACTCGGATAGTAATCTTGGGCATAGCATTTTACCAAATCACCTCATTCTTTGGGGCACACGTGAGGAACACAAATGCGAACAAGCCTGAATGGTCCCCAGGACAATATGCAACTGAAAACTCACACCCCAGAAGTGACTCGAACCCATACTCCCAGAAGCAACGCAACTGGTATGTACAAGACGCCTTAATCCACTTGACCATCACGACCGGACAAAATGAGGTGATAGCCGAGGCTATTTGAACCACCCCACCGCCGGCACTCGGATAGTAATCTTGGGCATAGCATTTTACCAAATCACCTCATTCTTTGGGGCACACGTGAGGAACACAAATGCGAACAAGCCTGAATGGTCCCCAGGACAATATGCAACTGAAAACTCACACCCCAGAAGTGACTCGAACCCATACTCCCAGAAGCAACGCAACTGGTATGTACAAGACGCCTTAATCCACTTGACCATCACGACCGGACAAAATGAGGTGATAGCCGAGGCTATTTGAACCACCCCACCGCCGGCACTCGGATAGTAATCTTGGGCATAGCATTTTACCAAATCACCTCATTCTTTGGGGCACACGTGAGGAACACAAATGCGAACAAGCCTGAATGGTCCCCAGGACAATATGCAACTGAAAACTCACACCCCAGAAGTGACTCGAACCCATACTCCCAGAAGCAACGCAACTGGTATGTACAAGACGCCTTAATCCACTTGACCATCACGACCGGACAAAATGAGGTGATAGCCGAGGCTATTTGAACCACCCCACCGCCGGCACTCGGATAGTAATCTTGGGCATAGCATTTTACCAAATCACCTCATTCTTTGGGGCACACGTGAGGAACACAAATGCGAACAAGCCTGAATGGTCCCCAGGACAATATGCAACTGAAAACTCACACCCCAGAAGTGACTCGAACCCATACTCCCAGAAGCAACGCAACTGGTATGTACAAGACGCCTTAATCCACTTGACCATCACGACCGGACAAAATGAGGTGATAGCCGAGGCTATTTGAACCACCCCACCGCCGGCACTCGGATAGTAATCTTGGGCATAGCATTTTACCAAATCACCTCATTCTTTGGGGCACACGTGAGGAACACAAATGCGAACAAGCCTGAATGGTCCCCAGGACAATATGCAACTGAAAACTCACACCCCAGAAGTGACTCGAACCCATACTCCCAGAAGCAACGCAACTGGTATGTACAAGACGCCTTAATCCACTTGACCATCACGACCGGACAAAATGAGGTGATAGCCGAGGCTATTTGAACCACCCCACCGCCGGCACTCGGATAGTAATCTTGGGCATAGCATTTTACCAAATCACCTCATTCTTTGGGGCACACGTGAGGAACACAAATGCGAACAAGCCTGAATGGTCCCCAGGACAATATGCAACTGATGGGGGTGTGGGGTGTGAGTTTTCAGTTGCATATTGTCCTGGGGACCATTCAGGCTTGTTCGCATTTGTGTTCCTCACGTGTGCCCCAAAGAATGAGGTGATTTGGTAAAATGCTATGCCCAAGATTACTATCCGAGTGCCGGCGGTGGGGTGGTTCAAATAGCCTCGGCTATCACCTCATTTTGTCCGGTCGTGATGGTCAAGTGGATTAAGGCGTCTTGTACATACCAGTTGCGTTGCTTCTGGGAGTATGGGTTCGAGTCACTTCTGGGGTGTGAGTTTTCAGTTGCATATTGTCCTGGGGACCATTCAGGCTTGTTCGCATTTGTGTTCCTCACGTGTGCCCCAAAGAATGAGGTGATTTGGTAAAATGCTATGCCCAAGATTACTATCCGAGTGCCGGCGGTGGGGTGGTTCAAATAGCCTCGGCTATCACCTCATTTTGTCCGGTCGTGATGGTCAAGTGGATTAAGGCGTCTTGTACATACCAGTTGCGTTGCTTCTGGGAGTATGGGTTCGAGTCACTTCTGGGGTGTGAGTTTTCAGTTGCATATTGTCCTGGGGACCATTCAGGCTTGTTCGCATACATATATATATATATGTATATATATATATATATATATATATATATATATATATACATATATATATATATATATATATATATATATATATATATATATATATATATACATATATATATATATATATATATATATATATATATATATATATATATATATATATATATATATATGTCGTACCTAGTAGCCAGAACTCACTTCTCAGCCTACTATGCAAGGCCCGATTTGCCTAATAAGCCAAGTTTTCATGAATTAATATATTTTCTCTACTTTTTTTCTTATGAAATGATAAAACTACCCATTTCATTATGTATGAGGTCAATTTTTTTTTATTGGAGTTAAAATTAACGTAGATATATGACCGAACCTAACCAACCCTATCTAACCTAAGCTATCTTTATAGGTTAGGTGGCCGAAAAAGTTAGGTTAGGTTAGGTTAGGTTAGGTGGCCGAAAAAGTTAGGTTAGGTTAGGTTAGGTAGGTTAGGTAGTCGAAAAACAATTAATTCATGAAAACTTGGCTTATTAGGCAAATCGGGCCATGCATAGTAGGCTGAGAAGTGCCTTCTGGCTACTAGGTACGGCATATATATATATATATATATATATATATATATATATATATATATATATATATATATATATATATATATATGTCGTACCTAGCAGCCAGAACGCACTTCTCAGCCTACTATGCAAGGCCCGATTTGCCTAATAAGCTAAGTTTTCATGAATTATTTGTTTTTCGACTACCTAACCTACCTAATCTAACCTAACCTAACTTTTTCGGCTACCTAACCAAACCTAACCTTTGAAGATAGGTTAGGTTAGGTTAGGTAGGGTTGGTTAGGTTCGGTCATATATCTACGTTAATTTTAACTCCAATTAAAAAAAATTGACCTCATACATAATGAAATGGGTAGCTTTATCATTTCATAAGAAAAAAATTAGAAAAAATATATTAATTCAGGAAAACTTGGCTTATTAGGCAAATCGGGCCTTGAATAGTAGGCCAAAAAGAGAGTTCTGGCTGCTAGGTACGACATATATATATATATATATATATATATATATATATATATATATATATATATATATATATATATATATATATATATATATATATATATATATATATATATATATATATATATATATATATATATATATGTCGTACCTAGTAGCCAGAATGCTCTTCTCGGCCTACTATGCAAGGCCCGATTTGCCTAATAAGCCAAGTTTTCATGAATTAATATATTTTCTCTAATTTTTTCCTTATGAAATGATAAAGCTGCCCATTTCATTATGTATGAGGTCAATTTATTTTTATTGGAGTTAAAACTCCATGGGGTCGCTATGGGAGAACCCATAGCGACCCCATCTACTTGCTTATACATGTGCCCATCCGGGCTCAAGAAGGGTGCCTCTTTAGTACAAGCTTGGAGTAGTTTCCTCAGAATACTTTCTGGCATGTCAAGAGGAGTACAGGCTGGATCACGATACACTCTGTCGGCTATCATTCCGATTGTCTCGTCCACAGGTAATATATATATATATATATATATATATATATATATATATATATATATATATATATATATATATATATATATATATATATATAGTAGATGGGGTCGCTATGGGTTCTCCCCTAGGTGTCCTGTTTGCAAACTTCTACATGGGTACCATCGAGCAAAAAGTCTTAGTCGACATGAACTTGAAACCGGCCATATACTGCAGGTATGTTGACGACATTTTTACACAGGTACCTGATGTCAGACATCTGCAGGAGCTGAAGGAAGCATTTGAGCAGAGTTCCGTGCTGCGTTTCACTTACGAGACGGAAAAGGATGGGAAGCTGCCTTTTCTAGATGTAACAGTCATGGAAAAGGGCGGAGGTTTCCACACTGCAGTCTACACAAAGGAAACAAACATAGGAATGTGCCTAAATGCCAACAGCGACTGCCCTGACAGGTACAAGAGGAGTGTTGTTAACGCATACGTCGACCGTGCTCTCAGCCACAGCTCAGAATGGAAGCAAGTCGACGAAGAACTCTGTAGGGTAAGGCAGGTTCTAGTCAATAACGGTTTCTCCAATGGTTTCATCGAAGACATCATAAGAAGGAAAGTGAAAAGCCATGCAACCTCCGAAGAGACAACTAACACAACACCTATACCCCCTATTAGACTATTTTACAGGAACTTCTTTTCCACAGCTCATAAAACAGAGGAAAGGGTCCTGAAAGATATTGTTAATAGAAACGTTATCCCTACAGACAAAAATCAGAGGATACAACTGACGATTTACTATAAAACCAGAAAAACGGCCAGCCTACTCATGAGAAACTCTCCAGACACGAAACAGAACGCTTTAAAAGAGACTAACGTCGTCTATGCCTTCAAATGCCCACTTGGGGACTGTAAGCTCCAAAAAAACCAGTATATAGGCCAGACAACAACATCTCTTTCTAGGCGTTTAACGATGCATAAACAACAGGGCTCCATTAAGGAACATATAATCTCTTCCCATAACCAAACCATCGCCAGAGAAATCCTAGTAAACAACACAGAAATCATCGATAGGTACAGCGATAGCAGGCGGCTTGACGTTTGCGAGGCACTACACATCAAGAAGTCAACACCAGCAATCAACAGCCAATTATTGCACAACTATATTCTACCCACCTCAAGACTCCGCTCCAATATAGAAGCATCAAGAAATATGGACCAATAGGCTTTCTACAAACACTTCTATTCAATATCCATTGTTTCGTGTTCTGTCTTGTGTTGATACTTTTAATACCCTATTAATATCCTCTAATGCCACATCATCCTTCCCACCTCACTCAAATGTAATGCCACATCACCCTTCCCACCTCACTCAAATGTAGATATAAAATCAGGGAAACGCAAGTTCTAATCAGTTGTGTATTTGTGAAGTCTTTGAAAATGTAATAAGTTTTACGAAACGCGCCCGTGTCGCGTCAGACTAGAAATAAAAATGAATTTTGGAGAAGTGATTTTTGATTTACCTCCAACAGTGAAGCATAATGTACGAAAGATTGAGAAAATTCGTGTTAGAATTATTAATCTTACTTTTTCGGTCATATTTAATAAAATATGTCTACAGGAAAGACTGCTACCAAAATATACTAATATGTATATATATATACATATATATATATATATATATATATATATATATATATATATATATATATATATATATATATATATATATACATATATATATATATGTATATATATATATATATATATGTATATATATATATATATATATATATATATATATATATATATATATATGTATATATATATATATATATATATATATATATATATATATATATATATATATATATGTATATATATATATATATATATGTATATATATATATATATATATATATATATATATATATATATATATATATATATATATATATATATATATATATATGTATATATATATATATATATATATATATATATATATATATATATATATATATATATATGTATATATATATATATATATATATGTATATATATATATATATATATATATATATATATATATATATATATATATATATATGTCGTACCTAATAGCCAGAACGCACTTTTCAGCCTACTATGCAAGGCCCGATTTGCCTAATAAGCCAAGTTTTCCAGAATTAATATATTTTCTCTAATTTTTTTCTTATAAAATGATAAAGCTATATATATATATATATATATATATGTCGTACCTAGTAGCCAGAACGCACTTCTCAGCCTACTATGCAAGGCCCGATTTGCCTAATAAGCCAAGTTTTCCTGAATTAATATATTTTCTCTAATTTGTTTCTTATGAAATGATAAAGCTACCCATTTCATTATGTATGAAGTCAATTTTTTTTTATTGTAGTTAAAATTAATGTAGTTATATGACCGAACCTAACCAACCCTACCTAACCTAACCTAACCTATCTTTATAGGTCAGGTTAGGTTAGGTAGCCTAAAAAGTTAGGTTAGGTAGGTTAGGTAGTCGAAAAACAATTAATTCATGGAAACTTGGCTTATTAGGCAAATCGGGCTTTGCATAGTAGGCTGAGAAGTGCGTTCTGGCTACTAGGTACGACATATATATATATATATATATATATATATATATATATATATATATATATATATATATATATATATATATATATATATATATATATATATATATACATATATATATATATATATATATATATATATATATATATATGTCGTACCTAGTAGCCAGAATTCACTTCTCAGCCTACTATGCAAGGCCCGATTTGCCTAATAAGCCAAGTTTTCATGAATTAATATATTTTCTCTACTTTTTTTCTTATGAAATGATAAAGCTACCCATTTCATTATGTATGAGGTAAATTTTTTTTTATTGGAGTTAAAATTAACGTAGATATATGACCGAACCTAACCAACCCTACCTAACCTAACCTATCTTTATAGGTTAGGTTAGGTTAGGTGGCCGAAAAAGTTAGGTTAGGTTAGGTTAGGTTAGGTGGCCGAAAAAGTTAGGTTAGGTTAGGTAGGTTAGGTAGTCGAAAAACAATTAATTTATGAAAACTTGGCTTATTTGGCAAATCGGACCTTGCATAGTAGGCTGAGAAGTACGTTCTCGCTACTAGGTACGACATATGTATATATATATATATATATATATATATATATATATATATATATATATATATATATATATATATATATATATATATATATATATATATATATATATATATATATATATATATGTCGTACCTAGTAGCCAGAACGCACTTATCGGCCTACTATGCAAGGCCCGATTTGCCTAATAAGCCAAGTTTTCCTGAATTAATATATTTTCTCTAATTTTGTTCTTATGAAATGATAAATCTACCCATTTCATTATGTATGAGGTCAATTTTTTTTTATTGGAGTTTAAATTAACGTAGATATATGACCAAACCTAACCAACCCTACCTAACCTAACCTAACCTATCTTTACAGGTTAGGTTAGGTTAGGTAGCCGAAAAAGTTAGGTTAGGTTAGGTAGGTTAGGTAGTCGAAAAGCAATTAATTCATGAAAACTTGGCTTATTAGGCAAATCGGGCCTTGCATAGTAGGCTGAGAAGTGAGTTCTGGCTACTAGGTACGACATATATATATATATATATATATATATATATATATATATATATATATATATATATATATATATATATATATATATATAAATATAGATATATATAGATATATATATATATATATATATATATATATATAGATATATATATATATATATATATATATATATATATATATATATATATATATATATATATATATGTCGTACCTAGTAGCCAGAATGCACTTCTCGGCCCACTATGCAAGGCCCGATTTGCCTAATAGGCCGAGTGATTTTCTTTATTTACAATAAATTGTTTCCAATTAGTTTATTTGAATTATTATTATTATATTATATTAACAACATAAATTATTGACTTAATTGTGTTAGTTTAGGTTAGGTTAAGATAGGTTAGGTAGGGTTGGTTAGGTTCGGTCATATATCTATGTTAGTTTTAACTCAAATTTAAAAAAACTTAACTCATACATAATGAAATGGATAGCTCTATCATTTCATAAGAAAAATTTGTTGATAAATATATAAATTCAGGAAAACTTTTCTTATTAGGCAAATCGCGCCTTGCATAGTAGGCCGAGTACGACGTTCTGGCTACTAAGTACAACATATATATATATATATATATATATATATATATATATATATATATATATATATATATATATATATATATATATATATATATATATATATATAGTATATATACTATATATAGTATATATATGATGTATATATATATATATACATCATATATATATATATATATATATATATATATATATATATATATATAATGATGTATATATATATATATATATATATATATACATCATATATATACTATATATAGTATATAGTATATATACTATATATATATATATATATATAGTATATATACTATATATACTATATATATATATATATATATATATATATATATATATATATATATATATATATATATATATATATATATATATATATATATATATATATATATATATATATATATATATATATATGTTGTACCTAGTAGCCAGAACGTCGTACTCGGCCTACTATGCAAGGCGCGATTTGCCTAATAAGAAAAGTTTTCCTGAATTTATATATTTATCAACAAATTTGTCTTATGAAATGATAGAGCTATCCATTTCATTATGTATGAGTTAAGTATATATATATATATATATATATATATATATATATATATATATATATATATATATATATATATATATATATATATATATATATATATATATATATATATATATATATATATATATATCTATATATATATCTATATATATATATATATATATATATATATATATATATATATATATATATATATATATACATATATATATATATGTCGTACCTAATAGCCAGAACGCACTTCTCAGCCTACTCTGCAAGGCCCAATTTGCCTAATAAGCCAAGTTTTCATGAATTAATTGTTTTTCGACGACCTAACCTACCTAACCTAACCTAACTTTTTCGGCTACCTAACCTAACCTAACATATAAAGATAGGTTAGGTTAGGTTAGGTAGGGTTGGTTCGGTTCGGTCATATATCTACGTTAATTTTAACTCCAATAAAAAAAAATTGACCTCATACATAATGAAATGGGTAGCTTTATCATTTCATAAGAAAAAAATTAGAGAAAATATATTAATTCAGGAAAAATTGGCTTATTAGGCAAATCGGGCCTTGTATAGTAGGCTGAGAAGTGCGTTCTGGCTACTAGGTACGACATATATATATATATATATATATATATATATATATATATATATATATATATATATATATATATATATATATATATATATATATATACATATGTCGTACCTAGTAGCGAGAACGTACTTCTCAGCCTACTATGCAAGGTCCGATTTGCCAAATAAGCCAAGTTTTCATGAATTAATTGTTTTTCGACTACCTAACATAACCTAACCTAACTTTTTCGGCAACCTAACCTAACCTAACCTATAAAGATAGGTTAGGTTAGGTTAGGTAGGGTTGGTTAGGTTCAGTCATATATCTACGTTAATTTTAACTCCAATAAAAAAAATTGACCTCATACATAATGAAATGGGTAGCTTTATCATTTCATAAGAAAAAAATTAGAGAAAATATATTAATTCAGGAAAACTTGGCTTATTAGGCAAATCGGGCCTTGCATAGTAAGCTGAAAAGTGCGTTCTGGCTACTAGGTACGACATATATATATATATATATATATATATATATATATATATATATATATATATATATATATATATATATATATGTCGTACCTAGTAGCCAGAACTCACTTTTCAGCCTACTATTCAAGGCCCGATTTGCCTAATAAGCCAAGTTTTCCTGAATTATTATATTTACTATAATTTTTTTCTTATGAAATGATAAAGCAACCCTTTTCTCTATGTATGAGGTCAATTTTTGTTTATTGGAGTTAAAATTAACGTAGATATATGACCGAACCTAACCAACCCTACCTAACCTAACCTAACCTTTATTTATAGGTAAGGTTAGGTTAGGTAGCCAAAAAAAGCTAGGTTAGGTTAGGTAGGTTAGGTAGACGAAAAAACATTAATTCATGAAAACTTGGCTTATTAGGCAAATCGGGCCTTGAATAGTTGGCTGAGAAGTGCGTTCTGGCTATTAGGTACGACATATATATATATATATATATATATATATATATATATATATATATATATATATATATATATATATATATATATATATATATATATATATATATATATATATATGTCGTACCTAGTAGCCAGAACGCACTTCTCGGCCAACTATGCAAGGCCCGATTTGCCTAATAAGCCAAGTTTTCATGAATTAATTGTTTTTCGACTACCTAACCTACCTAACCTAACCTAACCTAACTTTTTCGGCTACCTAACCAAACCTAACCTATAAAGATAGGTTAGGTTAGGTTAGGTAGGGTTGGTTAGGTTTGGTCATATATCTACGTTAATTTTAACTCCAATAAAAAAAATTGACCTTATACATAATGAAATGGGTAGCTTTATCATTTCATAAGAAAAAAATTAGAAAAAATATATTAATTCAGGAAAACTTGGCTTATTAGGCAAATCGGGCCTTGAATAGTAGGCCAAAAAGTGAGTTCTGGCTGCTAGGTACGACATATATATATATATATATATATATATATGTCGTACCTAGTAGCCAGAACGCACTTCTCAGCCTACTATGCAAGGCCCGATTTGCCTAATAAGCCAAGTTTTCCTGAATTAACATATTTTCTCTAAATTTTTTCTTATGAAATGATAAAGCTACCCATTTCATTATGTATGAGGTCAATTTTTTTTATTGGAGTTAAAATTAACATAGATATATGACCAAACCTAACCAACCCTACCTAACCTAACCTAACCTATCTCTATAGGTTAGGTTAGGTTAGGTAGCGGAAAAAGTTAGGTTAGGTTAGGTTAGGTAGGTTAGGTAGTCGAAAAACAATTAATTCATGAAAACTTGGCTTATTGGGCAAATCGGGCCTTGCATAGTAGGCTGAGAAGTGCGTTCTGGCTATTAGGTACGACATATATATATATATATATATATATATATATATATATATATATATATATATATATATATATATATATATATATATATATATGTCGTACCTAGTAGCCAGAGCGCACTTCTCGGCCTACTATGCAAGGTCCGATTTGTCTAATAAGCCAAGTTTTCCTGAATTAATATATTTTCTCAAAATTTTTCTTATGAAATGATAAAGCTAACCATTTCATTATGTATGAGGTCAATTTTTTTTTATTGGAGTTAAAATTAACGTAGATATATGACCGAACCTAACCAACCCTACCTAACCTAACCTAACCTATCTTTATAGGTTAGGTTAAGTTAGGTAGCCGAAAAAGTTAGGTTAGGTTAGGTTAGGTAGGTTAGGTAGTCGAAAAACAATTAATTCATGAAAACTAGGCTTATTAGGCAAATTGGGCCTTGCATAGTAGGCTGAGAAGTGCGTTCTGGCTACTAGGTACGACATATATATATATATATATATATATATATATATATATATATATATATATATATATATATATATATATATATATATATATATATATATATATGCCTATACTTGCATAAACCACAAGTGAAGATAAACAATCTTTGGACAACACCCACCAGTGGGACTCGAACCCAGAAAGCACAACTACCTTCCAGTAGCCAGCTACTGGAAGGTAGTTGTGCTTTCTGGGTTCGAGTCCCACTGGTGGGTGTTGTCCAAAGATTGTATATATATATATATATATATATATATATATATATATATATATATATATATATATATATATATATATATATATATATATATATATATATATATATATATATATATATATATATATATATATATATATGTCGTACCTAGTAGCCAGAACTCACTTCTCATCCTACTATACAAGGCCTGATTTGCCTAATAAGCCAAGTTTACATGAATTAATTGTTTTTTCGACTACCTAACCTACCTAACCTAACCTAACTTTTTCTGCTACCTAACCTAACCTATAAAGATAGGTTAGGTTAGGTTAGGTAGGGTTGGTTAGGATGTGTTAGGTGTGGTAGGGTTGGTTAGGTGTATTAGGATGTCATATATCTACGTTAATTTTAACCCCAATAAAAAAATATTGACCTCATACATAATAAAATGGGTAGCTTTATCATTTCATAAGAAAAAAATTAGAGAAAATATATTAATTCAGGAAAACTTGGCTTATTAGGCAAATCGGGCCTTGCATAGTAAGCTGAAAAGTGCGTTCTGGCTACTAGGTACGACATATATATATATATATATATATATATATATATATATATATATATATATATATATATATATATATATATATATATGTCGTACCTAGTAGCCAGAACTCACTTTTCAGCCTACTATTCAAGGCCCGATTTCCCTAATAAGCCAAGTTTTCCTGAATTATTATATTTACTATAATTTTTTTCTTATGAAATGATAAAGCAACCCTTTTCTCTATGTATGAGGTCAATTTTTGTTTATTGGAGTTAAAATTAACGTAGATATATGACCGAACCTAACCAACCCTACCTAACCTAACCTAACCTTTATTTATAGGTAAGGTTAGGTTAGGTAGCCAAAAAAAGCTAGGTTAGGTTAGGTAGGTTAGGTAGACGAAAAAACATTAATTCATGAAAACTTGGCTTATTAGGCAAATCGGGCCTTGAATAGTTGGCTGAGAAGTGCGTTCTGGCTATTAGGTACGACATATATATATATATATATATATATATATATATATATATATATATATATATATATATATATATATATATATATATATATATATATATATGTCGTACCTAGTAGCCAGAACGCACTTCTCGGCCAACTATGCAAGGCCCGATTTGCCTAATAAGCCAAGTTTTCATGAATTAATTGTTTTTTCGACTACCTAACCTACCTAACCTAACCTAACCTAACTTTTTCGGCTACCTAACCAAACCTAACCTATAAAGATAGGTTAGGTTAGGTTAGGTAGGGTTGGTTAGGTTTGGTCATATATCTACGTTAATTTTAACTCCAATAAAAAAATTGACCTTATACATAATGAAATGGGTAGCTTTATCATTTCATAAGAAAAAAATTAGAAAAAATATATTAATTCAGGAAAACTTGGCTTATTAGGCAAATCGGGCCTTGAATAGTAGGCCAAAAAGTGAGTTCTGGCTGCTAGGTACGACATATATATATATATATATATATATATATATGTCGTACCTAGTAGCCAGAACGCACTTCTCAGCCTACTATGCAAGGCCCGATTTGCCTAATAAGCCAAGTTTTCCTGAATTAACATATTTTCTCTAAATTTTTTCTTATGAAATGATAAAGCTACCCATTTCATTATGTATGAGGTCAATTTTTTTTATTGGAGTTAAAATTAACATAGATATATGACCAAAACCTAACCAACCCTACCTAACCTAACCTAACCTATCTCTATAGGTTAGGTTAGGTTAGGTAGCGGAAAAAGTTAGGTTAGGTTAGGTTAGGTAGGTTAGGTAGTCGAAAAACAATTAATTCATGAAAACTTGGCTTATTGGGCAAATCGGGCCTTGCATAGTAGGCTGAGAAGTGCGTTCTGGCTATTAGGTACGACATATATATATATATATATATATATATATATATATATATATATATATATATATATATATATATATATATATATATATATATATGTCGTACCTAGTAGCCAGAGCGCACTTCTCGGCCTACTATGCAAGGTCCGATTTGTCTAATAAGCCAAGTTTTCCTGAATTAATATATTTTCTCAAAATTTTTTCTTATGAAATGATAAAGCTAACCATTTCATTATGTATGAGGTCAATTTTTTTTTTATTGGAGTTAAAATTAACGTAGATATATGACCGAACCTAACCAACCCTACCTAACCTAACCTAACCTATCTTTATAGGTTAGGTTAAGTTAGGTAGCCGAAAAAGTTAGGTTAGGTTAGGTTAGGTAGGTTAGGTAGTCGAAAAACAATTAATTCATGAAAACTAGGCTTATTAGGCAAATTGGGCCTTGCATAGTAGGCTGAGAAGTGCGTTCTGGCTACTAGGTACGACATATATATATATATATATATATATATATATATATATATATATATATATATATATATATATATATATATATGCCTATACTTGCATAAACCACAAGTGAAGATAAACAATCTTTGGACAACACCCACCAGTGGGACTCGAACCCAGAAAGCACAACTACCTTCCAGTAGCTGGCATAACTAGTATGCTTTAACCCACTACGCCATCAGACCTTACAAAAGAAGTAGATAGTTCGAGATATATATATCTCAAACATCTCTACCTCCCGAAGGCACCAGATGAGTGAGGGGTCAGTCTGCAATTGCAGACTGACCCCTCACTCATCTGGTGCCTTCGGGAGGTAGAGATGTTTGAGATATATATATCTCGAACTATCTACTTCTTTTGTAAGGTCTGATGGCGTAGTGGGTTAAAGCATACTAGTTATGCCAGCTACTGGAAGGTAGTTGTGCTTTCTGGGTTCGAGTCCCACTGGTGGGTGTTGTCCAAAGATTGTATATATATATATATATATATATATATATATATATATATATATATATATAATATATATATATATATATATATATATATATATATATATGTCGTACCTAGTAGCCAGAACTCACTTCTCATCCTACTATACAAGGCCCGATTTGCCTAATAAGCCAAGTTTACATGAATTAATTGTTTTTCGACTACCTAACCTACCTAACCTAACCTAACTTTTTCTGCTACCTAACCTAACCTATAAAGATAGGTTAGGTTAGGTTAGGTAGGGTTGGTTAGGATGTGTTAGGTGTGGTAGGGTTGGTTAGGTGTGTTAGGATGTCATATATCTACGTTAATTTTAACCCCAATAAAAAAATATTGACCTCATACATAATAAAATGGGTAGCTTTATCATTTCATAAGAAAAAAATTAGAGAAAATATATTAATTCAAGAAAACTTGGCTTATTAGGCAAATCGGGCCTTGCATAGTAGGCTGAGAAGTGCGTTCTGGCTACTAGGTGCGACACATATATATATATATATATATATATATATATATATATATATATATATTATATATATATATATATATATATATATATATATATATGTCGTACCTATTAGCCAGAACGCACTTCTCAGCCTACTATGCAAGGCCCGATTTGCCTAATAAGCCAAGTTTTCCTGAAATAATATATTTTCTCTAATTTTTTTCTTATGATATGATAAAACTATACATTTCATTATGTATGAGGTCAATTTTTTTTATTGGAGTTAAAATTAACGTAGATATATGACCGTACCTAACCAACCCTACCTAACCTAACCTAACCTATCTTTATAGGTTAGGTTAGGTTAGGTTAGGTAGCCGAAAAAGTTAGGTTAGGTGAGGTTAGGTAGGTTAGGTAGTCGAAAAATAAATAATTCATGAAAACTTGGCTTATTAGGCAAATCGGGCCTTGCATAGTAGGCAGAGAAGTGCGTTCTGGCTATTAGGTACGACATATATATATATATATAATATATATATATATATATATATATATATATATATATATATATATATATGCGAACAAGCTTGAATGGTCCCTTGAATTCTATAACCAACCTTACCTTGAGGTTACCTTGAGGTGCTTCCGGGGCTTAGCGTCCCCGCGGCCCGGTCGTCGACCAGGCCTCCTGGTTGCTGGACTGATCAACCAGGCTGTTGGACGCGGCTGCTCGCAGCCTGACGTATGAATCACAGCCTGGTTGATCAGGTATCCTTTCGAGGTGCTTATCCAGTTCTCTCTTGAAATCTGTGAGGGGATTGCCAGTTATGCCCCTTATGTGTAGTGGAAGCGAGTTGAACAGTCTCGGGCCTCTGATGTTGATAGAGTTCTCTCTCAGAGTACCTGTTGCACCTCCGCTTTTCAACGGGGGTATTCTGCACATCCTGCCAATATTCCAACAATGTGTTAATATTTCACTCAAAATGATCTGCTACCAGAAATTTTGGCCAAATATCCCCAGTTTGCTAACAGTAGGTAATAACTAAGTGATTGTAACCTATCCATCGCTACCCACTGGATGGGGGCGGTATGCAGGACAAACCTATCAACTGTGACACTAGCTCTCCGCATGTCAGTTGTTTAATTTAGAAACTGTACTTGTGGTCGATCTCGATCCCATTGTTGATGTGACGATTTATACTTAATTTTGTGACTAGCTCATCAAGATTGTAAACTTGCTTGAATGAAATATTTACACATTGTTGAAACATTGGTTATAGAATTGTCTCTGAATTCACGTATCTTTTCGCACTCAATCACATAGTGACGGGTGGTGTGCGAAATACCTGTCTACCCTTCTACCTCTACCATATAACTGTCAACCATATAAAAATCTAGTCCAAGTGCAGTGAAAAAGCTCTGTACCTCAGGGTACAGTCCTTGCACCGCTGCTTTTCCTTATTCTCATATCAGATATAGACAAAAATACAAGTCACAGCTTCGTATCATCCTTTGCAGATGACACAAAAATCCCCCCAGTATGAAAAATTACCTCGGTCTGAGGACAATGAAAAACTTCAAGCTGATATTAATAAGGTTTTCGACTGGGCATCAGAAAATAACATGATGTTTTAACAGTGATAAATTCCAGGTACTCAGGTACGGTAAAATGAGGAACCTTAAACATAATACAGAGTACAAAACACAATCAAATGTACCCATAGTAGGAAAACAGCATGTAAAGGATTTGGGAATAATAATGTCTGACGACCTAACGTTAAGGAGCATAACCAAGCAAATATTGCGACAGCCAGAAAAATGATAGGATGGATTACGAGAACTTTCAAATCCAGGGATCCCATCACAATGGTTGTACTCTTCAAGTCACTTGTGTGACTTGAAGTACTGCTCAGTAATGCTCAGTACTCACTTGAGTCTTGAGTACTGCCTCAGTACTCACTTCTCCCCTTCAGAGCAGGAGAGATTGTTGAAATAGAGGAATACAGAGAACATATACGGCACGCATAGACGCAATAAAGCACCTAAATTATTGGGATCGTCTCAAAGCCCTCCAAATGTACTCACTAGAAAGAAGACGAGAGGAGATATCAATAATATACACCTGGAAGATACTGGAGGGCCAAGTACCAATTCTACACAGTAAAATAACAACGTACTGGAGTGAACGTCATGGAAGAAAATGTAGAATAGAACCAGTGAAGAGCAGAGGTGCCATAGGCACAATCAGAGAACACTGTATAAAACATCAGAGGTCGCGGTTGTTCAACGTCCTCCCAGCAAGCATAAGAAACATAGCCGGAACAACCGTGGACATTTTCAAGAGGAAACTAGATTTATTCCTCCAAGGAGTGTCGGGACCAACCGGGCTGTGGTGGGTATGTGGGCCTGCGGGCCGCTCCAAGCAACAGCCTGGTGGACCAAACTCTCACAAGTCGAGCCTGGCCTCGGGCCGGGCTTGGGGAGTAGAAGAACTCCCAGAACCCCATCAACCAGGTATCAACCAGGTAACCAGGTACCGCTCCCTCTCCTCCTCCTCTGCCTCTCTCCACTTTCCCTCTCACCTGACGACACTCCTCACTTACCTCCCTCACCCCAAACCCTTACTCAGTACTTCATTAAGCATTTCTTTCCTTTCGTTTTCTCTTATAGGTTCGTGGCAGTGAAATGTTCTAGAGTTCTGTAGAGTTGAGTTGAGTACCCTAACTCAAATCTTTGAATATGTTAGATTGTGTGGTGACTTACGTTGCACATCCAGTCACTGCACATCCTCTCATGTGTACTCGATATATTTAAAACTCTGAACTGCAATGTCAATCCTGAACTTAGAAGCTTCCTAGAAGGTTGTAACAGAACTCACGGGCATCACACCAGAAACAAATACCTATTTGATATTCCAAGAGTGCGACTTAACCAAACTAGAAATGCCCTACAATTCAAGGGACCCAGAATGTGGAATGACCTTCCCAATCATGTCAAAGGCTGTACCTATCCCAACGAGTTTAAGAGTAAAACCAAGTACTTCCTAGTTAACTCCAAGTAACCTACCTTACTCCCTAAATGTCAACCATGTCTTGCTATTTTTTTTTAGCAATGCTGTTTGTTCCCCAACTTGTACAATTGGTGATTTCTGCCATGGTCCCCCCCCCCCTTTTTTATTTTATATTCTTTTGCAACACAATTTTTACCTAATCCCAATTACTATAAGGTTTTAATCTAAGTTGGGGTTTTCCCCACACCTTGCCCGAAACGCTGTGTACTAGTGACATTCCCATGCAGTGCAGTTTGTTCAGTCCCACGTGTCCTTTTGCTGCTTTAGGTATTGTATGTACTAGGTCTATCTATAAATCCAACATTATGTTGTAAATCAACTATGTATGGACTTTCCTGAATAAAATTTACTTTACTTTACTTTACTAGTTGCGTGTAGCCGATCAGGTACAATGCCTTGTGGGTGTAGCACCTAGGTGTTCAAATACCTGGGTTACAAGGTGTTGAACTAGAGAGGTTGCAGTAAGAACTCTGGGGGGAACTCTAGAATAGTATACTAGGGGCGGGATAATGGACCGAAGAGAGCCAGTCATTCCCACTTCCAGTTACAATGATGGCAGCGGTGTTGAACAATGTTTAATGTAGATGGTGTTAAGTTGACCAGACCACACACTAGAAGGTGAAGGGACGACGACGGTGACCAAACGACGATGGTCTGGTCAACATTCTTCAGGACGTTATTGTGACTTATCGCCTGCATATAGATGGTGTCAGTTTAACATTGTTCAGTCCCACGTGTCCTTTTGCCGCTCAGGAACTATCAGGGAAAATTTGACAGGTGTTTAATATTCACGATTTAGCGAGTTTTTCAGGTTAGGAGATAGTGATTCTCTGGCGATGTGTTCTAGTGACTTTCGTAGTTTTGTGAAGTTCAGGGAATGTTCACCAGAACTTGAGTGTGTAGTGGGATTTATGTTAATGCTAATATTTGGCGATTTTGAAACTTAGCAGTTGGCGGTAGGTAGTGGAGGTCAGCTGAGTAAGTGAGGTGGCCAGCTATGTCCCAGGGGGACACCCAGCCTCCGTTGGTATACAGATCAGTTGTGGTGTAGTATTAAGAGTTTCCTTCATAAGGGAGGCAGTAATTATAGGGAAGCAGTCCCTATAATTAATTTGAAATAGCAGTCACTACACTTACTATCATCTCTGGCGACTTCAACGCTCATAGTGAATTACTACTTGATTCACCAAGAACCGACGCCAACGGAAGACATATTGAACACCTTTTGGATGAAGTGCCTGAATCAGTCTGCTTAATTCGACGGAACCAACCCACACTGGTGGGGGAAAGCTGGATCTCACGTTTGTTTCCACCAGTATTTATGAGTTGTGTCATTGGTCAGTGGATCACGTTCTGACCAGTGACCACTTTGCTACAAAAAGTTATTAATATAGCACTACCTCCTACACCTCCAGCTCCCGAGCCCGGATAGGACTTTATCTGCCCGAAACGCTTTGCGTAATTGTGGCTTTAGGCATCGTATGTACTAGCTCTATCTATAAATTCATCAATATTTGTATCACACCCTGTATGTATGTACTTTACCTGAAAAACATTTGAATTTAAATTTATCAAAGCAGATTGGACGAAGTTTCAGGAGTCTCGAAACTTGGCACCAAAACTACACCTCTGACACATAGAGCTCCGCGACTCCGGCCACACTCAAGTCTCTGCTCTGCTCCAGGCTTCGTCTCAACGTCTACGACACTGCTGTATCCAGGACTACTAAATAAATATGAAACTCACTAAACACTGTATCTAATCAACTCAACAACGTAATATAATCGTACGTTACATTGGTGACCAGAGAGTTTCGACAATACCCAGCCACGATGGGCTACAACATAGACTCTCACTGGACCTCTACTGCTGCTGCTTGCTGTGGACCACTGCCACCTGTCATGGAACGTTGCCAACACCCTCGCCACAGCTATGATTTTCATCGCGATCATCTCTGCATTTTCATTTAGTACGGCTTGCTGCTCCACGATCGTTACTCACTCATCTGGCAGCTTCATCAGTAACTACATAATGTGGGGTCTATAGCCTGTCCTGCCGACTCTCCGTCGCTGCCAGGGCACTGCTTGTCCTACAGGGATGCCCACGAAAGCTGCTCTTTCGTCAGATTCATCTACACGTTCACTGCATTCTGATACTCTACCGACTCAAGCACCTTGCGCAGTACAGGACTTACGGCTTGCGTTTCCGACTCTTCGTCGCCTCCAGGACAATTCAGCTCCAGCAGTGATTCTCTTGTTGTCCTAATTAACAACGAGAGAAACTACGTGGCTACATTACCTCTTATTGTCCTGGTGCCCGAGGCCATCCGCCCCAGATCTAAATGCTCCACCAGCGACCCAAGGACGCAACAATCATGCACATTCTTCTCTCCTGCTACACTGAGCTTGTCCACACACTGCCTACATCTTATGGTACCAGACTACATGTTCCACAGCGACCCAGGGAACAGTAGCCTCATATTTTTTGTTATATTGTTTTCTTCCATTTCCTGTCAGGGGGAGTCCTGCAGCGAGTAAACCTATACTCGCTCCATTATCTCATCATCTTAAAGGCATAACTAATTACACAAGCTATAATCCTATCCCGATTTACAGGAACTCACAAAGCACTGTATCTAATCAATCCAACAACGTAACATAATCGTACGTTACAGTATAAATGGAGTCAAGTAAGAGTGGAAAAATGTCGTTAGTGGAGCTCTGTTCTGGGACCTCTGTTGTTTGTAATATATATAAATGATTTAGATTCAGGTTTGAGTAGCAACATCTGCAAATTTGCCGATGATACAAAAATTTTTTAGGGAAATTAACACGGAAGAGACTCATTATCACTTCAAGTTGATCTAAATAGGGTTTTGAAATGGTAAAAAAATTGGCAGATGCAGTTTAATGCTGATAAATGTAAAGTTCTGAGGCTAGGTAATGATGATAGAGTTACAAGATGCGAGCTTGATGGTGTTACATAAGAACATAAGAACAAAGGTAACTGCCGAAGGCCTATTGGCCCATACGAGGCACCTCCTGTCTATAACCACCCAATCCCACTCATATACTTGTCCAACCCGCGCTTGAAACAATCGAGGGACCCCACCTCCACCACGTTACGCGGTTCCACAAATCAACAACCCTGTTACTGAACCAGTATTTACCCAAGTTTTTCCTAAATCTAAACTTATCCAATTTATACCCATTGTTTCGTGTTCTGTCTTGTGTTGATACTTTTAATACCCTATTAATATCCCCCCTGTTATGTCCATTCATCCACTTGTAAACCTCTATCATGTCACCCTTAACTCTTCGCCTTTCCAGTGAATGCAACTTAAGCTTTGTTAATTTTTCTTCATATTTCTATGAAGAAAAAGAACGATTTCTAATTTGATAAACGTGGTGGAGGTGGGGTCCCTATATTGTTTCTAGCGTGGGTTGGACATGTATATGAGTGGGATTGGGTGGTTATAAATAGGAGCTGCCTCGTATGGGCCAATAGGCCTTCTGCAGTTGTCTTTGTTCTTATGAAATGTTGTTTATGTTCTTTGTCTCATTCAAATCTCACTCATTCTTTACTAACAGATCTCAGATGTTTAACAGATCTCTAACCCTGTCTATGGAGGACAGAAGAAAATGTATATATCGTGGTTACCATTGTAAATGTCTGACCACATCTGTGGTAGAAAATAATAATACTGTACAAAAATGCACTCATCCCCCCAAAGCCCCTGGGAAAAGCCCACCCCCGGGGGCCCCACACCCCCTCTGGGTGGTGACCTGACCTCTAACCCCACGCCCTGGACCTGCTGAGAACCCTAGGCTTAGTATCTCTCTGACCGTGGTAATGAACAGACTTTCAGGGACCCGAGGAACGACAGAACCCAGCACACTACTTCAAGAGCTATATAATACAACTACTGAAGGTATACTATACGCCCTGCACATTCCAGACGGGAAAGTCTACTATTTAGGTGTAATCGTGTGCGGTTATGACTATATTTGTATGTGTGTACGTATAATGACCAAACCACACACACAAGATGGAGAAACGACGAAGTTTCGGTCCGCTTTGAACCATTATTAAATCATGGGAGTTGATCATGGTCCAGGACGGACCGAAACGTCGTCGTTTCTCCACCTTTTATTGTGTAGTTTTGTCATCATATCTTCAGCCATGTTATTGTGAGTCCTCGTCTGCTTGAATATATGTCACAGTTATTGTCACAATATATTACAGTCTCCGTGGTGTAGTGGTAAAACACTCGCCAGGCGTTCCGCGAGCGCTATGTCATGGGTTCGTATCCTGGCCAGGGAAAATTTACTGGGCGCAATTCCTTAACTGTAGCCTCTATTTAACGCAACAGTAAAATGTGTACTTGGATGAAAAAACGATTCTTCGCGGCAGGGGATCGTACTCCAGGGACCTGCCCGAAACGGATACAAGACACTCCGTACATTGACACCATCGCACACTAATATTTTTACCACTTCGGACACCAGCTTTCGACGTTTCGCATATGTGTACGTGTTCCATATTAAAACGACAATATAATGCTATTAACAATTAAAATCTTCTATTTAACAGGCATATAGTTATTAAATGAAGTTTAGTGATGTAATAGACATAATCCGGAGTTGGTAAGGACGCCGCCCGCCAGCGTAAACACAACACACCCGAATGCCCACAAACACGATACAACGCACAAAACACAACACTTCTGTCAGTTTTTGGATAAACTCCTTTTATATTTATTATGTGAGAGTTATACATGTATAAAATGATAACTATTATAGGTAAGCGCCTAATATTTAATATTAATCAATAAAAAAGAAGTCAGAAGCCACACGCCTGTCTGTACATGTCTTTTGTGTAAAAGTATTTTGGGCGCTCATGTACTTGTGCGCTAGCTGGCGTTCACAACTGTTCTCGCCTACAAGCATTAGAATTAAACAAACGAATTTATTTTTTCATTTATATACAAGAAGAGAAGGCTACCCTTGAGTCTGTAATATTCATCTGATCACTGGTCTCCCATTTGGTCCTCATTGCTTTATCTTACTATTATTGAATGTCAATAACCGTATTATGCAATTTCAATTTCTTCTATTTCTTTCTTTATTATGCACCCCATACCCATCCCGTGGGCGGTGGTGTAAAGGATTACAGAGGCACATAATCGGTTCAGGAACTGAACCCTCTAGTTCGTTTAGCTAAGCAAATAACAATGTTTGACGCTAGTTACAAAATTATATATATATATATATATATATATATATATATATATATATATATATATATATATATATATATATACGTATACATATATACATACACATACATATTTAATCACCTACACAAATACACATCAATAATCTTTGTGTCACAGGTGATCAACAAGAGGCTCACAACAGTCACTATAAAAGGCACTTTACATCTATAGTGAGTCACACAGTTACTAGTCTTGCTGCAAACCCACCCAACTGGGCGGCAGCTTTACAGTCATGTGCTCCACACCCACCCAACTGGGCGGCAGTTTTACAGTCATGTGCATGCATTACCTACAGTAAGCAAATTTTTGATACTTCGCTAAGATTTCGGGCAGCACATCATTATGAATGAAGTACTTACACATTTCATTATGCAACTTTAATAAAGTTGTCCATCAGCATTTTGTGGTGTTCAGCTACCCTTATCTTCTGTATGTTCCTCACATTACCAGTATACACAAACATTGACATGTAGGGATATAGACCCTCAGGTAAGTTAGTAATTTAAATGCACAGTAGCAGTCCTAGGCGTTCAATCCCCGACCGCCGTCCAAGTGGTTTGGCACCATTCCTCCCCATCCCATCCCCCAGTCTTGATAAGTCAGATATATTGTTTGTTAACACATTTCTCAACAATGGACAGTCAGTTTTATCAAGCTAACATATCCTAACACAACGAGTGAGAGTATTAACTGGTCTAATTATTTTATTAGACCAGTATATATTATTAGATTATACTGGTATAATTATATATATTATATATATATATATATATATATATATATATATATATATATATATATATATATATATATATATATATATATATAATTATACTGGTATATATTATATACAGTATAATTATATATATATATATATATATATATATATATATATATATATATATATAATTATACCAGTATAATCTAATAATATATACTGGTCTAATAAAATAATTAGACCAGTTAATACTCTCACTCGTTGTGTTAGGATATGTTAGCTTGATAAAACTGACTGTTCATTGTTGAGAAATGTGTTAAAAAACAATATATCTGACTTATCAAGACTGTAGCTTGCTTAGCAAAAGGAACTTTTTTTAAATTTGGGTTCAGTTTAACTACCGCTCAATGGATGAGTAATTGGGGCATAATAAAGGCACTAAGCTGATAAAATGAAAGATGGGAAAACAACATTAGAGAGATAAACTCGAGAGACGTTTTCATGTTAACCCGAAAATTATTTGAGGAGCAAGACGGACTGCGGGTCAGGCAATTGGTCTTCATGCTATCGTGATGGGGGATCAGCCATTATACGTGTTAATGACTCTTGTATAGTTGTATAGTTAAGGACAACAGGGTAAAGGGGTAATGGGCATTGTGGTTGATTGTTCTACCTGGGAATCCTCCACTGTTTTATATCTTATGTATGTATGTATGTATGTATGTATGTATGTATGTATGTATGTATGTATGTATGTATGTACTAACCTAGTTGTGGTTGCGGGGGTTGAACTTTGGCTCTTTGGTCCCGCCTCTCAACCGTCAATCAACTGATGTACAGATTCCTGAGCCTACTGGGCTCTGTCATATCTACATTTGAACCTGTATATGGAGTCAGCCTCCACCACATTACTGCCTAATGCATTCCATTTATTAACTACTCTGACACTGAAAAGTTCTTTCTATAATCTCCCTGGCTCATTTGGGTACTCAGCTTCCACCTGTGTCCCCTTGTGCGTGTACCACATGTGTTAAATAAATGTATGTATGTATGTATGTATGTATGTATGTATGTATGTATGTATGTATGTATGTATGTATGTATGTATGTATGTATGTATGTATGTATGTATGTATGTATGTATGTATGTATGTATGTATGTATGTATGTATGTATGTATGTATGTATGTAAGGAGAGAAAGAGATGAAGACAGAGACAGAGAAATAGATATAGACAGAGTCAGGGAGAGAATGTTAAACACAGAGACGGATAGATAAGGATATGCAAAATCAGTGAGAGAATGACAGAGATAGAGCGAGGAAAGAGACAGAGAGATAGGCTGACACAGAGAATGGCAGAAACGAGGAGAGGCAGAGACAGAGGGACAGGGACAGACGGACAGGGCCAGGGACGGGGGAACAGAGGGGGGCAGTGGGACAGAGAGGGAGACAGGGACAGAGAAGGGGACAGGGACAGAGACAGAGGGACAGGGTCAGAGAGGGGAACCGGGGGACAGAAGGAGGAGAGGGGGGCAGGAGACCAAGAGAGAGGGGACAGAGGAGAGACAGGGGATAGAAAGAGTGGGCAGGGGGACAGAGGGAGGGACAGGGACAGACAGAGAAAGACAGGAACAGGGGGGCAGAAAGGGCGGACAGGGGGACAGATAGAGGGACAGGGGGCAGAGACAGGGACAAGGGGACAGAGATGGATAGGGGGACTGGAGGAAAGGGAGGGGGACAGATGAAGGACAGCGGACAGAAAGAGTGGGCAGGGGGACAGAGAGGTACAGGGGACAGAGAGAAGGACAGAGAGAAGGACAGGGGGACAGAGATGGACAGGGGGACATAGAGGAACAGGGGGACAGAGAGTGACAGGGGGACAGAGAGAGGGACAATGGGATAGAGAGGGACAGGGGGACAGAGAGATGGAAAGGGGGGACAAGGGGACAAAGGGAAAGGGATCGGGGACAGAGGACAGAAAATGTGGGCAAGGGGACAAAGTGAGGGACAGGGGGACAAAGATGGACAGGGGGACAGGAGGAAAGGGGGGAGATGTATGAGGGGGAATGTTTGCGAGAGATGGAGAAGGGGTATTTAGAACGGTAAGTTAGAGAGGGGACAACTAAGGCGCATCATTGAAAAGCAAAGCAAATGAGCATCATTGCAGTAGCAGGAGCCACGCACATCTTCAGCCTGCGTTGTTGAGACATTGTCAATTAAGCGGTGTCCAATAGCAGTATCTTCGGTATTTAAGCGATACCTTAAAAAATACTGGAATTATTGAAAGATATTAATCCAGATATTAATCCCCTTGTGCAACGCACACAAGAGGCAACAGCTTCTAGCTCTACAAGCGGCAATATAAAATAGAGAATAGGCGATTGTTTTCACTCATAGTGTAATAAACCCACGGACCCACCCACCCGCTGAAGCCGTAAATACCAAGACATTACTTCCGTTTAAAATTCAGCCGGAATAATCCTCAGGTATGTGGAGGATGTGGGAGGCCTTTGATCAACCGCCGACTTCCTGCCCCGTCGACGGGGCCATCAGCCCTCAGCCAAATTCATGTGAAACATGTATGTGTGTGTATTAAATATTTTAATTTATTATTCCCAAGATTTAGCTGTTAGCTCTTGGACCCCGCCTTTCTAAGCGTCGGTTGTCTAATGTACCAACTCTCAGCCTCTTTTCCTCCATCATATCTAAACAACATATATTTTTATCTAACACACACACACACATCCCCAAGATGCAGCCTTTAGCAGCTTCCTGACTTTCAGGTTCCTATTTACTGCAAGGTGAATAGAGGCATTAGTGTGTGTATGTTTGTGTCTGTGTGTGTGTGTGTGTGTACGTGTGTGTGTGCGTGTGTGTGTTTGTGTGTATACTCACCTAGTTGTGGTTGCGGGGGTTGAGCTCTGGCTCTTTGGTCCCACCTCTCAACTGGCAATCAACTGATGTACAGATTCCTGAACCTACTGGGCTCTATCATATCTGCATTTGAAACTGTGTATGGAGTCAGCCTCCAATGTGTAATAGTCAACAAAATAAAATCCAGCCCATCAACCGTGAAGAGCTCAGTCCCCCAGGGTACTGTGCTTGCTCCAGTACTTTTTCTCATCCTCATTTCGGACATAGACAAGAACACAACATATAGCACTGTATCATCCTTTGCAGATGACACTAGGATCTTCATGAGAGTAGGCAACATAGAGGACACGGCGAACCTCCTGTCAGATGTAGATCAGGTCTTTCTATGGGCTACAGAAAATAATATGGTGTTTAACGAAGATAAGTTCCAGCTCATGCGCTATGGAAAAAATGAAAATATAAAAACGGAAACCACGTACAAAACTCAGGCAAATCATAACATAGAACGAAAAGGCAATGTAAAGGATCTGGGTGTACTCATGTCGGAAGACCTTACCTTTAAGAACACAATAAAGTAGCCGTCACAACTGCAAGAAAAATGACAGGTTGGATAACAAGAACTTTTCACACTAGAGATGCTATACCGATGATGATACTTTTCAAAACGCTTGTGCTCTCTAGAGTGGAGTACTGCTGCACAATGACAGCACCTTTCAAAGCTGGAGAAATTACTGACCTGGAGAGCGTGCAGAGATCCTTTACTGCTAGAATCCACTCAGTAAAACATCTAAACTATTGGGACCGACTAAAGAGCCTAAAACTGTACTCCCTTGAGCGCAGGCGGGAGAGGTACATAATAATTTACACGTGGAAAATATTAGAGGGGCTGGTCCCAAACCTGCACACAGAAATAACATCACATGAGACCAGAAGACATGGCAGGATGTGCAGAATACCCCCGTTGAAAAACAGAGGTGCAACTGGTACTCTGAGAGAGAACTCTATCAACATCAGAGGTCCGAGACTGTTCAACACGCTTCCACTACACATAAGGGGCATAACTGGCCGACCCCTCACAGTGTTCAAGAGAGAACTGGATAAGCACCTCCAAAGGATACCTGATCAACCAGGCTGTGACTCATACGTCAGGCTGCGAGCAGCCGCGTCCAACAGCCTGGTTGATCAGTCCGGCAACCAGGAGGCCTGGTCGACGACCGGGCCGCGGGGACGCTAAGCCCCGGAAGCACCTCAAGGTAAGGTTGCTAAGTATTCTTATATATCTACGTCTAGCTTCCAAGACAAGCACGTTATTACTTGATTGCAAACTGTTTATTGCTCGTAGTGAGGAAAGAGGAAGTAATTAAGCAGTATTAATAGTATGAAGTATTAATAATTAATACTTCAGTGTTGTCAATAATTTCGAGAGACATGAGACAAGCCCATGACATTACTCTAACAAGAGAAATGTTGAACAAGAATACTTGCATAATAGACAAAACCCAAGATTCAAGAAGATTACAAATTCTTGAGGCAATTCACATAAGAATAGAGCGACCTACCATGAACACCCAAATCACGGAACTATTTACTCTACCCACCATGAGAGTAAGGACAAGACAAGAACATATCGATGCCAACACAGAAGACAATGTCCAACATAACAGGCCAATTACACTGGATTAATCTTTGTGTTTAGATAGGAGATGCCTCGTATGGGCCAATAAGCCTTCTGCAGCCCCTATGTTTATCCCTTATGTATCCCCCATGTTTTCACCTTCATTGTATATATATATGTACATGTATGTATGAGAGTGTGTACATGTATATATAATATTAATAATTTTGTAACTAGTGTCACAAATTGTTATTTGCTTAGCTAAACGAACTAGAGGGTTCAGTTCCTGAACCGATTATGTGCCTCTGTAATCCTTTACACCACCGCCCACGGGATGGGTATGGGGTGCATAATAAAGAAAGAAATAGAGTTGAATTGGCCTGATTAAGACTTTATGACCATGTAATCTATGTTTTGCTCCACTACTTACTGGTTGAGTATGGGGTGCATAACAAATTATAGCCTCCTTCGGGGCGCCTTGTTTCTAAACGTGTTAGTCTTAAATCCTTTAATCTCAAATCTTGCTACAATGTACC
>NC_091175.1:23688474-23690974 GCF_040958095.1 Procambarus clarkii
ATTTTCTCTAAATTTTTTCTTATGAAATGATAAAGCTACCCATTTCATTACGTATGAGGTCAATTTTTTTTTATTGGAGTTAAAATTAACGTAGATATATGACCGAACCTAACCAACCCTACCTAACCTAACCTAACCTATCTCTATAGGTTAGGTTAGGTTAGGTAGCAGAAAAAGTAAAGTTAGGTTAGGATAGGTAGGTTAGGTAGTCGAAAAACCATTAATTCATGAAAACTTGGTTTATTAGGCAAATTGGGCCTTGCATAGTAGGCTCAGAAGTGCATTCTGGCTACTAGGTACGACATATATATATATATATATATATATATATATATATATACATAAATATATATACATATATATATATTCATATATATTCATATATATTTATATATATATATATATATATATATATATATATATATATATATATATATATATATATTCATATATATATTCATATATATATATATATATATATATATATATATATATATTATATATATATATATATATATATATAGATATAGATAATATATAGATATATAAATATATATAGATATATAAATATATATATATATATTTATATATATATATATATATATATATATATATATATATATATATATATATATATATATATATATATATATGATGAATAGGAAAACCAGGGATATACTGAACATCTTGTATCAGAATCTTTACTTTAAAAAACATAACGTTTCGAATACTTCTCGTATTCATCATCAGATCTAAAAGAAAAAACAGAAATCACAGTCAAATAGCTGGTAAACAAAGAACTCATACTGAATATAATTGCCTATCAAAGAAAGGAAAAAGCTTAAAAAGCAAAACACTTAAGCGCACTTAAAGTGATCAATACAAATAAAACTTATTAACTGTCACATATATTAAAACTAATTTAAAATCCATTAAACTACAAGATGAAATTTATAACTACTAAAACAAACCATTCTATTAAACTTACTAATTGGAATAACTTTGATCAGGAAATTTTCTTGTGAATTTTTTTTCAAATAATGGTTATCCTGTGCATATGGTTTATACTTTTATAAGGAATTTCTTAAATAAGAAGTTTCATCCATCGTGTAGGATTACTACAGTGGAAAGGGATCTTAAATATATTAAATTACCATTTTATGGCAGTATTAGCTTTTCTGTAAGGAGTCGTTTGAGGAGACTGTTGCAGCAGTGTTATCCTCAAGTAGATTTTAGATTTATTTTTGTCAACACAAATACCATAGGCTCTTATTTTAAATTTAAAGATAAAGTGCCTATCCCCTTGTGCTCAAATGTCGTATATATGTATAATTGTTCCAGCTGTAATGCTGGATATGTCGGGAGTTCCATTCGGAACTTTAAGATTAGGATACTTGAGCACCGGGGATTATCTTTTAGGACTGGATTACCATTGTCTAAACCAGCATTTTCGGAGATTAGAAACCATTGTTATGAGTTTGATCATTCTCTGCTGGAATCTGATTTTAAAATTCTGGACACTTGTATGAATGGCCAGTCAGATTTGAGAATAATGGAATCCTTATATATAAAGGAACTGCGGCCTCTGTTAAATAGCAACCTTTCAGCTGTCCAATTGTACACTGTATAATGCACAGTAGGCCCTGTAATTTGATTTTTAGTTTATTTTGGTAGTTTAATTTTGTTTAGTTTACCATGTCCTTGCCCTTTCTTACTTATTTCAAGTCTTAACATTGTACATTAATATAATCTTCTGTGTAGGATATATAATACATTTTTTGGTATTTAATTTTATTTAATATTTGAGTTTTTATAAGATTTTGGTTAGCACTTTGTAATTGTCGTTTATTCTGTTTATATTTTACATACATTTTTTGTAGATTTGTAGACATTATATAAATATTTGTTATAGTGTTTAGTATCTATGTGTTAGGTATCAGGTTTCACTTCTGATCACTTCACGTAAGTTTAATAGAATGGTTTGTTTTAGTAGTTATAAATTTCACCTTGTAGTTTAATGGATTTTAAATTAGTTTTAATATATGTGACAGTTAATAAGTTTTATTTGTATTGATCACTTTAAGTGCGCTTAAGTGTTTTGCTTTTTAAGCTTTTTCCTTTCTTTGATAGGCAATTATATTCAGTATGAGTTCTTTGTTTACCAGCTATTTGACTGTGATTTCTGTTTTTTCTTTTAGATCTGATGATGAATACGAGAAGTATTCGAAACGTTATGTTTTTTAAAGTAAAGATTCTGATACAAGATGTTCAGTATATCCCTGGTTTTCCTATTCATCTTAAAATTAAGATTCCCGAAGGGAACATCGATCATAAATATATATATATATATATACAAAAGAGTACCACCTCTAGCTGGAAGAAGGGAGACCCATAGCCTCGGAGGAAACCACGCATAACGCATTATAGGGAATGTTTAGGTCCCCTCCAATACAGTTTCTGTGTGCTTTTCTCCTACCACCCCCTTCCTTTTTTATTTTTT
>NC_091175.1:23693474-23695974 GCF_040958095.1 Procambarus clarkii
ATATATATATATATATATATATATATATATATATATATATATATATATATATATATATGTCGTACCTAGTACGACAGGTACGACATATATATGTCGTACCTGAACTCACTTCTGAGAACTCACTTCTCAGCCTACTATGCAAGGCCCGATTTGCCTAATAAGCCAAGTTTTCATGAATTAATGTTTTTTCGTCTACCTAACCTACCTAACCTAACCTAACCTAGCTTTTTTTGGCTACCTAACCTAACCTTACCTATATATATAGGTTAGGTTAGGTTAGGTAGGGTTGGTTAGGTTCGGTCATATATCTACGTTAATTTTAACTCCAATAAAAAAAAATTGACCTCATACATAGTGAAAAGGGTAGCTTTATCATTTCATAAGAAAAAAATTATAGTAAATATATTAATTCAAGAAAACTTGGCTTATTAGGCAAATCGGGCCTTGAATAGTAGGCTGAGAAGTGAGTTCTGGCTACTAGGTACGACATATATATATATATATGTATATATATATTATATATATATATATATATATATATATATATAATATATTATATATATATATATATATATATATAAAAGTGCGTTCTGGCTACTAGGTACGACATATATATATATACATATATGTCGTACCTAGTAGCCAGAACGCACTTCTCAGCCTACTATGCAAGGCCCGATTTGCCTAATAAGCCAAGTTTTCTTGAATTATTATATTTTCTCATTTTTTTCTTATGAAATGATAAAGCTACCTTTTTCATTATGTATGAGATCAATTTTTTTTAATGGAGTTAAGATTAACGTAGATATACGACTGAACATAACCAACCGTACCTAACCTAACCTAACCTATCTCTATAGGTTAGGTTAGGTTAGGTAGCCGAAAAAGCTAGGTTAGGTTAGGTTAGGTAGGTTAGGTAGTCGAAAAACAATTAATTCATGAAAACTTGGCTTATTAGGCAAATCGGGCCTTGCATAGCAGGCTGAGAAGTGCGTTCTGGCTACTAGGTACGACATATATATATATATATATATATATATATATATATATATATATATATATATATATATATATATATATATATATATATATATATATATGTCGTACCTAGTAGCCAGAACGCACTTCTCGGCCTACTATCCAAGGCCCGATTTGCCTAATAAGCCAAGTTTTCCTGAATTAATATATTTTCTCTAACTTTTTTCCTATGAAATGATAAAGCTACCCATTACATTACGAATGAGGTCAATTTTTTTTATTGGAGTTAAAATTAACGTAGATATATGACCGAACCTAACCAACCCTACCTAACCTAACCTAACCTATCTTTATAGGTTAGGTTAGGTTAGGTAGCCGAAAATGTTAGGTTAGGTTAGGTAGGTTAGGTAGACGAAAAACAATTAATTCATGAAAACTTGGCTTATTAGGCAAATCGGGCCTTGCATAGTAGGCTGAGAAGTGCATTCTGGCTACTAGGTACGACATATATATATATATATAACGTAATGTAATAGGTTAGGTAGTCGAAAAAACATTAATTCATGAAAACTTGGCTTATTAGGCAAATTGGGCCATGCATAGTTGGCTGAGAAGTGCGTTCTGGCTATTAGGTACGACATATATATATATATATATATATATATATATATATATATATATATATATATATATATATATATATATATATATTATATATATATGTCGTACCTAATAGCCAGAACGCACTTCTCAGCCAACTATGCATGGCCCAATTTGCCTAATAAGCCAAGTTTTCATGAATTAATGTTTTTTCGACTACCTAACCTACCTAACCTAACTTTTTCTGCTACCTAACCTAACCTAACCGATAGAGATAGGTTAGGTTAGGTAGGGTTGGTTAGGTTCGGTCATATATCTACGTTAATTTTAACTCCAATAAAAAAAATTGACCCCATACATAGAGAAAAGGGTTGCTTTATCATTTCATAAGAAAAAAATTATAGTAAATATATTAATTCAGGAAAACTTGGCTTATTAGGCAAATCGGGCCTTGAATAGTAGGCTGAGAAGTGAGTTCTGGCTATTAGGTACGACATATATATATATATATATATATATATATATATATATATATATATATATTATATATATATATATATATACATATATATATATATATGCCCAAGATTACTATCCGAGTGCCGGCGGTGGGGTGGTTCAAATAGCCTCGGCTATCACCTCATTATGTCCGGTCGTGATGGTCAAGTGGATTAAGGCGTCTTGTACATACCAGTTGCGTTGCTTCTAGAAGTATGGGTTCGAGTCACTTCTGGGGTGTGAGTTTTCAGTTGTATATTGTCCTGGGGACCATTCAGGCTTGTTCGCATTTGTGTTCCTCACGTGTGCCCCAAAGAATGAGGTGATTTGGTAAAATGCTATGCCCAAGATTACTATCCGAGTGCCGGCGGTGGGGTGGTTCATATAGCCTCGGCTATCACCTCATTATGTCCGGTCGTGATGG
>NC_091175.1:23698973-23708973 GCF_040958095.1 Procambarus clarkii
TGAGTCACCCCCACCACCTCCGCGGCCTCGTTCTCTGTCAACCACTACGCCAGCACTCGGACATGTACACGTCCAAGTTGCGGTTCTGACAGTGAGTCACGTAGGCCGCCCTGATCGTCAGGAAGAAAATGCAAGATTTTTACCAAAATGTCAATAATTACAATTAATTTTGCAAAATAATATGGAATAAAACTAAAACTGCCACGGGCAATAAATCTGAGAAACGGCATCCAGGCAATGCTCTAGAAAAGTTACCCCTACTAACCAAGCTGTGAATCCGGTCCCCTTGCCCTTCCAACTCTCTGTTTCCCTGACGATGGTCCGTGCACATCTCACGTCATCTGACAGGTTGTCGTTCAGTAGATCTGAAATGGACATTTAGGGTCAATCACCAAGATAAGGATAAAATTACCCTCGATCGCACATCACGTCATGCGCCTACACCTGATATTTGTAAATACCGTTATTAAATTATTACAAAATGCACATCCTCGGACCAGGAATTTAAGTATTAAAATATTGTGCAATTTAACAATGGTCACAGTGAATAAAGGAAAATGGTTAGGGGAAGAAGCGTTAAGCCAGTATGGCAATAAAGCACTAGAGAGAGTTAAATAAATCAATTGGAGAGGATAGGGATATGGGGGAAGGAGTTCAGCAGCCATGACCATACGCTTAAGCAATCCGAATCGACCAATCTAAGTGGATTGTGGGTAAAGGTGGAGACACAAACCCACAGTACATCACTTGTATTGATGCTGTGCATTTATATGAATTGTAAGACAAAATTAGGCACACTATCCTTAAAAGAAAAATCTAAATTTATATGGTTTATGTGATTTATTTAACATTGTGTGACAAGCCAAATATAAGTCAATTATTAAATATTTCTACAAAATGTCTTCAAAAATAATTGAAAACGATCCGTTGACTTGTGGAAAACAGCAATCATTGCGTGACCTATTTCCAGGTAACCTACATCAGTGGATCCCTCCCTTTCATGTACCATTCCTACTTTTGCATCGACGCTCATTGCTGTGAACCCTTACATCTACGTTCACATCTATGAACCCTTACAACCACGTTCACAGCTGTGAACCCTTACAACCACGTTCACAGCTGTGAACCATTTCAGCCAAATTCACAACTGTTAAGCCTTACATCCACGTTCATAGCAGTGAACCCTGACAACCACGTTCACATCTGTGAAGCTCTGCAATAAAATAGATGGAGCCAGCAAAAGTGACAGCAGCCATCGCTGAGACAAATACATACAGTCAAGACACAAGCCCTGCACTCTTATTCCCAAATAAAATTGTTTGTAGATGATAGCAAGAGACATTCAGTTCAACTCACTTAAGTTGTAATATTTTGCTAAGAGTACAATGCAGTACATAGTATTAGTCCCATGGAACTCTTGAAATTTTTCCATGGACCTCTCGGGGTCCATGGACCCGAGTTGGGAGCCAGTGAGCTTGAGACACATAACTTCAAGCACCCATAAATTTAATATTACTGTAATCTGACAATGAGTTTGATTTCGAAATCACTTCATTATTCATTCATTTACATATTTTCCGTAATGATTTATAGTGAAGCTTAATTTTCGGATTTATAAGTGGTTTCTTCAATTTATATATCACACGTTGTGATTCATAAATTGAAGAATTTATACAACACAATGTGATGTATAAATTCACAGCAAGGAGAAGTTCCGGAGATAAGGGAAGGAATATCTAACAAGGCACCTTTGGAGGTATTTGAAACTACCAGCGGGGAGTAAGGAAGCATTTGCTTGAGATGGATGTGACAAAGGCTGTAGGTCTGTAATATCACCATGGATACTAAAATTTCACAATGTATACTAAAAGAAGTTGCATAATTCTATGCATGCTGCTCTCTATATTTGGTGTATAACAAATAACTGGTAACAGGAGAACTGGCAAAAATTTGGAAGACGGCTAATGTATTCCCGATAAACAAAAATGGTGAAAGACAGGAGGCACTGAGCAACAGGCTAGTGTCCTTAACTTGCATACCATGCAAGGTAATGAAGAGGAGTTTGCGAAAAAAACTACTTGAACATCTGGAGCGAAAGAAATTTATAACACATCATCAGCATGTGTTCAGGGCTAGCAAATCTTGCCTCATAGGATTAACTGAATTGTGTGAGCAGGCAAGAAAGATTGGGTGGGCAGACTACATATTTTTAATTGCCTGAAAGCCTTTGGCACAGTACCCAATAAGAGAATAGTGAACAAGCTGGAGATTCAGGCAGCAGTAAAAAGGAATGTGCTTCATTGGATAAGGAAGTACATAAGTAACAGAAGACAACGTGTCACTGTGAGGGGTGAGGTTTCAGAGTGAGGATGTTTTGCCAGTGGAGTCCTATAGGGTTCAGTCCTTGGAGCTATCCAGTTTCTGGTATATGTAAATGATCTTCTGGGGGGAATAGATTAGTTCCTCTCAATATTTGCTGATGATGCAAATATTATGAGGAGGATTATGGCCGACGAAGATAGCAAGAGGCTACAAGATGACCTAGGCAAATTGATGGACTGGTCCAACTAATGGTTACTAGAGTTCAACCCAAGTAAATGTAAGGTAATGAAACTAGACGGAGGGAACAGGAGACCAGACACAACATACACAATTGGAGACAAAGTCTCCACGAAACGGATAGAGAGAATTGAATTGAACTATCAGGGGAAAGGGCCAAGTCATTAGGACTATATAGCACTTGGAAGGGGTCAGGATAAGGATTTGGGATGGGACGGGGGGAAAGGAATGGTGCCCAACAACGTGGATGGTCGGGGATTGAACGCCGACCTGCATGAAGCGAGACCGTCGCTCTACTGTCCACCCCAAGTGGTTGGGTACGGATGGAGAGAGAAAGACCTAAAAGTTGATATCACACCGAACCTATCTCCTGAAGCCCACACCAAAAGAATAACACTCTTACTTGAGCACGCCATCTTGCAGACATTCTTGCCGCCCCTGCTGTCCAAGCACCAGTACTGGTTGTTGAGCTGGAAGATGCCGTAGTCCTTACTGCCGTTGCTGTTGACGTTAAGAGCCTTGGTGTTGAAGCCAGACTCGTACTGAGCAATGCACACGACTGTAGATATGTTGTGGTAGTGTGGCGGTGTATAGCGGTGGTGGTGCAGGTTGGAAGGTGATGTAACGATGCCGTGTGATGGTATAGTGGTAATGATAGTGATGTGGTGAGATGGTGATGGTAATGATATAGCGAGTTGGTGATGGTAGTGAGATGGTGAGTTGTAGGAAGATGTTCAGTTGGTTGTGATAATGGTGGTGGTAATGGTAGCGAGATGGTAGTAAAGGTTGTGGTGTTGGTGGTAGTGATGGTGACGAGATCGGTAGAGATGATAGTGTGGTTGATGTTGATGGAAATTATATTGATTGTATTAATAGTGATGACAGTAATAGTAGTTGTGGTAGTGGATACGGCGATAGTGAAAATTGTGGTGATGGTGGTAGTATCGAGTGTAAAAAAAAAACAAGTAAGCATTAGACATTGAACCCAAACCATTATTCCCACAAGAAAACAAGAAAATACAAACATCACCGAGATTATTGATGCCCGGCAGAGCATCAATAACCTCACACAGATGTTGAGTCACAATAAGGTGGCTGAGGAAGTGTTGACCAAACCACACACTACAAGATGAAGAGACGACCACGTTTGTACGGAAGGATTGTGATGGTAGACGTCATAATGGTCAATCGACTTGATAATGGTCCAGAACGGGACCAAAACGCCGTCGTCTCTTCATCTTCTAGTGTGTTGTTTAGTCAACAATAACCTCACTCTTCTCGAGCTAAGATGACACACAGGAGTGGACGACGCTTCTCTACACAGATAAAATTTTGTCTGTGATTCACACACTCTCTTCACAAACAAAATTTGGGAAGGATAAGTTAGACTGGTGATAAATGTGTATTTTGACGCCTTCGGTGTCCCTGATGGAGAGGCTCACAGAATGAAGGAAGTGTTTGTACCAGAGCTCACAGATTGAAGGAAGTGTCTGCACCAGCGCTCACAGATTGAAGGAAGAGTCTGTACCAGTGGTCACAGAATGAAGGAAGCGTCTGTACCAGTGGTCACAGAATGAAGGAAGCGTCTGTACCAGTGGTCACAGAATGAAGGAAGTGTCTGTACCAGTGGTCACAGAATGAAGGAAGGTGTCTGTACCAGTGGTCACAGAATGAAGGAAGGTGTCTGTACCAGTGGTCACAGAATGAAGGAAGCGTCTGTACCAGTGGTCACAGAATGAAGGAAGGTGTCTGTACCAGTGGTCACAGAATGAAGGAAGGTGTCTGTACCAGTGGTCACAGAATGAAGGAAGCGTCTGTACCAGTGGTCACAGAATGAAGGAAGTGTCTGTACCAGTGGTCACAGAATGAAGGAAGTGTCTGTACCAGTGGTCACAGAATGAAGGAATGTGTCTGTACCAGTGGTCACAGAATTAAGTGTCTGTACCAGTGGTCACAGAATGAAGGAAGCGTCTGTACCAGTGGTCACAGAATGAAGGAAGCGTCTGTACCAGTGGTCACAGAATGAAGGAAGCGTCTGTACCAGTGGTCACAGAATGAAGGAAGCGTCTGTACCAGTGGTCACAGAAAGAAGGAAGCGTCTGTACCAGTGGTCACAGAATGAAGGAAGCGTCTGTACCAGTGGTCACAGAAAGAAGGAAGCGTCTGTACCAGTGGTCACAGAATGAAGGAAGCGTCTGTACCATTGGTCACAGAAAGAAGGAAGCGTCTGTACCAGTGGTCACAGAATGAAGGAAGCGTCTGTACCAGTGGTCACAGAATGAAGGAAGCGTCTGTACCAGTGGTCACAGAATGAAGGAAGCGTCTGTACCAGGAGTGTTTTTGCCTCCATTGTTTGGTGCATTAATTATGATGCAGCTAATGAAACAAATTCTTAATGATTTCAGCATCGTTCCATTTTCAGGAACGTATTCACAGGGGACGTATTCTCAGGGGACGTATTCTCAGGGGACGTATTCACAGGGGACGTATTCTCAGGGGACGTATTCTCAGGGTACGTATTCTCAGGGGACGTATTCACAGGGGACGTATTCTCAGGGACGTATTCTCAAGAACCTATTCTCAGGGAAATATTCTTAGGGACATAACCTCAGGAACATATTCTCAGGGACGTATTCTCAGGGGACGTATTCACAGGGGACGTATTCTCAGGGGACGTATTCTCAGGGGACGTATTCACAGGGGACGTATTCACAGGGGACGTATTCAGAGGGGACGTATTCTCAAGAACCTATTCTCAGGGAGGTATTCTAAGGAACGAATTCTCAGGGAAATATTCTTAGGGACATAACCTCAGGGATATATTCTTAGGGACATAACCTCAGGGACATATTCTCAGGGACGTATTCTCGCATCAATTTTAACACACTGTGCATTCATAAATAGTATTTTATCAAACATAAAATTATATACTAATGTTGTATAGTTAGGTTAGATTCTGCTGGTAATTACTGGTGTCTGCATTTGGTGAATGAAATATTTAGAAAGATGTGAATGAAGCAAAGGTGAAGGAAGCACTGCTGGAGATGAGTACATACGTCGGCAGCTGTGAGTCGTGTGTATAGTATTTTTCCCTCATAAACAAGGGAGGTTTGGCGGCTGGATTAACAAGCATTTGGCTTTTGCTTATGATTTCGAGTTGCTTCAATTGGGTTCTAAATGCGGGTTAGATCACCTATCATTTAGGTTCACTTAATATTAACACACTCTAATATTACAAGAGGAAAAATATAGAGAGACTTACTACAATGCTGTAGTGCTTGAATGAAGGAGAAGGAAAGACCCAATATATGTGTAAATGCACTCAAACCAAATTCTTGGTTGCAACCTCAGCTGCCAAGGTCCTGTCAGCTGAGTGGACAGCGTTTGGGATTCGTAGTCCTAAGGTTCCGGGTTCGATCCCCGGTGGAGACAGAAATATGTGGGCAGAGATTCTTTTACCCTCATGCTCGTGTTCACCAAGCAGTAAATAGGTACCTGGGAGTTAGACAGCTGCTACGGGCAGTTTCCTGGGAATGTTTAACAAAAAGAAGGCCTGGTCGAGGACCGGGCCGCGGGGACTCTAAGCCTCGAAATCATCTCAAGATAACCTCATGAAGACAACCTATGCATACCGTGTAGTGAAGGAGGGACTCCTCAAAGTGCTCTATACAAAGGTCTGCTAAACTTTGAGAAAGGATGCAGGATGCATCGAAAAAATTGTTTTAATACCCATAAACATAAATTGCGTCTATCCTTCACCTTCAGGAAAAATATATAAACTTTAATTTGGCAATGAAAATAATAACTTACTATTTTGAAAAGATAAATAGATGTAGACTATATTTCGATCCCAACCCGTGATCCTCTTCTGCACTGGCTTTATTATTTTCAGTGATTAATGCGCTATTGCACTTCATTCTCATTTACTTTATTTGACAATATATTATAAATATACTAATTATTCTCCGTTTGAATACCAATGTAGCTTGCATTAATTTTCGTCGATTTCCTCTGACATACGGTAGTGTATATTATCTTTACAAAAAAAGAGAACAATGAGAAAAAAATCAACCTTTTACTACGTACATCTCTTAACAACGTCTCGGTTGAGGCCATACGTTTTCTCCAAGAGTGATGCCAAACCGCATTTAGTGAAGACCTTCTCCGAGCACGTCCCCGCCAGCACCGCCACCACAGCCAACACCCTCCACCACGCCAACACTCTGAGGGAAGAGGCAGAGTGTCTTAAGGGAGTCTTGGGGGTTAGCGAAGATTAGGACTGGAACAAGTACACAGGAGCATAAGAAACAATTAGGCATCAGAACACCGATCTCGATGACCATATTACTTTTTTTCCTCCAGTCCGTCTGGATGCAAGAGGTGAAGATAAAAAAGCTGAAGGCTCTGCCACCAAGCTCATCTTCCTCAGTCAGGAAAATTATTGTCATGAAGTAAATGTAATATTGTAATGTAAATGCAATGTAGTAAATATAATATCAACGGTTGAGTAAGTATTAATAGACGAGTACTGTCAATAGCATAATTATCAATTGTAGCAATAGTTGTATAAATATTTTTTTTCAACCAGTAATACAAATTGCAGCAGTGGGGATTGTTCACACAGTATCATAGACGATTGATTGAGTGATGAAGATTAAACCACCCAAGAGGTGGCACGGGCATGAATAGCCCGTAAGTGATAGATTAATTTTTGTAGTAAATGTATACTGTATGCTGAGGTCGCATTTAATCGTCAGGCTGCTTTCGCTAGGGAGGATAATGCTTGACAGTATTTATGAGGGTGTCAACATAGACGATTACACGAGTAGTAATATATGGTCAAACACACGACCTAGCAGCTCTGGTCACTCACCTCATATCTGATAAGCTGATATGACACGCTAAGGAGAGACTGACACGCTACTCTCAACATCCCCGTCTATATATACAACTTTAGAGTGGATTGGGTAATATTTATATTTTATGATGGTTAGAAGCCGAATGGTAATACTAATTATAATTATAGCCCTATAAAATATTATTAATAAAAATCGATTCGTTAAGCAGTTTGTTTATTCGGCGACTTGAAGGACAGGAGGAAAGGGTTTCCCTTTATGACGGAAGAGGAACCCTTTCATCAGAAGAGTTGCAGAACAGGATTACTGACCAATGGCTCATCTATTACGGGTAACATAATAGCACTTGACTGTCTCCAGCAAAGGTTAGACATATATATGAATGAGTTTGGGTAGAGGTAAGTAAGAGCTGCCTCGTATGGGTCAATAAACCTACGGTAGTTTCCTTAACTCATATATTCTATTTTCAAATGTAAACTGAAATTACAGACCCATGATGCTGTAGGGCCGTAATTCATATTAAAGATTATAAAATCCAATATTAATGAGTACCAAAAAAGACAAACAGTAACAGAACATTTGATCTAAAACTAGGCTGGTAGTTTCTGGAAAGCTTAGGCAGGTACACAATTCAGACATTTATATATTAAAGATATAGCAAACTCTTGGTTAGATACTAGCTAAGCGTTTCTTCTTAATTACTTTTTCTCTTGGCTAGACACAGTAAATAAAGACTATCAGGGGCACTGTATCATTCTACATTGTGTTGTAGAATGATACAATCATTCTATGTAGAATACTATGTAGTAAGGAAAGAGAGGGAAGGAAGAGATGGAGGAGGACTGGGTCTGCTGATGAGAACAGACCGGAGTTTTGAAGAGATGGTTATCCCGAACTGTGAAGGATTCAGTGACCACATAACAGGCACCATGACAGTTGAGCAAAATATTATTGTAGCAGTAATATATACCTCCCCACCAAATGACAGAAGATCCAGATAGGAGTATGATAGAAACAAAATGGCTACCATTAACATAATACAGAGAGAGTAGCTACTGTTGCTTGCAGGAACAGATCCAGACTGTTAATAATGGGATATTTCAACCAGGGAAAGATAGACTGGGAGAACAGAGACCCACATGAAGAACTAGATACTTGGAGAGCTAAACTAATGGACGTGACAGCAAGAAACAATCTAAGCTAACATGTCAAGCATGAGAGGGGAAGATATAACCAGATAGACTCGGTCTGATATTCACCCTTGATATGTCGCTGACATAAGGGAAGTAAAGTTAGAAACCCTCATTGGAATGAGTGACCACAGATTACTGACATTTGAGTGTATGGTGGAGTTAGGGGTAGTCTCCTAAAAAAAGGACCAGAAAGCAGAAGGCTGGTGAATAGAAAAGGAAAATATGAGATGAGAAAATTCCTAGCCGAATTACCATAGGAAACAGAACTTAGAGTAAAGTCTGTACAAGATATGATGGATTACGTCACATTAAAGGGTCAAGAAACAGTAAACATGTTTATCCTGGTCAAAAAGGATAAAACAAGAAAAACAAGAGAGGAATCCTTGGTTTAATCAGGGATGTGAGGAAACAAGACAAATAAATGCAAGGGTGTGGAGGAACTAAATAAATAACAGAAGCAGAGGGCGATCCAAAAGGACCACATATTAATACATCCAACTATTCAATGAATACCTCAGAGTGAGAAGAGAAGAAGCAGGATTTAAATGACAACAAATAAAGAAAAGACTGAACCAAAACTGCTCCACATTCACATCAGGAGGAAAACAAAAGCGAAAGAACAGGTGATGAAACTGAGAATGGGTGAGCACAGGTAGACAGAGAATGACAAAGAGGTGACTGAAGAAACTTGCGCAACAAGATATTCCAGGAAGTCTTCACAATAGTACGAGAAGTCCCTGAAGCAACAAAGGTGGCAGTAAACCGGGTAGCTTTGAGAGGGGCTCAAAATTACCAGAGATGAGGATAAGAGGCATCTGTTGGATCTGGACATGAGAAAGCACCGGAATGAATCTCACTATGGATACTAAAAAAGTGTGCAAAAACACTTTTATTATACACAATGGAGAGTGGCAAGCAGTCCCTGGAAACGGGAGGCTTACCGGAAAAATGGAAGACAGCTAACGTAATCTCAATATACAAAATGGGTGGCAGACAAGAGGCACTGAACTTCAAGCCAGTGACCCTAACTTGTATACCATGCAAGATGATGGAGAAGATCGTGATAAAAAACCTATTAACACATCTGGAGAGAAGTTTTCATGTAAAACACAAACATGGGTTCAGGGATGGCAAATCTTACCTCACAGGTTTAATAGAATTCAACGACCAGGTGATAAAGATTAACCAAGAAAGAGAAGGGTGGGCAGACTGTATTTTCTTGGACTGTCGAAAAGCCTTTGACACAGAGCCCCATAGAGGCTGGTGCAAATGTTGGAGAAACAGGCAGGAGTAACTTGTTGGGTGCTCCAGTGGATAGGGGAGTACCTAACAATAGGAAGCAGGGTGTTACTGTAACAGGGTGAGAACTCATAATGGCGTCATGCCATCAGT
>NC_091175.1:23713973-23801120 GCF_040958095.1 Procambarus clarkii
ATCATCTAGGCCCGTCAACCCATCATCTAGGCCCGTCAACCCATCATCTAGGACCGTACACCCATCATCTAGGCCCATCAACCCATCATCTAGGACCATACACCCATCATCTAGGATCGTCAACCCATCATCTAGGACCGTACACCCATCATCTATTCCCGTCATCCCATCATCTAGGCCCGTCAACCCATCATCTAGGACCGTACACGTATCATCTAGGATCGTCAACCAATCATCTAGACCGTACACCAATCATCTATTCCCGTCATCCATCATCTAGGCCCGTCAACCCATCATCTAGGACCGTCAACCCATCATCTAGGCCCGTCAACCCATCATCTAGGCCCGTCAACCCATCATCTAGGCCCGTCAACCCATCATCTAGGCCCGTCAACCCATCATCTAGGACCGTACACCCATCATCTAGGTCCGTCATCCCATCATCTAGGCCCGTCAACCCATCATCTAGGCCAATAAACCCATCATCTAGGACCATCAACCCATCATATAGGCCCGTATACCCATCATCTAGACCCGTCAACCCATCATCTAGGCCCGTACACCAATCATCTAGGCCCATCAACCCATCATCTAGGACCGTACGCCCATCATCTAGACCCGTCAACCCATCATCTAGGCCCGTACACCAATCATCTAGGCCCGTCAACCCATCATCTAGGACCGTACGCCCATCATCTAGACCCGTCAACCCATCATCTAGGCCCGTACACCAATCATCTAGGCCCGTCAACCCATCATCTAGGACCGTACACCAATCATCTATTCCCGTCATCCCATCATCTAGGCCCGTCAACCCATCATCTTGGCCCGTCAACCCATCATCTAGGCCCGTCAACCCATCATCTAGGCCCGTCAACCCATCATCTAGGCCCGTCAACCCATCATCTAGGCCCGTCAACCCATCATCTTGGACCGTACACCCATCATCTAGGCCAATTGCGTATATAGTCTCTTGAGGTTATCTTGAGGTAATTTCGGGGCTTTTTTTTAGTGTCCCCGCGGCCCGGTCCTCGATCAGGCCTCCACCCCCCAGGAAGCAGCCCGTGACAGCTGACTAACACCCAGGTACCTATTTTACTACTAGGTAACAGGGGCATATTGTGAAAGAAACTCTGCCCATTGTTTCTCGCCGCGCCTGGGATCGAACCCAGGACCACAGGATTACAAGTCCAGCGTGCTGCCCGCTCGGCCGACCGGCTCCCAGGCCCGTCAATCCATCATTTACGACCGTACACCCATCATCTAGGACCGTCATCCATCATTTAGGCCCATCAACCCATCATCTAGGACCGTACACCCATCATCTAGGCCCGTCAACACATCATCTAGGACCGTACGCCCATCATCTAGGACCGTACACCCATCATCTACGCCCGTCAACCCATCATCTAGGCCCATCAACCCATCATCTAGGACCGTACACCCATCATCTAGGACGGTACACCCATCATCTAGGACCGTACACCCATCATCTAGACCCGTCAACCCATCATCTAGGCCCGTCAACCCATCATCTAGGACCGTGCACCCATCATCTAGGCCCGTCATCCCATCATCTAGGCCTAGCAACCCATCATCTAGGCCCGTACACCTATCATCTAGGCCCGTACACCTATCATCTAGGCCCATCAACCCATTATCTAGGACCGTCAACCCATCATCTAGGACTGTCAACCTTTCATCTAGGCCCGTCAACCCATCATCTAGGACCGTCAATCCATCATCAAGGGCCGTCAACCCATCATCAAGGGCCGTCAACCCATCATCTAGGGCCGTCAACCCATCATCTAGAACCGTCAACCGAACATCAAGTACAGTTAACACACAAAGGATTGATAGTTTAAACATTAGTTTATTTAAATTCGGTAGAAGGTTCTTTCTATTTATGGTTCCCTAATAGAGGCAACCCATTAATGATATAATGTTACGAGGACAAGGAGAGGCGTACTTACTGGGCGCTTTTTTCTGATAGTTCCCTTCCCTTCCTCTGTGTACAGCTCTCTTGTTAACAATGGGGGTTACGATGGTGTTAGTGCTACTGATCAAGGTCTCTTGTTAACAATGCGGGGTTACGATGGTGTTAGTGCTACTGATCATGGTCTCTTGTTAACAATGAGGGTTACGATGGGGTTAGTGCTACTGATCAAGGTCTCTTGTTAACAATGGGGGTTACGATGGTGTTAGTGCTACTGATCAAGGTCTCTTGTTAACAATGCGGGGTTAGGATGGTGTTAGTGCTACTGATCAAGGTCTCTTGTTAACAATGCGGGGTTACGATGGTGTTAGTGCTACTGATCAAGGTCTCTTGTTAACAATGGGGGTTACGATGGTGTTAGTGCTACTGATCAAGGTCTCTTGTTAACAATGAGGGTTACGATGGAGTTAGTGCTACTGATCAGGAGGTCTCTTGTTAACAATCGGGGTTACGATGGGGTTAGTGCTACTGATCAGGGGGTCTCTTGTTAACAATGGGGGTTACGATGGGGTTAGTGCTACTGATCAGGGGTCTCTTGTTAACAATGGGGGTTACGATGGTGTTAGTGCTACTGATCAGGGGGTCTCTTGTTAACAATGAGGGTTACGATGGGGTTAGTGCTACTGATCAGGAGGTCTCTTGTTAACAATGGGGATTACGATGGGGTTAGTGCTACTGATCAGGGGGTCTCTTGTTAACAATCCGGGTTACGATGGGGTTAGTGCTACTGATCAGGGGGTCTCTTGTTAACAATAGGGGTTACGATGGGGTTAGTGCTACTGATCAGGGGGTCTCTTGTTAACAATGGGGGTTACGATGGGGTTAGTGCTACTGATCAGGGGGTCTCTTGTTAACAATGGGGGTTACGATGGGGTTAATGCTACTGATCAGGGGGTCTCTTGTTAACAATGGGGGTTACGATGGGGTTAATGCTACTGATCAGGGGGTCTCTTGTTAACAATGGGGGTTACGATGGGGTTAGTGCTACTGATCAGAGGGTCTCTTGTTAACAATGAGGGTTACGATGGGGTTAGTGCTATTGATCAGGAGGTCTCTTGTTAACAATGGGGGTTACGATGGGGTTAGTGCTACTGATCAGAGGGTCTCTTGTTAACAATGAGGGTTACGATGGGGTTAGTGCTATTGATCAGGAGGTCTCTTGTTAACAATGGGGATTACGGTGGGGTTAGTGCTACTGATCAGGGGGTCTCTTGTTAACAATCGGGGTTACGATGGGGTTAGTGCTACTGATCAGGGTCTTTTGTTAACAATGGGGGTTACGATGGGGTTAGTGCTACTGATCAGGGTCTCTTGTTAACAATGGGGGTTACGATGGTGTTAGTGCTACTGATCAGGGTCTCTTGTTAACAATGTGGGTTACGATGGGGTTAGTGCTACTGATCAGGGGGTCTCTTGTTAACAATGGGGGTTACGATGGGGTTAGTGCTACTGATCAGGGTCTCTTGTTAACAATGGGGGTTACGATGGGGTTAGTGCTACTGATCAGGGGGTCTCTTGTTAACAATGGGGGTTACGATGGGGTTAGTGCTACTGATCAGGGGGTCTCTTGTTAACAATGGGGGTTACGATGGTGTTAATGCTACTGATCAGGGGGTCTCTTGTTAACAATCGGGTTACGATGGGGTTAGTGCTACTGATCAGGGGGTCTCTTGTTAACAATAGGGGTTACGATGGGGTTAGTGCTACTGATCAGGGGGTCTCTTGTTAACAATAGGGGTTACGATGGGGTTAGTGCTACTGATCAGGGGGTCTCTTGTTAACAATTGGGGTTACGATGGGGTTAATGCTACTGATCGGAGGGTCTCTTGTTAACAATGAGGGTTACGATGGGGTTAGTGCTATGATCAGGAGGTCTCTTGTTAACAATGGGGATTATGATGGGGTTAGTGCTACTGATCAGGGGGGTCTCTTGTTAACAATCGGGGTTACGATGGGGTTAGTGCTACTGATCAGGGTCTCTTGTTAACAATGGGGGTTACGATGGGGTTAGTGCTACTGATCAGGGTCTCTTGTTAACAATGGGGAATACGATGGTGTTAGTGCTACTGATCAGGGTCTCTTGTTAACAATGGGGGTTACGATGGGGTTAGTGCTACTGATCAGGGGGGTCTCTTGTTAACAATGGGGGTTACGATGGGGTTAGTGCTACTGATCAGGGTCTCTTGTTAACAATGGGGGTTACGATGGGGTTAGTGCTACTGATCAGGGGGTCTCTTGTTAACAATGGGGGTTACGATGGGGTTAGTGCTACTGATCAGGGGGTCTCTTGTTAACAATGGGGGTTACGATGGTGTTAGTGCTACTGATCAGGGGGTCTCTTGTTAACAATGGGGGTTACGATGGGGTTAGTGCTACTGATCAGGGGGTCTCTTGTTAACAATGGGGGTTACGATGGGGTTAGTGCTACTGATCAGGGGGTCTCTTGTTAACAATGGGGGTTACGATGGGGTTAGTGCTACTGATCAGGGTCTCTTGTTAACAATGGGGGTTACGATGGGGTTAGTGCTACTGATCAGGATTTGATAGATATGTGATGAGCTTTGTGACAGTCTTGCGCTGGGTCACTGAGAAAGTAATGAGAGCGGAAATAGCTGTAAGAAAATATAAGGAGATAGTGATGAGTTTGGAGTTAATATGGTGATTGAGAGATGATACGGTGATAGATTTACAGTGAGAGAGCAGGTCATCAGATTGGTGATATTTAAAGAATTTGGTGACATTTGTGAAGGTTGACAAACTTGTTCCTGCAGTGAGGCGAGGATATAGGTCACTCACTGCTTGACAGTCACCAAAACATTCAATAAGTCTCTAAGACTCACCAGACCACCAGGCCAACACACGCCGCCGACATACCTCAAGTCTCTTGGCCTCACCTCACCCGAATTGAAGGTCATCCAATAATCTACACCGTCATGATAAGCTAATTATGGTTAATTATTAGTTTTAGGGCTCCTATAACGCGCGCGCGTGTGTGTGTGTGCTCTTAATATTTACACAATAAATGAGAAGCATAGAGGTATGGTGACAGATATATAACACATAATTATATATATATTGCTTTAAGTGATATATTGTAGTGATAAAGACGAGCCGAATGTTTTGCAAGTGTTTTCAGTTTGTTCGTCTGTGAGGCAGACATCGTCCAGCCTCGTGTAGAAATTGACCGGTTTTAGATGCAAAGCAAACTATTGTTGTTCACAATGTTATGTCAATGTGGTGCAGTAATGTCAGTGTCTTGTAGTGAAGACAGTGTGTTGTAGTGATGTAAGTGTCTTGTAGTGATGTCAGTGTGGTGTATAGTAATGTCAGTGTCTTGTAGTGACGTCAGTGAAGTGTAGTGATGTTAGTGTCTTGTAGTGATGTCAGTGTGGTGTAGTGATGTCAGTATGGTGTATTGATGTCAGTGTGGTGTAATGATATCAGTGTGGTGTAGTGATGTCAGTGTCTTGTAGTGATGTCAGTGTGGTGTAGTGAGGTCGGGAGGGGGAAAGAGATGTTGGTGTAGTGAAGTGATGTCAGTGTACAACCCGTTCTCGCACTTTCGTATAGTCAATATTGACTTACTAAATACGTGCATATGTGACATACTTAACATACTAGTTTACCTTGAAAAGCTTCATAGAAAACACCGACCTTACCTAACCTTCTTAGTATGTTAAGATAAGCATCTTATTGCTTCGTAATTACAATTATTACTTAACCTATTATAGGTATAGGTTAAGTAATAATTGTAATTACGAAGCAATAAGATGCTTATCTTAACATACTTATCTTAATATACTTAACCTATACCTATTACAGGTATAGGTTAAGTAATAATTGTAATTACGAAGCAGTAAGATGCTTATCTTAACAAACTAAGAAGGTTACGTAAGGTCGGTGTTTTCTATGAAGCTTTTCAAGGTAAACTAGTATGTTTAGTATGTCACATATGCACGTATTTAATAAGTCAATATTGACTGTAAGAAAGTGCGAGAACGGGTTGCAGTGTAATGTAGTGATTTCGGGGAGGTGTAGTGATGGCGATTTGGTGTAGTGATGTCGGTGTAGCGTAGTGATGTCGGGGATGTGTAGTGAATTCGCGATGGTGTGGTGATGTAAGTCTGGCGGAGTCAGGGTTGCCGGACACACATCAGGATGTTGACTTTTTCTCCTGTAGCACAGAGCATCACCTTCACTAGACAGACATCACTCCACAGTGAGCATTTGACTAAGAGAATGGAATACGAAATGAATGGTGATAGAACCAGCGTTGCTGCTCAGAGTCGTAAAAAAAATCTCTATTCAGTACAATTGCCGAAAGTGATGGCGATTGGCATCCTGCGACTAAAGCAAACAGGAAAAACCACTCCATGACGATCCATCTACCGACAAGCTCTCCAGCTTCTCCAGCTCTACCGACAAGCACTCCAGCTCCTCAGACTAATTCTACCCTGCCAGTCTTCAAGGTCCAGCATACTGAAGGTAAGTCTTCCTACTTCCTACTGTGGTGGACTTTGAAAAAGAGTACCCCCAGCTCCAGATCAGAGTAAAGCCAAACCTCAGAGGAGAATATATTCTGAGGGCCCAAAGACGAGTCAGCCGTAACAATTCTGAAAAATTACAAAAAATGTGAGGAACTCAAGCCAGAGGATAAAGTAAAAAAAAACCATTATCCTCCACTATCCCATACATATGGCCCTAGATCATCTCGAAAAGCTGAACTATGTGGTGTCAGCAGAGAGATGCCTGGTAAAAACCACGAAGCTAGAAACCCGACAAGTCCTTCTCACAGTAAGAGGATGGATCCCGGAGAAACTTGACCTTGTAATCTGGGGCGTGTTCCAACACAGGCCTTACACCCCAGAGCCCCTAAGATGCTTCAGATGTCAGAGATTTGGACATCACAAAGATGGCTGCCAACGCCCAGTGAGGTGTGAAGTCTGCAGCCAGCCCCACGACACAAAAATATGTCTTGATTAACACAAGGCAAACCACCCTGTCCAAGCAAAGTGCTCAAATTGCTCCAAGGCACATCACGCCTGGAACTTGATATGCCCTGAAAGGCTCAAAAGGCTTCAAACGAACCACACCACGCCTACACGCCTACAACGGAGCCAAAGCCCCCACCAAAACTTATACCAGCTCCCCTGCCTACTAAAGCTTCATGGAGTCTACCAAAACAAATTCAGGTAGAGGGGGGCACACGGCCCTTCACCATCGGTCATGGGGAAGGGTGTGAAGGCCTCCGTCCAGGACAAAGGGATAGCTGGAGGCCACAAGCAAATTTTTCATAGCAGTCGCCTGCCCATTGCATCCAGTAAGCACACTGGGGGCAATAAGGGTAAGAGTAACAATTCCAGTGTCAAAGTGTCTACTGAGAAGGGTCAAAAAGTAACCAGGTGCCCAAACCTGCACAGCATTAAATAGTGCTCCCACACAATTGGACGCTCTCCAATTTGCGTCCAGTTGTGCTCAAAATTTTGGTCATGGAATTGGTCGAAAGTCTGCTGTCGATACACGGTATTATGCAAACCACAGAGACTAGGAAGACAATTGAGCACAAGCTCAAGAAATTCGAAAAAACAATATCCTCACCTTCAAGAACACAGGAAAGGAAACACTCCCCTAAAAAACAGATAGAGTCCTGTTTGTCTGAAAGGAACCTTGATGAGTCAATTTCAGGTCCACCAATATCTTCAACATCAATTGCAACTTCCATGGCGTGTTCATCAGACTCCATGGATACCACGGTAATATCAGTAAATTCCAAAAACCTAGAGATCTAAAGATCCTACAATGGAATGTGCACAAAATTGTAACACTTGCAATGCATAGCAGCAACCAAAGGCATAGACATCCTGATACTGCAGGAGAGCTTGCTTCGAGCCGGATTAGAACCTAAAATCTCAGGCTATCGAGGCTTCTTCCTTCCATGGATCAATGGGCAATCCAGGGGATGTGCAATCTATGTAAAATGAGACCTGATCTCAAAATCCATAACCACCCCGCCCGATTGTGGAGCAGGGACAGAGGTAATGGGAGTATACAGTGAGCTAAGACACGACAAGCTTGAAGTGTTTAATGTGTACAGGTCCCCACATGCTGAAATGGATCTCTCAGTGTTATTTGAGTTTGTTTGTTTTGTTGTTCTCAGTTTGACTGCATCAAACACATCATTTGTGGTGATTTTAATGCCCATCATCGATTGACACTGGGCTCGAACACAACAAATGAGGCCGGCACTCACATTGTACATCAACTACACCAGCTTCCAGAAATCCGAATCCTAAACAAGAATGAACCCACCCACATCCAAGGTGGTAGCTTAGACCTTACCTTCGTTTCAGCCTCCCTAAGAGATGCAGCAACGTGGTCAGTTGAGTCCACACTCACAAGCGACCACTATGGGGTCCAAATTGATCTTAAGTTAGATCTACCCACCCCACCTCTGCCTCCATCTGAAGCCTGGAACTTTGCTCTAGCAAACTGGGACCAATTTCAAAACCTCATTTCAGAGTGGCAAAGAAACTATGTTGTTCCCGAAGACATTAATCAAGCCGAACAAGATTTTGTCAAAGAGATTCAAAGTGCAGCCAACCGCTCAATCCCACTGAAACCAGACACCACAAAGATCGTTGGTACTAGTTCGAACGTGTCAAAGAACTCAACCATAGACTTAACAGAACAAGAAAGCTATACAAAAAGCAGCCAAGTGACCGCAACAGAACCTTACTTTGTGAGATCAAGGAACATATGCATCAAGAGACCAGGCTAATAAAAGAACAAAAGTGGCTGAAATAGTGTTCACATCTGAATGAACACACCTCTCTTGGAGAGATGTGGGAGAAAATCCACCGTGCCAAAGGAAATAAAACACCTAAAGCTCCTCACCCCAAGGATCCTTAACAGGAAGTCGAAGCACTGGAAACCAGGTTTGCAGAAAGAGCAGCCAGCAATCAGCTTCCACCAGATGTATTAGCAGTGCAGACAGGATTAGAGGAAGAAAGGTGGCACATAATCCTTAAATCATGTGCAGAAGTCTCTGACACTAATGCCTCTTTCACACTGGACAAACTCAATCGGGCTAAGAAAAACTCCAAGGATACATCCCCGGAGACGACAAAATAAACTAGAAAATTATTAGAAATCTCGGCCCAGAGGGAGACGCTGCATACCTAAGGTTAATTAATTTAGCCTGGACTTTTCAAACTAGATCTACAGCTTGGTATAAAGTAGACATAGTGCTGATCCCAACACCCAAAGATCCAGCTAATCCCAACACCCAAAGATCCAGCTAATCCCAGGCCCATCTCTCTCCAAAGCTGTGCAGCCAAGATGGCTAACAGAATGGCACTCTACAGACTTGAGTGGAAAATGCCTAAACTGCACCATGATATGTATGCCTATAGAAGAGGGGTTGGCACAGTGGAATGTATTACAACTCTGTTAGCCCACTTGAATGACAGACCAGAAATGCTGATATTCCTGGACCTGGAGAAAGCTTTTGAACTGGCTAGCGCCCTAGGTATTCTTTGCTACCTCATCGATAAAGAGGTCAAAGGCAACCTGCTCTCCTGGACCAAAAACTGTCTCACAAGCAGAGAAGCAAGAGTAAAACTTCATGGCACAGTCTCTGAGTACAAAAGACATGAAAATGGTACACTACAAGGAGGCATTCTCAGCCCTCTTCTCTTGAACTGTTTAATGGAAAGAATAATGAGGTTGAAACTCCCACATCACTGCAGGCTGATAACTACGCGGACGACTTTGTCATCATCATAAAAGGAAGGGATGCGGCGCGCCTTCCACCCAAATGCTTAGACTGCATCAGTAAAGAGGCAAAACAGATTGGTATCAAACTCAACCCCACAAAGACAAAAGCCATGCCCATAAAAATAGCGAAGCCCAACATCCAATTCACAGTACAGGGTCATCCAATTGAATGGGTGGACACTTATCAGTATCTTGGAATAATCCTGGACACACACATGAATTTTAATGCTGAGGTCACTTACTTATGAGAGCGTAATGCGGCCGGCAATCCTCAGGTCGCCAACCTCCCTCTCTGGAGGAGCCAATCTGCAAGTCCTTTATACATACTCTGTACAGGCAGTCAGATTAGTGATCGACTATGCCACACCTGCACTCACAAGTCTATCACACCAACAGTGGAAAAAGCTTGAAGTTGTCCAAAGTAATGCTATTAGAGCCGCACTGGAGCCCCAGTGTGGACCAGAATTGAAACTCTAAGCCTGGAAACGGGTTTGGCCTCTCTTCAAGAAAGAATATCACAAAGAACTGCTGTAATTATCAGTAAGATAATTATTTCTTCTGATCCAATCCCAGTACGGTTTGGACTTGGCCAAAACAATGGAAACTCTTGGGCTGCCAGAGCAGGAAATGTGCTAAACAGATTACATTTAAAATGCATGATTCTTGATAGAGAGGGTGATCAACCACACCCAAAATACACTTCTTCTGTACCACGGGAAGAGCCTACCTTCAAAATAGTAATAGAAAGTCTCCCAATGAAAGAGGCTGCCTATGATCCAACAATCCTAAGGCGCATTATAGAAAATAAAATGTATAGCATTGCAGCAGAAGAAGCCACCCACATCTTCACAGACGGATTGGTTGGCTCAGAATATGAGACTGCTGGCGCTGCTCTTTGCACAGCCAGCGTACAGGCATATTGGAGACTGGGAGGACTAGTATCATCAACCCAAACCGAGTTTTTTGCCATATAACAGGCATTTGCATACGTGATTGCACAAAACAATCAAAAACCAATCATACACACAGACTCAAAAGGTGCACTTCAAATATTAGGACAAAAACAGTGGAAAGATAACGTGGGGAAATAATTACCACCATTTCGTATCTTGGAGCAGTTGCTAAAGGCAAAGGACTCAACATAACTGGATCCCATCCCATGTTCGAATCCCATTAAATGAGAAAGCCGATGAAATTGCTAAATTGGCAACTCGTCATCCAGTGATACATAAAACAATTCATCCCAGTCTATAGAACATAAAAAAACATCATCACTAAAAAACTCTCACACCTCAACAAAGCCTACCTACACCAGAGAGTAGCAGAAGGTTCGCCCTTTGCAATATGGTGTCTTCAGGCAACCAAATTAGGAAGGTTAAATATCCCAAGAGGAATCCACAGGGAAATAGCAGTTAGGTTATATAGATGCAGGCGATGAGTCACAATAACGTGGCTAAAGTATGTTGACCAGACCACACACTAGAAAGTGAAGGGACGACGACGTTTCGGTCCGGACTGGACCATTCTTAAGTCGATTGAGAATGGACGACGACGAAACGTCGTCGTCCCTTCACTTTCAGGTTATATAGACTATGTCTAGGTTACAGATGCAACTGGGAGATTGGTGAACCCCGACAGAGAGAGTGCATCTTCTGCCAAACTGTCACAGAAAAGCCATTACTTCACTATCTTCTGGAATGTGAACCAACCAACAACCTTAGAAAATCTTTAAGAGTCCCTGATTCTTGCAGTAACCACCCTGAAGCCATCAACACAGCCACTCTTCTGGTCAACAATGGTGTCCAGCAGCTGGACACACGCATAAAGACTGTCAAGCAGTATCCTCCCCCGCGATAACACTGCCTTGAAGGAGTCAATGAGCCCCAGAATGTCAATTAGAGCCTCCCTATGTTGGAGAAACTTCTGGGAGAGTTTGTAAAACTGAAAAAAAGCAGCCTGTTGATGAGTAGATGTGTCTGCTAGGAAGGAATTTGGCAGGTCATGCTGTGGTGCAAATTAAGTCAGGTTCCGTGTCGCACTCCACAAGATCATCAATCCCCAACTGGGTCCTGAGATCTGGCACTTGAGTACAGCAGAAGTCAGTGTCTGTCTTGCACTGTGTGTGACAAATGTTAGGACACTTATCCTCCTTGCACTGAACAAACTCTTTCTTCCTTGTAGTATACCCACAAACACAACAGAAATATTATGGAAGATATCCAGACACAGATCTAGGTTTCAAGATCTTAATATGATTCGACATAGTTACGCCCAGAAAAAAAGTCACTCTAGGCAAGCACAGTCAGGTGCGACACCCGGCAGAGAGAGAGAGGCCAGTCAGCTGACCTGACCGTTGGGACTCGGCGGGGGAGGAGGGGGGGGGGCGATGCGGGCGGCGGCCTGCCGGCGCCTGGCTCAATCTAGTCCTCACTGTAAACACGCACCACAAAATTACTAAAATCACGAAGGTTACACGGTTTTCACTGTCAGAACACTATCCACAGCGATCACTGAGTATTCACACACGTCACACGCATAGCTCAGATTACAGCGAGCTGATAAACACCGAAAATTTAAAAAAAAAACAAAAAAAAAAAACAGGGCCAAGTAGCCGCACAACCTCCCCCTCCCGAGTCTCTCTCTCTCATTTACTTTTATTTTAAGAGATTTATTTGAGATTTATTTGAGATTAAAAGAGATTTTTGAGAGATTTAAATCTCTCTCTCTCTCTCCCCCTCTCTCTCTCCCCCTCTCTCTCTCTCTCTCTCTCTCTCTCTCTCTCTCTCTCTCGCTCTCTCTCTCTCTCTCTCTCCCCTCTCTCTCTCTCTCTCTCTCTCTCTCTCTCTCTCTCTCTCTCTCTCTCTCTCTCTCTCTCTCTCTCTCTCTCTCTCTCTCTCTCTCTCTCTCTCTCTCTCTCTCTCTCTCTCTCTCCCCCTCTCTCTCTCTCTCTCTCTCTCTCTCTCTCTCTCTCTCTCTCTCCCCCTCTCTCTCTCCCTCTCTCTCTCTCTCTCTCTCTCTCTCTCTCTCTCTCTCTCTCTCTCTCTCTCTCTCTCTCTCTCTCTCTCTCTCTCTCTCTCTCTCTCTCTCTCTCTCTCTCTCTCTCTCTCTCTCTCTCTCCTCTCTCTCTCTCTCTCTCTCTCTCTCTCTCTCTCTCTCTCTCTCTCTCTCTCTCTCTCTCTCTCTCTCTCTCTCTCTCTCTCTCTCTCTCTCTCTCTCTCTCTCTCTCTCTCTCTCTCTCTCTCACTCTCTCTCTCTCTCTCTCTCTCTCTCTCTCTCTCTCTCTCTCTCTCTCTCTCTCTCTCTCTCTCTCTCTCTCTCTCTCTCTCTCTCTCTCTCTCTCTCGGGGATTTCGGGGCTTTTTAGTGTCCTCGTGGCCCGGTCCTTAATCAGGCCTCCACCCCTAGGAAGCAGCCTGTGACAGCTGACTAACACCCAGGTATCTCTTTTACTGCTAGGTAACAGGGGCATAGGGTAAAAGAAACTCTGCCCATTGTTTCTCGCCGGCGCCTGGGATCGAACCCAGGACCACAGGATCACAAGTCCAGTGTACTGCCTGCTCGGCCGACCCCCTGACCATACTCCTCGCACGTCCCTTCAACCTCTCTACCTCCCTTCATCTCATGCCCACCACCAATTCTACATTTCTTTCCTTTTTCATTTTCGATACGTTACACAGCTGCTGGCACGCAACTGATCACCATCAGCTGCTGGCCTTCATTTATTCACCATCAGCTGCTGGCCTGCAACTGTTCACCTCAACTCTTGGCCAGCAACTTTTTATCATCAGCTCCGGGCCTATATCTGGTCATTATCAGCTGCTGGCCTGCAACTGTTCATAGTCAGCTCCAGGCCTTCAAGTGTTCACAATTAGCTGTTAGCTTGCAACTGTTCATTATCAGTTCCGATCCTGCAACTGTTCACCATCATCTTCTCGCCTGCATCGGTTCAAGATCAGGTGGTGGCCTGCATCTGCTCACCATCAGCACTTAGCTTCACCTGTTCACCTCAACTCCTGGCCTGCAACTGTTCACTATCAGCTCCTGGACTGTAACTGTTCTAAAACCCCCTCATGGCCGGCAACTGTTCACTATCAACTCCCTTGGCCTGCAACGTTTCACCATCAGATCCTGGTCTCCAACGTTTCAGCATCAGATCCTGGTCTCCAACGTTTCAGCATCAGATCCTGGTCTCCAACGTTTCACCATCAGATCCTGGTCTCCAACGTTTCAGCATCAGATCCTGGTCTCCAACGTTTCACCATCAGATCCTGGTCTCCAACGTTTCACCATCAGCTCCTGGTCTCCAACGTTTCACCATCAGCTCCTGGTCTCCAACTGTTTACCATTAATTATTAGATATCTCGAACCCTTGCTCTGAACCATTAATGGTACATGTAAATATGGAAATATGTTGAGTAAAATAATTTGCTGTCTTTTATAATGTAATAACTCTTGCTAGACTGCTGAGGTGTTCACGGAATAAAGTAATTAGTATGTACACATATTCCACGCGTCTACATTAAATATTTATAAGCTTTACTCTGAAATGTTGTGAAATGGATTTTAAATGAGTCTTACAATTTAAATTAACAAAATTCACAAATATGTACAGAAGCATTATAAGCAACTCTCCTATACAATCATACTTAGTTTACTTCTATGATAAACATGAATGACCTTGCAGGAAGAGCAATAACAGCTCTTGAAGGGCATTCATAATTACGGACAAAATGTGTGCACACGGTCAGTAAAATATGTAAGAGGATTGATGAGAGTGTTGGTGGAGGTTGTGGGTGGAGGTTGTGGGTGGAGGTTGTGGGTGGAGGTTGTGGGTGGAGGTTGTGGGTGGACGTTGTGGGTGGACGTTGTGGGTGGAGGTTGTGGGTGGAGGTTGTGGGTGGAGGTTGTGGGTGGACGTTGTGGGTGGAGGTTGTGGGTGGAGGTTGTGGGTGGAGGTTGTGGGTGGAGGTTGTGGGTGGAGGTTGTGGGTGGACGTTGTGGGTGGAGGTTGTGGGTGGAGGTTGTGGGTGGAGGTTGTGGGTGGAGGTTGTGGGTGGACGTTGTGGGTGGAGGTTGTGGGTGGAGGTTGTGGGTGGACGTTGTGGGTGGAGGTTGTGGGTGGAGGTTGTGGGTGGAGGGTGTGGGTGGAGGTTGTGGGTGGAGGGCATCTTATCTTGAGGTTGTCTTGAGATAATTTCGGGGCTTTAGTGTCCCCGCGGCCCGGTCCTCGACCAGGCCTCCACCCCCAGGAAGCAGCCCGTGACAGCTGACTAACACCCAGGTACCTATTTTACTGCTAGGTAACAGGGGCATAGGGTGAAAGTAACTCTGCCCATTGTTTCTCGCCGGCGCCCAGGATCAAACCCGGGATCACAGGATCACAATTCCAGTGTGCTGTCCGCTCGGCTGGCCGGCTCCGGGCATGGGTGGAGGTTGTGGGTGAAAGCTGTGAGTGGAGGTTATGGGTGGAGGCTGTGGGTGGAGGTTATGGGTGAATGCTGTGAGTGGAGGTTATGGGTGGAGGTTATGGGTGGAGGTTATGGGTGAATGCTGTGGATGGAGGTTGTGGGTGAAAGCTGTGAGTGGAGGTTATGGGTGGAGGTTATGGGTGGAGGTTATGGGTGAATGCTGTGGATGGAGGTTGTGGGTGGAGGTTGTAGGTGGAGGGTGTAGGTGACAGTTATGGGTGAATGCTGTGGGTGGAGGTTGTGGGTGAAAGCTGTGAGTGGAGGTTATGGGTGGAGGTTATGGGTGGAGGCTAGTAGTAGGGTGTAAGTGCCACAGACGAATTTTTGTTTTTCTGGAAATTCGTGTGTAGCGCTTCGGGGGTTTCAGGTGAATTTGGAAATTCGTGTGTAGCGCTTTTGGGTTTTCAGGTGAATTTGAGGAGTCGCAGATTTTGGATTAAGGATTTCTTATGATCAAGTAACTTCTGAGATCTTAGAAGTTTGTTAAAAAGTTCTTATAATGAAAATAAGTAGGAAAATCTTAAAGAAAAGTTTTTTAAAAAATCGTGTTTGTGTCACAGCATTTCCAGGTGAACTCTACGGACATAGTTTGCCTGTTTTCAACTTCTAGAAATTCGTGTGTAGCGCTTCGGGGGTTTCAGGTGAATTTGGAAATTCGTGTGTAGCGCTTTTGGGTTTTCAGGCGAATTTGGGGAGTCACAGATTTGGAATTAAGGAATTCTTATGAGGAAAATAATTTCTGAGATTTTAGAAGTTTGTTAAAGTCTTATCATGAAATAATGTCATACGACTTTGTTAAAAGTTCTTATTTGTTTCTTACTTAGAAACTTGTATATTGCTATATATATCTAATTCATTTCCCTGCCATCCCCCCTCCCTCACCTTTCCCTCCCCCTGCATCTCCCACTCATATACCTCACACCCCCCTCCCTCCCCCCCTACCTCGCAATCTGTCGCCTCACCTGTGTTTACTTTAGACGTCAGCCAGACACGGCCTTCAGGTTACCTCGGTAATCGTATCTTATCTTCTCCATAATATCTCGACCATCCCTCCTCTCTCTCTCCTCCTCCTATTTCCTTACAACTATTTTCAGAGTTTCAAATAATCATAGAAGTTTATTTATAAGTTTATGACCGAATTTGTAAAAGGACCATTTTCAGAGAATATTGTCTTAGATGTTTTGTTAAGGAAAACAGACAACTTATCCATAACATTTAGTTTTATATCCATTTACGGCTATTTCATCTGTAAAGACCAAAATTGAACAGAGCCCAGTTTAAGCTCATATTTCATCAGAGACCAGTTTATACCGAAAATTCGCCAGAGTCTACTTTGAGAGCAAATTTCATCAGTGTCCTGTAATCTGTGAAAACTTGACAGAGTCCATTTTATACCCAATTTTCGGCAGAGTCCAGTTTATGCTCAAATTCGCCAGAGTCTACTTTAATAGCAAAATTCATCAGAGTCCAGTTTTCTAGCAAATTTCATCAGTGTCCTGTAATCTGTGAAAATTTGACAGAGTCCAGTTCTTGATCGAAATTCATCAGAGTCCAGTTTTCTAGCAAAATTCGCCAGAGTCTACTTTATGCCAAAATATTCAGAGTCCAGTTCACGATCGAAATTAATCAGAGTCCAATTAAAGACCCAAATTTGACAGAGACCACATTTTCGCTACTAACAGTCCAATCCCCCTAAAATTTTAAACAGTCATATTTCAGACGTAGTAAATAAGATCAAGTCAGTTACAGAGCTCCAGCTCTTGTCCCCCTGTATTTGCATATTTTCTCTATATTCAGCTGTGTTCTTCACATTTTTTCCATGTTTTCTGTGTTCATTCCATGTTCTATAAATGTTCACAGCAAGCTCAGTTCAAATTTTTTCTTCCATTTTTCCCCTTATGTTCACTATGTTCTTTCTCATATTTTCATGTGCATCATATGTTCTCTGTATAACTTTTATACTCAATAGTCATGTTCTCAATGTTCTTAGCTTGTTCTTCACATGTTCAGTGTTCATTCTTTGTATTCCCTATGTTCCTTATCATGTCTTCATATTCTCTATAAGTTCATATTCCCTGTTTGTTCACTCTATTCATCAACTTTTTCTTACATGTTTTCTGTGTTCACCATATGTTCACTGTGTTCATTCCCTTACTTAACCTCATTTTTTTTATGTTCTTTGTTTCTTCCATTCACTAACTAGTTCTTTGTCAAATAATAGCATCAGCAATACAGTTCCCTCAACAATTTTAGTCACCAAGTTTTATTTTCAAAACTATATCAAAGTAATTCTCGTTGTCAACTTAATAGTTCTACCAACCCCGTTCTTAAACAAATCTACACTTTATTCAGTTCCAAATTTACAAAAGACAAACCTTTCTTGTAACTTCTTAACTAAAAATCTTTCGCCAATCAACTGAAACATAGTCACTTTCCTCATTTCTCAACTAACTTATTATCCAATCAACCAAAAATTGTCAAAGGAATCTTTCCAACACTGTTCATAACTAAACTTATTCCATAGTCATCAGAAAATAACCGTGTTCTTCATGTTTCATTGTCATTTCATAACTAAAATTATCCATCAATCAACTAAAACATAGTCACTTTCGTCTTTTGCTCAACTAAAAGTATTCATCAGCCAACTAAAAATAGTTACTTCATCATGTTTCCTTGTCATTTCTTAACTGAAATATCACTTCTCTCATCTGAAAATAGTCAGGATTAACCTCATTCAACACCGTTCTTAACTAAAACAGCCTTTCACTTAGCTAAAAATTGTCAAAGGAATCTTTTCAGCACTGTTCATAACTAACTTTATCCATAGTCAAGTAAGAAAATATAGTCAAAGATATCTATCATCGTCGTTCTTAACTGACATTATACTTTATGGAGCACTAAAATAGTCACTGTCGTCATATTTGTCTTTTTCCTCAACTAAAAGAGTCAAATGTAACTTTTTCAACACTTTCGTAACTAAAATTATATGTCGCTAAGTAAGAAAAAATAGTCAAATGTAACTTTTTCAGCACTTTCGTAAAAATTATATGTCGTTAAGTAAGAAAAATAGTCAAAGGTGCTCTCCGTAACACCAAAGTTACTCTTCGAGATAACAAAAAGACGCTCTCAAACACTCAAAAATTTACTCGCATCCTCAAAGTTATTCTCAGAGTCATCAAAAAGTTAATCTCAGTCATCAAAATGCTATTCTCCAAGTAGCCTTTCATTCATCAGAGAACTTTCTAAGACATCTTCGTTCATTAAAGTTAATCTCAGAGGCATAAAAGTTATTCTCGGAGCTATCAAAAAGTTAATCTCTAAAACAACAAAAGTTAATCTCTGTCATCAAAGTTGATCTGCAAGATATCTTCGAGTCATCAAAGTTACTTTTCATTACATCAAAGACGCATTCAAATACTACCCATGTTCTCAGAAGTCATTCTCAAAGTCATCAAAGTTATTCTCAGAACAATCAAAAGTTATTATAAGACAACAAAAGTTATTCTCAGAGTCACCTTCGTTCTTCAGAGAAACTTTCCAAAACATCTTTGTTCATCAAAGTTATTCTCTAAGACATCAAAGTTATTCTAAGAGTTATCAAAAGTTATTCTCAGTCATGTTATGTTATTCTCTAACTCTCTTCCATTCATCAAAGACATTCTCTAAGCCCCCAAAGTTATTCTCTAAGACAACAAAGTCATTCCCAGAGTCATCAAAAGTTAATCTTCGAAACATAAAATTTGCTCTGTAAGATATCTTCGTTCATCAAACTTATTCTCCGAGATATCTAAAGTTATTCTCAGAACAATCAAAAGTTATTATAAGACAACAAAAGTTATTCTCAGAGCTACCCAAAGCTATTCTCAGAGTCACCTTCGTTCGTCAGAGAAACTTTCAAAACGTCTTTGTTCAACAAACTTGTTTTCAAAGTCATCAATAGTTAATCTAAGACATCTGCTTTCATCAAAGTTATTTTCAGAGACATCTAAAGTTATTATGTAAGACATAAAAGTTATTCTCAGAGACATCAAATGTTATTCTCGAAGTCATCAAAGATATTTTCAGAGACATCTAAAGTTAATTTCTATGTTATAAAGTTATTCTCAGAGACATCTAAAGTTAATCTTGGTCATCAAAGTTGTTCTCTAAACATCAATGTTGTTCTCCAAGACATCAAAGATGTTCTCAAAATCATAAAAGTTATTCCCAGAGCTATCAAAGTTATTCTCTAAGACATCAAAGTTATTCAAAGAGCTAACAAAAGTTATTCTCTAAGTAACCTTTCGTTCATCAGAGAAGCTTTCTAAGACATCTTCGTTCATCAATGTTGATCTCTAAGTCACCTTTGTTCATCAAAGAAACTCTCCTTCTTCCATCAAGTTATACTTTAAGACAACATTGTTGTTCTCTAAGACATCTTCAGGCATAAAATTTCTCTCCAAATGTAACTAGTTCAGCTTTTCATATCAAACTTACACTTCTGTTAAATATATTTTCTTAGACATTTTACCTTTTAAACTGTTCTCTGAACTACACTGTTCAAACCTACGTAACCTATCCTCTCCACCCAATGTTACTTAGTTAACGTAACGTTCCTAAACCTAACTTTACCTATCCTAACATAACTTACCTTACCTTACCTATCTTACCTAACCTAACCTAACTTTACCTATGTTACCTTACCTTACCTACCTTTCCTAACTTAACCTGCTTAACCTATCTTACCTATCTTACCTAACTTTACCTATCTTACCTAACTTAACTTTCATAACCTAACTTTACCTATGTTACCTTACCTTACCTACCTTTCCTAACTTAACCTGCTTAACCTATCTTACCTATCTTACCTAACTTTACCTATCTTACCTAACTTAACTTTCATAACCTAACTTTACCTATCCTAACATAACTTACCTTACCTTCCCTATCTTACCTAACTTTACCTATCCTAACATAACTTACCTTACCTTACCTATCTTACCTAACCTAACTTAACTTTACCTATGTTACCTTACCTTACATACCTTTCCTAACTTAACCTGCTTAACCTATCTTACCTATCTTACCTAACTTTACCTATCTTACCTAACTTTACCTATCTTACCTAACTTAACTTTCATAACCTAACTTTACCTATCCTAACATAACTTTACCTATCCTATCCTAACCTAACTTGTCTTACCTAACTTAATCTTACATTCCCAAACTGATGTATCCTAAGATAGAACCTACTAAATACACTAAGATTACAAGAGGTTAGGTTAAGGGGTTGGGGAATAAGAATAAATGATAACAAACATAATAAATACAACTTATGAGCAACTTGATGAACTTTAACAAATAACCCTTGATCTGCAAAAATGACCATTTGAGAAATTGGCCCTTGAAACGAGTAAGTTCCCATATATAAGAAAAAACTTTTGAAATGGTTAAACACCCAATCTTAAACAAATAACACTTGAAATGCAAAAACGTCCATTTGAGAAATTATCCCTTGAAATGAGTAAATGCCCATATATAACAAACATTCTTTGAAATGTTTAAATATCCAATCTCTAACAAATAGCACTTGAAATGCATAAGTGATCATTTGAGAAATTAACTAATGAAATGAGTAAATGAATATGAGACAATGATTGACGAAACACAAAGACAAGAAGGAATACTTATGTAAGTTAGAGCATGTCTGGTTGGACTAGATAAGTTAGGATACATCAGTTTGGGAATGTAAGATTAAGTTAGGTAAGACAAGTTAGGTTAGGATAGGATAGGTAAAGTTATGTTAGGATAGGTAAAGTTAGGTTATGAAAGTTAAGTTAGGTAAGATAGGTAAAGTTAGGTAAGATAGGTAAAGTTAGGTAAGATAGGTAAGATAGGTTAAGCAGGTTAAGTTAGGAAAGGTATGTAAGGTAAGGTAACATAGGTAAAGTTAAGTTAGGTTAGGTAAGATAGGTAAGGTAAGGTAAGTTATGTTAGGATAGGTAAAGTTAGGTAAGATAGGGAAGGTAAGGTAAGTTATGTTAGGATAGGTAAAGTTAGGTTATGAAAGTTAAGTTAGGTAAGATAGGTAAAGTTAGGTAAGATAGGTAAGATAGGTTAAGCAGGTTAAGTTAGGAAAGGTAGGTAAGGTAAGGTAACATAGGTAAAGTTAGGTTATGAAAGTTAAGTTAGGTAAGATAGGTAAAGTTAGGTAAGATAGGTAAGATAGGTTAAGCAGGTTAAGTTAGGAAAGGTAGGTAAGGTAAGGTAACATAGGTAAAGTTAGGTTAGGTTAGGTAAGATAGGTAAGGTAAGGTAAGTTATGTTAGGATAGGTAAAGTTAGGTTTAGGAACGTTACGTTAACTAAGTAACATTGGGTGGAGAGGATAGGTTACGTAGGTTTGAACAGTGTAGTTCAGAGAACAGTTTAAAAGGTAAAATGTCTAAGAAAATATATTTAACAGAAGTGTAAGTTTGATATGAAAAGCTGAACTAGTTACATTTGGAGAGAAATTTTATGCCTGAAGATGTCTTAGAGAACAACAATGTTGTCTTAAAGTATAACTTGATGGAAGAAGGAGAGTTTCTTTGATGAACAAAGGTGACTTAGAGATCAACATTGATGAACGAAGATGTCTTAGAAAGCTTCTCTGATGAACGAAAGGTTACTTAGAGAATAACTTTTGTTAGCTCTTTGAATAACTTTGATGTCTTAGAGAATAACTTTGATAGCTCTGGGAATAACTTTTATGATTTTGAGAACATCTTTGATGTCTTGGAGAACAACATTGATGTTTAGAGAACAACTTTGATGACCAAGATTAACTTTAGATGTCTCTGAGAATAACTTTATAACATAGAAATTAACTTTAGATGTCTCTGAAAATATCTTTGATGACTTCGAGAATAACATTTGATGTCTCTGAGAATAACTTTTATGTCTTACATAATAACTTTAGATGTCTCTGAAAATAACTTTGATGAAAGCAGATGTCTTAGATTAACTATTGATGACTTTGAAAACAAGTTTGTTGAACAAAGACGTTTTGAAAGTTTCTCTGACGAACGAAGGTGACTCTGAGAATAGCTTTGGGTAGCTCTGAGAATAACTTTTGTTGTCTTATAATAACTTTTGATTGTTCTGAGAATAACTTTAGATATCTCGGAGAATAAGTTTGATGAACGAAGATATCTTACAGAGCAAATTTTATGTTTCGAAGATTAACTTTTGATGACTCTGGGAATGACTTTGTTGTCTTAGAGAATAACTTTGGGGGCTTAGAGAATGTCTTTGATGAATGGAAGAGAGTTAGAGAATAACATAACATGACTGAGAATAACTTTTGATAACTCTTAGAATAACTTTGATGTCTTAGAGAATAACTTTGATGAACAAAGATGTTTTGGAAAGTTTCTCTGAAGAACGAAGGTGACTCTGAGAATAACTTTTGTTGTCTTATAATAACTTTTGATTGTTCTGAGAATAACTTTGATGACTTTGAGAATGACTTCTGAGAACATGGGTAGTATTTGAATGCGTCTTTGATGTAATGAAAAGTAACTTTGATGACTCGAAGATATCTTGCAGATCAACTTTGATGACAGAGATTAACTTTTGTTGTTTTAGAGATTAACTTTTTGATAGCTCCGAGAATAACTTTTATGCCTCTGAGATTAACTTTAATGAACGAAGATGTCTTAGAAAGTTCTCTGATGAATGAAAGGCTACTTGGAGAATAGCATTTTGATGACTGAGATTAACTTTTTGATGACTCTGAGAATAACTTTGAGGATGCGAGTAAATTTTTGAGTGTTTGAGAGCGTCTTTTTGTTATCTCGAAGAGTAACTTTGGTGTTACGGAGAGCACCTTTGACTATTTTTCTTACTTAACGACATATAATTTTTACGAAAGTGCTGAAAAAGTTACATTTGACTATTTTTTCTTACTTAGCGACATATAATTTTAGTTACGAGTGTTGAAAAAGTTACATTTGACTCTTTTAGTTGAGGAAAAAGACAAATATGACGACAGTGACTATTTTAGTGCTCCATAAAGTATAATGTCAGTTAAGAACGACGATGATAGATATCTTTGACTATATTTTCTTACTTGACTATGGATAAAGTTAGTTATGAACAGTGCTGAAAAGATTCCTTTGACAATTTTTAGCTAAGTGAAAGGCTGTTTTAGTTAAGAACGGTGTTGAATGAGGTTAATCCTGACTATTTTCAGATGAGAGAAGTGATATTTCAGTTAAGAAATGACAAGGAAACATGATGAAGTAACTATTTTTAGTTGGCTGATGAATACTTTTAGTTGAGCAAAAGACGAAAGTGACTATGTTTTAGTTGATTGATGGATAATTTTAGTTATGAAATGACAATGAAACATGAAGAACACGGTTATTTTCTGATGACTATGGAATAAGTTTAGTTATGAACAGTGTTGGAAAGATTCCTTTGACAATTTTTGGTTGATTGGATAATAAGTTAGTTGAGAAATGAGGAAAGTGACTATGTTTCAGTTGATTGGCGAAAGATTTTTAGTTAAGAAGTTACAAGAAAGGTTTGTCTTTTGTAAATTTGGAACTGAATAAAGTGTAGATTTGTTTAAGAACGGGGTTGGTAGAACTATTAAGTTGACAACGAGAATTACTTTGATATAGTTTTGAAAATAAAACTTGGTGACTAAAATTGTTGAGGGAACTGTATTGCTGATGCTATTATTTGACAAAGAACTAGTTAGTGAATGGAAGAAACAAAGAACATAAAAAAAATGAGGTTAAGTAAGGGAATGAACACAGTGAACATATGGTGAACACAGAAAACATGTAAGAAAAAGTTGATGAATAGAGTGAACAAACAGGGAATATGAACTTATAGAGAATATGAAGACATGATAAGGAACATAGGGAATACAAAGAATGAACACTGAACATGTGAAGAACAAGCTAAGAACATTGAGAACATGAATATTGAGTATAAAAGTTATACAGAGAACATATGATGCACATGAAAATATGAGAAAGAACATAGTGAACATAAGGGGAAAAATGGAAGAAAAAATTTGAACTGAGCTTGCTGTGAACATTTATAGAACATGGAATGAACACAGAAAACATGGAAAAAATGTGAAGAACACAGCTGAATATAGAGAAAATATGCAAATACAGGGGGACAAGAGCTGGAGCTCTGTAACTGACTTGATCTTATTTACTACGTCTGAAATATGACTGTTTAAAATTTTAGGGGGATTGGACTGTTAGTAGCGAAAATGTGGTCTCTGTCAAATTTGGGTCTTTAATTGGACTCTGATTAATTTCGATCGTGAACTGGACTCTGAATATTTTGGCATAAAGTAGACTCTGGCGAATTTTGCTAGAAAACTGGACTCTGATGAATTTCGATCAAGAACTGGACTCTGTCAAATTTTCACAGATTACAGGACAATGATGAAATTTGCTAGAAAACTGGACTCTGATGAATTTTGCTATTAAAGTAGACTCTGGCGAATTTGAGCATAAACTGGACTCTGCCGAAAATTGGGTATAAAATGGACTCTGTCAAGTTTTCACAGATTACAGGACACTGATGAAATTTGCTCTCAAAGTAGACTCTGGCGAATTTTCGGTATAAACTGGTCTCTGATGAAATATGAGCTTAAACTGGGCTCTGTTCAATTTTGGTCTTTACAGATGAAATAGCCGTAAATGGATATAAAACTAAATGTTATGGATAAGTTGTCTGTTTTCCTTAACAAAACATCTAAGACAATATTCTCTGAAAATGGTCCTTTTACAAATTCGGTCATAAACTTATAAATAAACTTCTATGATTATTTGAAACTCTGAAAATAGTTGTAAGGAAATAGGAGGAGGAGAGAGAGAGGAGGGATGGTCGAGATATTATGGAGAAGATAAGATACGATTACCGAGGTAACCTGAAGGCCGTGTCTGGCTGACGTCTAAAGTAAACACAGGTGAGGCGACAGATTGCGAGGTAGGGGGGGAGGGAGGGGGGTGTGAGGTATATGAGTGGGAGATGCAGGGGGAGGGAAAGGTGAGGGAGGGGGGATGGCAGGGAAATGAATTAGATATATATAGCAATATACAAGTTTCTAAGTAAGAAACAAATAAGAACTTTTAACAAAGTCGTATGACATTATTTCATGATAAGACTTTAACAAACTTCTAAAATCTCAGAAATTATTTTCCTCATAAGAATTCCTTAATTCCAAATCTGTGACTCCCCAAATTCGCCTGAAAACCCAAAAGCGCTACACACGAATTTCCAAATTCACCTGAAACCCCCGAAGCGCTACACACGAATTTCTAGAAGTTGAAAACAGGCAAACTATGTCCGTAGAGTTCACCTGGAAATGCTGTGACACAAACACGATTTTTTAAAAAACTTTTCTTTAAGATTTTCCTACTTATTTTCATTATAAGAACTTTTTAACAAACTTCTAAGATCTCAGAAGTTACTTGATCATAAGAAATCCTTAATCCAAAATCTGCGACTCCTCAAATTCACCTGAAAACCCAAAAGCGCTACACACGAATTTCCAAATTCACCTGAAACCCCCGAAGCGCTACACACGAATTTCTAGAAGTTGAAAACAGGCAAACTATGTCCGTTGAGTTCACCTGGAAATGCTGTGACACAAACACGATTTTTTAAAAAACTTTTCTTTAAGATTTTCCTACTTATTTTCATTATAAGAACTTTTTAACAAACTTCTAAGATCTCAGAAGTTACTTGATCATAAGAAATCCTTAATCCAAAATCTGCGACTCCTCAAATTCACCTGAAAACCCAAAAGCGCTACACACGAATTTCCAAATTCACCTGAAACCCCCGAAGCGCTACACACGAATTTCCAGAAAAACAAAAATTCGTCTGTGGCACTTACACCCTACTACTGAGGCTGTGGGTGGAGGTTATGTGTGGAGGTTGTGGATGGAGGGTGTGCGTGGATGTTGTTGGTGGAGGGTGTGGGTGAAAGCTGTGGGTGGAGGTTATGCGTGGAGGTTGTGGATGGAGGGTGTGCGTGGAGGTTGTAGGTGGAGGTTGTGGGTGAAGGTTTTGGGTGGAGGTTGTGGGTCATGATACTCAAGTGTGTGGAAGCCTTCTGCGCCAGCCGGATTCTAAACCATTCACAACTTGACAAAATAGATGTTCAAAATTGCCCGAACCTAACCTAACAGAGGACCCACTAATGGAAAACGGAACATCACGTAAATTTGGCGAACCGCTAAGAATTTAATACAACTTACTTTGACGTTGGAAAAATTTACGTCAAAAATATGCTAGAGGACAGGTTGCATGTGCCTCTTTGCCGCTTCCTTAATCACCTACAGTTTTACATTACAGTACAGCTAGGAGACTTGCCACAGCAAAACACAACCTATAACAACTACAACCACAGTGAGATTGGCAGAGTTTCGTGTTAGACTTATGATCCATCAAATCACTAGTGTTATTAAGAACTCCAGTGTAGCTTACTGCCCAACCAACAACTATACATTAGTCCAGAACAGAGGTAAACTCTCAGTGTAAATACAGGGGAATGGGGGGTTCACTATTCGCGGTGTATATCTGTGATAACAGTCTACGTAAAAATGTTGTGAGAACTGCTTTAAGGTCCCAAAGAGCAGAAGCTCAACCCCCGCAAGCATAACTAGGTGAGTATATACACACACACACACACACACACACACACACACACACACACACACACACACACACACACACACACACACACACACACACACACACACACACACACACACACACACACATGGGATCTCACCATGGATACTGAAAGAGTGTGCAGAGGCACTTTGCTTGCCACTCTCCATAGTGTATAGTAAGTCACTGGAGACGGGAGACCTACCAGAAATATGGAAGACGGCGAATGTGGTCCCAATATACAAAAAGGGTGACAGGCAAGAGGCACTTAACTACAGGCCAGTTTCCTTGACTTGTATACCATGCAAGGTGATGGAGAAGATCGTGAGAAAAAACCTGGTAACACATCTGGAGAGAAGGGACTTCGTGACAAATCGCCAACATGGGTTCAGGGAGGGTAAATCTTGCCTTACAGACTTGATAGAATTCTACGATCAGGTGACAAAGATTAAGCAAGAAAGAGAGGGCTGGGCGGACTGCATTTTCTTGGATTGTCGGAAAGCCTTTGACACAGTACCGCATAAGAGGCTGGTACATAAGCTGGAGAGACAGGCAGGTGTAGATGGTAAGGTGCTCCAGTGGATAAGGGAGTATCTAAGCAATAGGAAGCAGAGAGTTACGGTGAGAGGTGAGACCTCCGATTGGCGTGAAGTCACCAGTGGAGTCCCACAGGGCTCTGTACTCGGTCCTATCTTGTTTCTGATATATGTAAATGATCTCCCAGAGGGTATCGATTCATTTCTCTCAATGTTTGCAGACGAAGCTAAAATTATGAGAAGGATTCAAACAGAAGAGGACTGTTTGAGGCTTCAAGAAGACCTAGACAAGCTGAAGGAATGGTCGAACAAATGGTTGTTAGAGTTTAACCCAACCAAATGTAATGTAATGAAGATAGGTGTAGGGAGCAGGAGGCTAAATACAAGGCATCATCTGGGAGAGGAAATTCTTCAGGAGTCAGAGAAAGAAAAAGACTTGGGAGTTGATATCACGCCAGACCTGTCTTCTGCAGCCCATATCAAGAGGATAACATCAGCGGCATATGCCAGGCTGGCCAACATACGAACGGCATTCAGAAACTTGTGTAAAGAATCATTCAGAACTTTGTATACAACATATGTCAGGCCAATACTGGAGTATGCAGCCCCAGCATGGAGTCCACATCTAGTCAAGGATAAGACTAAACTGGAAAAGGTTCAAAGGTTTGCCACCAGACTAGTACCCGAGCTGAGAGGTATGAGCTAGGAGGAGAGACTACGGGAATTAAACCTCACTTCGCTGGAAGACAGAAGAGTTAGGGGGGACATGATCACCACATTCAAGATTCTCAAGGGAATTGATAGGGTAGATAAAGACAGGCTATTTAACACAAGGGGCACACGCACTAGGGGACACAGGTGGAAACTGAGTGCCCAAATGAGCCACAGAGATATTAGAAAGAACTTTTTTAGTGTCAGAGTGGTTGACAAATGGAATGCATTAGGAAGCGATGTAGTGGAGGCTGACTCCATACACAGTTTCAAGTGTAGATATGATAGAGCCCAGAAGGCTTAGGAACCTGTACACCTGTTGATTGACGGTTGAGAGGCTGAACCAAAGAACCTGAGCTCAACCCCCGAAAGCACAACTAGGTGAGTACAACTAGGTGAGTACACACACACAAACACACACACACACATACACACACACACACACACACACACACACACACACACACACACACACACACACACACACACACACACACACACACACACACACACACACACACACACACACACACACACACACACACACACACACACACACACACACATCCTCAAGGGAATTGACAGGGTTGATAAAGACAGGCTATTTAACACAAGGGGCACACGCACTAGGGGACACAGGTGGAAACTGAGTGCCCAAATGAGCCACAGAGATATTAGAAAGAACTTTTTTAGTGTCAGAGTGGTTGACAAATGGAATGCATTAGGAAGTGATGTGGTGGAGGCTGACTCCATACACAGTTTCACGTGTAGATATGATAGAGACCAATAGGCTCAGGAACCTGTACACCTGTTGATTGACAGTTGAGAGGCGGGACCAAAGAGCCAGAGCTCAACCCCCGCAAGCACAACTAGGTGAGTACAACTAGGTGAGTACACACACACACAAACACACACACACACACACACACACACACACACACACACACACACACACACACACACACACACACACACACACACACACACACACACACACACACACACACACACATACACACACACACAGGGGCCTCGTAGCCTGGTGGATAGCGCGCAGGATTCGTAATTCTGTGGCGCGGGTTCGATTCCCGCACGAGGCAGAAACAAATGGGCAAAGTTTCTTTCACCCTGAATGCCCCTGTTACCTAGCAATAAATAGGTACCTGGGAGTTAGTCAGCTGTCACGGGCTGCTTCCTGGGGTGTGTGTGTGTGTGGTGTGAGGAAAAAAAAAAAATAGTAGTTAGTAAACAGTTGATTGACAGTTGAGAGGGGGGCCGAAAGAGCAAAGCTCAACCCCCGCAAACACAGCTAGGTGAATACAGCTAGGTGAATACACACACACACACACACACACACACACACACACACACAATCCCACACACAGTGGAACATCTGGAGCGAAGGAACTTTGTAACACAGCATCAACACGGGTTCAGGGATTGCAAGTCCTGCCTCACAGGGTTAATTGAATTCTACGACAAGGCAACAAAAATCAGGCAAGAAAGAGAGGAATGGGCAGTCTGCATATTTTTGGATTGCCAGAAAGCCTTTGATACAGTACCACACGAGAGGCTAGTGAAAAAGCTGGAGATGCAGATTGGAGTGAAAGGGAAGGTACTCCATTGAATAAGGGAGTACCTAGGCAACAGGAGACAACGAGTCACTGTGAGGGGTGAGTTATCAGATTTGCGAGACGTCACAAGTGGAGTACCGCAGAGGTCAGTCCTTGGACCTATACTGTTTCTGATATATGTAAATGATCTCCCCGAGGGTATAGATTCGTTTCTCTCAATGTTTGCTGATGAAGCAAAAATTAAGATGAGGATTGAAACAGAGGAGGATAGTAGGAGGCTACAAGGTGACCTGGACAGATTGGATGAATGGTCCAACAAATGGCTGCTCAAGTTCAACCCAAGAAATGCAAAGTAATGAAATTAGGCGGTGGAAACAGAAGGCCAGACACAGGATATTGAATGGGAGATGAAGTACTTCATGAAACGAACAGAGAGAAAGATCTAGTGGTTGATATCCCACCAACCCAGGCTCCTGAAGCCCACATAAAAAGAAATAACGTCTGCGGCATACGAGAGACTAGCTAACATCAGAACAGCATTCAGGAACCTGTGTAAGGAATCATTCAGAATCTTGTATACCACATATGTAAGACCAATCCTGGAGTATGCGGCCCCAGCATGGAGCCTATACCTTGTCAAGCACAAGACGAAGCTGGAAAAAGTTCAGAGGAATGCCCCTAGAATATTCCCAGAGCTAAGAGGCATGAGTTACGAGGAAAGGCTGCGAGAGATGCACCTTACGACACTGGAAGACAGAAGAGTAAGGGGAGACATGATCACTCCCTACAAAATCCTCAGGGGTATTGACAGGGTAGACAAGGATAAACTATACAACACTGGTGGCAAGCGAATAAGGGGACACAGATGGAAACTGAGTACCCAAATGAACCACAGGGACTTTAGAAAGAATTTTTTCAGTGTCAGAGTAGTTAACAGATGGAATTAGGCAGAGATGTGGTGGAGGCTGACTCCATATACAGTTTTAAATGTAGATATGATAGAGCCCAGTAGGCTCAGGAATCTGTACACCAGTTGATTGACAGTTGAGAGGCGGGACCAAAGAGCCAAAGCACATCCCCCTCAAGCACAACTAGGTAAGACACACACACTCACACAAAGGAGGTAGAGAAGAGTAAGGAGATAGAGACGAGGCACTTAACTGCAGACATTATCCCTGACTAGCATCCCCTGCTAAGTATTTAAACGAATAAAGAAGTTAGGACTAGTTACACACTTAGAGAAAATAAGGTATTTAAACAAACACCAACATGGTTTCAGATTAGGCAAATCATGCCTTACAATCCTTCTGGAATTCTATGATAAAGTAACAAGAGCAAGGCAGGACAGGAAAGGATGGGCAAATTACGTGTTTTTGGGACTGCCAAAAAGCCTCTGATACAGTTCCGCACAGGAGAATACTATACAAACTTGAGGGGCTGCCGGGAGTAAGAAGAAAAGCCCAGACATGGACAAGGAAATACCTAACAGGCAGGAGCCAGAGAGTAACAGTAAAGGGTTGTTGAACAGTAACAAGTGGAGTACCTCAAGGATCGGTACTAGGACCATAAATTTCCAATATATGTTAATAACATATCTAAAGGAGCTGAGTCTTTTATGTCAATGTTGGCAGATGACGCGAAATTAATTAAAAAAATTGTGGCAGATGAGGATTGTAGGATCCTCCAAGAAAACTTGACCAAGGTGCTTAGATGGTCAGTAATTGCTATTGGAGTTCAACACGAGAAAATGGAAAGTGATGGAAATGGGAACAAGTGATAGGAGACCAAAGGGACATTACAGATTGAAAAGAAACTATCTTCCTGTGACGATTCAAGAAAGGGACCTGGGTGTTGACGTAACATCAAATCTAACTTCTGAGCCACATATTAAAATGATAACGATATCAATGTACTCTACACTGACAAAAGTTAAGACGTCATTCAGAAACCCAAGTAAGGAGGCATTTATGTTCCTATGTTGGTCTCACCGCCTACGTGAGACCACTTTTAGAGTAGGCCGCCCCATGAAGGAGTCCCCACCTGAAGAAACACGTAAGGTAACTGGAGAAGGTTCAGAAGTTTGCAACGAGGCTCATACCATATATGCGAGGGATAAGATATGAGGAGCAACTGAAATAATTGAACAGAAGGTTGCTATGGAGAAAGAGGGGATGATCTTTACAAATGTTTTGATAAGGTTGAGCTTGGGTGATAACAAACAGTAGGAATTGTAAAGGAGCAAATTATGAATTCGCAAGTTTTGGCCAGTAACCCAAAGTTTTGGCAGGTAGTACTGAGAACTTAGTTTTTTATTTATTTATTTATTTATGTACAAGAAGGAACAGTGGGTTTATTAGAGTACAGAGAATTGAAGTTTTACATTCTTGAAGAGCCACTAGCACGCATAGCGTTTCGGGCAGATCCTTAATCTAACATATAAATTTAATAGCAAAATTAAAAAAATGTTTAAAGGTACATTGTAAGATAATATAAAAATACATTGTAAGAAAGTATAAAAATGCATTGTAAGAAAGCATAAAAAATACATTGTATAAGAAATTTGGTATAATTTGATTTAATCTACTCAACCTCTTTTTGTCATGGGTTGAGTAGATAAAGTCAAGCAGACTAATAATTGCATCATTGATACTCTTTTGGAAGAGAAAGCCAAACTGACAGGGACTTAGTATGTTGAATTTTACGAGATAGGAGTAAAACTGTTTGTAAATATTTGTTTTTCAAATATTTTTTATAATATTGGTAGGTTTTATATTGGACTGAAATTGTTTATGTCTGCCGGATTGCCTCCTTTATGAACTGGTGTTACTCTTGCTTTTTTAAGGATATCAGGGAAGGTATAATACTCTTAGAGATTTGTTGAACAGCAAAGCGCATGGGAGACACTCTTGCAGCATACAATGGATGGTATCTCACTAATGTTCCCAGCTTTCGTTTTTAGTGAGTGAATCTGGGATACAACATCTGTAGGGCTGACTGGTGAAAGGAGAAGAGAGTTTGGGTAGCTGCCTGAAAAAGATATGTGGTAACATGTGTTTGAGTCTGTGGGATTTTTGTGACCAGGTTATCATCAACTGATGAAAAGAAGCTATTAAATTCAGTTGCCATTTCTAGATCTGTTGGAGGTGAACAACCATCCTTGGAGATTTTTATCTGTTTATGTGAATGTTGTTTAGATTTTAGGATATTAGAGATGACTCTCCATGTGCTTTTCATGTTGCCTTTTGCTTTTTTTGAACCTACTCTCATAATAGGAAAGTTTTGCTTTTCTTTTTTATACTAGTGTGCACTGACGAGTACCTCTTAACTACTTCATTTGCAACTAGTCCAATGATAGATTCTTTTTCATGTTCATGTTTCTTGTCGATTACTTTGAGTATGCCATTTGTGAACCAGGGATTGTTTAACCTTTTGTCAGTTTCTTGTTTGGTAAGGAGAGGACAATGAGTGTTGTAAAGGCTTAGAATTTTCGAAAGGAAGAGGTTAGTTAATGAATTTATATCCTGAGTATTATTAAACTGTTCATGAGAATATTGTCGTGCAGAACGGATTAATCGACTATCCTGACAATGGAGAAATATTTATGGCTAATGTATCGTTTGCTCCAAAATTCCTTTGCCACTGTTCTGTAAACCAAGAACAGCAATGAGAAACTTCCCATGATGTGAATCTCAAAGTGTTACCCGATTTATGTACAAATGTGATTTTGGTGCAAATTTTTTTACGAAATCACTCTGTACTCGAGATAACTTTTGGAGGAGAAAGACCTCCCATCAGAATATGTGCATTAGCTGCCGTAAAAGTACCTGCAACATCGGCCTACAGTAATTTAGGACCAGATTGCAAGCCAATTGCTGTAAACTCCAGACGTAATTTTGAGGTAGACAAGATGTTTATTGCATCTACGACTCCACGGATGCCGCATGAAGAGATAATTAGGCCCAGTAATTATCCATGGTGAGCCCAGGTATTACTAACTAAACGAGAAAATCACAAGAAAACAGTGTTGTAGATTATTCACAAAAAATTCAACCGGTGGCTGGATGCCTACCCTTACCATGTATAGATGTGATTGTGAATTATGTTGCTAGAATTAAAGTATACAGCACGCTGGATTTGAGAAGTGATTTTCATCAAGTGGGTCAAAAAAAGGTCGAAAAACCCTATACAACCTTCGAAGCTTGTGGAAAACTTTTTGAATTTAAACGTATCCCTTTTGGAGCCACTACTGGAGTATCCAGTTTTCAAAGGGTAATTCATGGCATCTTCGAGAAAGAAGGTATGCAGGGTACCTTTGCATACGTAGATGATGTTTGTGTGTGCGTGGAGATTTTGAAGGTGACCATAATAAAATTCTGAAACATTTTAGGAACATTGCAAAAAGGAATAACCTGACCCTAAATCTTGAAAAAGTGTAGTTTTCACCTCCGATCTATAAAGCTATTGGGATACTTTACAAAAGAAGAAGAAGAAATTAGACCTCACCCGGAACGCTTCGAGCCACTGTTAAATCTTCCAATACCAAGCGACAGGTTGCTTATGCAGAATGATGGGAATGCTTGACCATTTCCATTACAGTGCTTACACATTCCCAAAACCATAACACTCCCGTTGGGTGCTGGGGATTTCTGAGAAGATCCATCCTCTCTCTCATGCCAAGGGGTTTCCCTTATCTGCTGCCGCTGCAAAAGCATTTGTAGGATTGAAACGAGACATTGCCGAGTAAGTGGTTCTTGCAACTCTCCTGTTACCACTATGACATGGTATATCGCCCAGGTAAAATGAACATACCCGCGAATGCATTCTCACGCATATGTGGTGCCACCAGTGTGGATGAACTTAAAGAATTGCATGAAAATCTGCATCACCCTGGAGTGTCTTGTATGGCTCATTTTGTCCAATGTCGAAATACAAAATCTATATAAATAAAAATGTAAATGTTCGTTTGTTCAAAATCGCTAATCTCCGAAAATTCCTCACCGATTGCTTTGAAATTTTCACACAATGTTCCATTCGCATCCGAGCAGGTTTTTATATACGTATTATATTGATGTTACGTCTGTGACGGAAAAAAAACGTTTTTTTTTTAAATTGTGTTTTTCATGTGTTTTTCATGTGAGAGAAATCTTCGAAACCTCTTTACCGATTGCTTTGCAATTTTGACACAACGTTGCATTTGAATAGGCGCATGTTTTTATAAACTTACTATATACGTGCCTCACCTGTGACGGGGAAAAAAATGTTTTTTTTTTTATAAACAGCGCCATCTGTTGGACGTAAGAGCAACACATGCTGTTATCTCCCAAAGTTCTTCACTGATTGTTTTGAAATTCTGACACAACATTCCATTCGAATATGTGCGTGTTTTCATATGCCTAATATATAGATGCCACACCTGTGACAGGTAAAAACATGATTTAAAGAAAAAACAGCACCATCTGTTAAACGAAATAGCAACTCACACACGTTATACTAAATATATGATTTCCACTTCAATGTTTCTGATTGCATTAATAAATTGAATCTTCATAGATTTCGGTTTATTTTAATCTTGATTTAATTATTTTGTGTGACATTGTGTTGGAATTGAGCTGTGTTTTTACCACACCTTTCATTTCGTAAGTGTAAGTATTGATGCAACATTTATAAAATGTAAAAACATTCTTCTATTTTTAAGAAACAGCGCCATCTGTTGCACGTAAGAGCCATACACACTATAATAAATATGTTTCGATTACATTTCAATCTTTCCGATTGCATTGACAAATTAAATTTTCATATATTTCGGTTTATTTTAATTTTGATTTAATTATTTTGTGTGATATTGCGTTGGAGTTTAGCTGTGTTGTTTACCAAACCGTTCATTTCGTGAATATAAGTATAGATGCCACACACTTGTGACAGTAAAAACATGCATTATTGAAAAACAGTGCCATCTGTTGCACGTAAGAACAACTCACGCTATACTAAATATCTTACGATTAAATTTCAATGTTTCCAATTTCATTGATAAATTGAATTTTCACAGATTTCGAATTATTTTCATTTTGATTTAATATTTTTGTGACACTGCTTTGGAATTGAGCTTTGTTGTTTACCATACCGTTCATTTTGTGAGTATAGTTTTTTTTTTATTTCTTCATTGTTTTTCATTTCGTTTTTTAATTGCTTTTCTTATATTTCAGTGATGGAACATCAAATGATGAACATCATTTGATGTTCCCTATTTTCTGATGGGAACATCAGATCATTTGGGAGTGCATCAGACGAAGGAGTGGAGAATGATGGGGAGGACGAGGGGACGGGAGTGGGGGATTGTACTGAGGACGACGGGACAAGGGAGGGGAGGACGAGGGAACGGGGGAGTTGGGGATGATGGGGACGAGGAGACAGGGGAATGGAGACTGATGGGAAGGACAAAAAGACAGGAGAGTTGGGGATGGTGCAGAGGACGAGGGAACAGGGGAGAGGAGAATGATAGGGAGGCCGGGGGGAAAGGGGAGTGGGAGATGGAGGAGAGTACGAGGGGACGGTGGAGTGGGGATTGGTTAGAAGGATAAGGGAACGATGGAGTGGGGGAGGACACAGGGATGGGGGAGGGAGGAAATTGTAGGGAGGACGAGGGGACGGGGGAATGGGGTATGATTGGGAAGACGAAGAGACAGGAGAGTGAGGAATGGTTGGGAGGACGAGGGGACGGGGGAGGGGGAACGGTGGGGAGGACTGGAAGACCAGGGGAAGGTTGCTGTGGCCGGGTACAGATAGTACAAAATTCAAATACAAATATCTGCCTTATTCGGTTGATGAAGTGAAGAAGATGACTAACTCTTGCTCTACATGCTTTGAACTTATATCTCAGTTTTTCAAATTTGACTCCGGGCATTTGTTTAAAACTACTCAACCATATGAACGACTCAACGTAGATTTCAAATGACCGCTTCCATCACAATCAAGAAATAAACATATACTTACTGTCACAGATGAATTTTCTCGATTCCCTTTTGCATTTCCTTGCTCGGATATGACTACTCGTACAGTATTCAGTGCTTGGTGCAGTTGTTCGCAATCTTTGGTTTGCTTGCGTCTATACACTCTGCTTGGGGAACAACTTTTTATGTATGAGGAGTTGAAGGATTTTCTACTGAAAAAGGATTAGCAACTAGTGGTACAACTCCATACAACCCAAGAGGAAATGACCAGGCTGAGAAGTACAATGGGATTATTTGGAAGATAGTGTTTCTCTTAGGACGAGAAAATCAGATGTATCCCAGTGAGAAATAGTTCTTCCTGATGCACTCCATTATATTCGATCATTGTTGTTCACCTCTACAAATTGTACACCACATGAACGATTCTTCCAGCATTCTAGGAGATCTATTTCGGGGCGAACACTACCACCGTGGCTTGCTTGCACAGGCCCTGTCCTCTTAAAACGTCAGGTTCGGCAAAGCAAAAATGATCCTCTAATGGAAGAGGTTGAGGTCATTGACGTTAATCCAAAATACTCCCTTAACAAATTCCCAGATGGTAGAATTACTATTATATCCTTAAGACTCCTCACGTCCATGACCCACAGAGCTGCAGGAGTTTAGACCCCTTTCTTATGGAATCAGAATTAAGGAGAGCACTCGTGTTACCAAAATTCATAGTAATGAAAATCTTTTGCGTTAAATACACACACATGTGAGGAGTAAAGTTGTGTAGGGGGGCCTGACAGCTGAGTTGAAAGTGCTCGTGATTCGTAGTCCTAAGTTTCCGGGTTCGACCCCCGGCGGAGGCGGAAACAAATGGCAGAGTTTCTTTCACCCTGAGGCCCTGTTCACCTGGCAGTAAAAAGGTACCTGGGAGTTAGACAGCTGGTATGGGCTGCTTCCTGGGGATGTGTAACAAAAAAAAAAGACCTGGTCGAGGGCCGGGACGCGGGACGCGGGACGCTAAGCTTCAATTTTTTAGTATATGTACTGCAGAAGCAAGTATCGCTAAGCCCCGAAATCATCTCAAGATAACCTCAAAAAAGGGTGAGGTGAAGGGTCGAAGGTACATAAGGGCAATAAAAGCTGATGTAATGAATAAGGGAATAAAGTAAAAATAAGTAGAATGGTCCAGTCAAACATTGGGTAAGGCTATGTGTAAAACTCTGGTACTCTCGAAGGTTAAGAACTCTGTAGAGATGTCGTCGTTATCCTGTGATGTTTGGTGAGATCTGGATCTGAGTGTTGGCAAGGTAGCCAAGCTGTTATTCTGCATATTTAGAGTAGGTCTTTTTTCTCTAATACTTTCCAGGATTTGCGATCCGCTTTGGTCAGTGGTGGATGCCAGGATTGTTGTATTATCTACTAGTATGTTCCTAGTGAGTGTTGTGTTATATACACTTAGCATATGGCTTCTGGGAGCACCAGTATGTTGATGGCTGGTCAGTCCTCTTCATTGGGGCATGAAAATTGGTATACCACGTTTGCTTTTTAGAGAGGGTTGTGTTGTTTATTGTGGCTGCTCTCAGGTATTAAATCAATTGTCTTTTGCGTTTTGTAGTAAATAATGAATTCATTATTTACTAGCATAGGCAAGGTAAAGTTAGAGTATTATACTATAGCTTTATGTATCGAATTTGCTTTATTTCATACAAGTAAGCATTGAATTTTGGGGTTTGCGATCTGAACTAATCGTTACTCCTTGATGTTTCTCGCATTCAGACTTTGCAGTTTCAATATTGTGCATCTGTTATCTAGAAATGTTCCTGAGTTAATTGATTATTTGAATATTCTTATTAGTAGGTCACAGAGTTTCTCTCTCACTTCTTTAAGACTCTTCTGGACTGGGTCTGGCGATTTATTTATATTTAACTTATTAATTGTTTAATTATATTAGCTTTAGTTCTAATATAATTGTCATGCACACTTCCGTGGAAATAAACATTTCATTCACATGGGCTCTAAGGAATCTTTCCTTAGACTACTCTTAGCTGAGTGGTTAGAGTTTCTACCTCACATACATGGGGTCTGTGGTTCGAGTCTCCTAGAGCCCAGGTGACTGAAATGTTAATTGCCACGGAAGTGTGCATGCCAGTTTATATGATGTGGGCGTTGCTCACTAATTCCTCTGAGCTTCAGTAGTAGTCAGAGAAAGTCGAAAATTACAGCACAGCAGCAGTAGTTGCTATTGGAATCTTTCCTTATTAAGACCACTCATAGCTGAGTTGATAGAGCTTCTGCCTCACACGTGTGAGGGTCAGTGGTTCGAGTCTTCTAGAGCCCAGGTGAATGAAATGTCAGCTATGTTAAACTAATTGTTGCATATTTAATGGTTGTCACATCCATATATATTGCTTCAACGTATGAATTTTTTAATGTATTTTTACTGAAGTGTGTAATTAAAACTTTTATTATATTTGTATTTACATATCTTTAAATTATATTGTAAATTATATTGTAAACGTCGAGGCAAGGTGAACGACACCTGCTCACAATATATACAATGACCATTAAACTGCTATTGAACGTGGTAATCTCGTATATATAAGGCACATACTATTAATAAGGTTGAAAAAAGAACTAAAACACGTTGTTGATCTCAAACTTGTGCACTCATCAACACAGGTTCATTACCTCCAACGTGGCAGAATGTGGATGGTGGTCGCGCCCGAGTACAGTGCTGGCCTCTCGTCATTACCATCCCCGGCACTATGCGAGAGGATATAGTACATGATGACTGCTTCTTACCTTCAAAACTTCAATATCAATGCAATGATGCAATGAAGAGTCATGTTTTGGTGGCACATGTAAACAATAGTTATTTAACTGAGCGCCATCAGCGGAGAGTGTTTGGCATCCCTGTCTCTGGCCCTCGGCACCCTTATATAAGCCGTGAATATGGTGTTGGTGGTAGCAGGCAGACACTGGCACCTGGAGGCTGCACACTCCCGCCGGTCTCACTCATCCTGCGAGCCTCTAACATCGAAATCAAGATGAACCCGTCTGTGTTGCTTTCTTTGCTGGTGGTGTCGGCGACGGGCACTCCTGTAGCTCCACAGTCCAGTGTCCAGGACCTCCAGTCCAATGGCCAGAACCTCCTGTCCAATAACCAGGACCTCCAGGACCTTCAGTCCTTGCCGTTGAACCAGGACCTCCAGGACCTTCAGTCCTGGCCATTGAACCACGACCTCCAGTCCAATGACCACGTCGTCAAGTCCAATGACCACGTAGTCAAGTCCAATGACCAGGAAGTCCAGTCCAATGACCAGGATGTCCAGTCCAATGAACAGGACGTCCAGCCCAATGACCAGGACGTCGAGTCCAATGAACAGGACATCCAGTTCAATGAACAGGACGTCCAGTCCAATGAACAGGACGTCCAGTCCAATGAACAGGACGTCCAGTCCAATGACCAGAACTTACCCACCAGTACCCAAAACGCTAAACTCGGAATTCCGAACTTGTCAGCAATAATCGCTGCACTTCCTAAGTGAGCAATGAATATGTATTATAAATAATATATATATGTGTATATATATATATATATATATATATATATATATATATATATATATATATATATATATATATATATATATATATATATTTCGTTGTTTTAAAATAAGGAGGTCGTAGTTTTCTCTAAGCCTTTATGTTAAAAATTGCCAAAATATGTGGACATCAATATTATCATTGACAGATTGACGAAGAGCGGCAAGTTCAGTATTCTGGGCCGGCAGTGCAGCTACAGTTTGACTTCCAAGGCAGGTCGTCCAAGAGTATACACAGGCACGGTACAGTGCACAGGCTGGTTCATCAAAGGGCAAGGTACACACCTGTTATTTCTTCACTGTGAATGTTTGTATTGTTCACTGTGACATTCTTGCTATAAGCAACCAAAATATTGGACACACTGCCCACAAATCATAAAACTAAAGATTTGACGACGTTTTGGTGCTTCCTGGACCATTATCAAGTCGTATTTTCAATTTAGTTGGTGTGTGGCTAATTTTAAGGCGAGTTATTGTGCCTTTTTTTTGTCTGCAAACAATTTGTTTAATATTTTGTATTTGTACTTTGTGTTTTTGTTCCTTGTTACATGCAAGGTAACATTAATTATATATCTTGAAGATAAAAATCTCACAAAAGCTTATAAATTTGAGATAAGAACTTTTACGTTGTTATATTGAGCACGTGAGATATATTTAATGCTAAGAATACAAATTCCCATTATTCCAACTATAATATTCTTTTGTTATTGGTTACTTGTGTCAATGGAATAATTGTGCTACTAATATTATTATCTTTGAAGAATATTAGTTTATTTAAAATTAATTACGTTTTTTAATATAACAAATGTAATTTTTACGCTTTTACCTTAAAATATGTATACAATTAATTTACCAAACAAACTTTAAACAACATATAATTTCATAGCAAAAATCATCCTGAAGTTCTGTCTTACGTTCTAAAGTTTTACATTCATTATTAAATTACATGTTTATATTCATAATTAAATTAATTTTGTATACATTACAGCCTCCATTCAGATCAATTTAGCTACCGCTACGGACCTGGGGAAGTTGTTCTTGAACACTGCGCGGGACGCACTCCAGAAGGCACTGAAGGCTGGCCTACTCAGTGGGTAGATCTCCACTGCGCCGTGACACTCCTTAAGGCAGTGAAGTAACTCTTCAAAGGGTAGATGTCAAAATAGCTCTCTGGCTATGTTTAAATATTTTTTCTAGAAAAATACATTAAAACTATAAGAATTCTGCACTTATATCCAATACTAACAACCACTGAATTATTCTTCTTCGCACAAATTGTAATTGCAAAAAAATAAACGCAAAAGTTCTAAAATATTTTATTCCCATCATTATTATATGCAGTCATGATTATTTTTATTTAAACTTGCAGTGAAACACCAAACTGAAAATAAGATTTATACGCAGATAAATTTGCTAAGAAACAGACACATGCAACAGTACATAAAAAACACAAACACCCTCGCACCATACTAGACACGTCAGGCCCAAAATGACAACACACCCACCTAACAAAACACTAAACAATTAAAACACAAGGCAACGAACAGCAGTACGAAGCAACAATATGCAAACTGAAATTAAATGGTCCAGAAAAATATTCTTTATCATGAGATAAATCTAAATTAAATACCAGGTTACATTTTACTTTCAGCATTTAGTTGTTCAGTGGTTAAAGGAGTGTGATTAGAATGGACGGTAGAGCGACGGTCTCGTTTCTTGCAGGTTGGCGTTCTATCCCTGACCGTCCAATTGGTAGGGCCCCATCTCCTTCCAACTCCTTATCCTCATCCCTTCTAAGTGCTATTTAGTCGTACTGGCTTAGCGCGTTCTCCTGATAAATACCTTATCTTACTTTGGGAGTACCCAATACATAGCCTCCACGATTTGGTGCCTTCTTCGATAATTACTTACTTACCAACTGTAGACATATTAATATATGTCTACAGGAAAGACTGCTACCAAAATATACTACTATATATATATATATATATATATATATATATATATATATATATATATATATATATATATATATATATATATATATATATATATATATATATATATATATATATATGACAATGTCAGACCACGGAGGAAAAATGAAACAGGAATTTCCTTAAATTCCTTCCTTCTGAAGATGTATTTAATATACGAAAGTACTTAAGGAAATTCCTGTTTCATTTTTCCTCCGTGGTCTGACATTGTCACATTCTTAATCACGTGTTTATTTTCGTGATATACACACATATATATATATATATATACGTGTATATATATATATATATATATATATACGTGTATATATATATATATATATATATATATATACGTGTATATATATATATATATATATATATATATATATATATATATATATATATATATATATATATATATATATATATATATATATATATATATATATATATATATATATATATATATAACAACTGCCTTGTTTTCATTGTATATATTAAAAATTTTCTAAAATAATTATTGAATTGGTTCCGTTAAGCACGAACTCTTCCTTCAAAAACTGTGCTGGGAATAGTTAATCAGTACGTGTTTCTCCGCTGGTTCAATTTGTTTCTTGTTTTGTATATCGTAGTTGACTATTCATGTTTCATCCTGTGTAGAATTGTTCTTGTTGAGCCACTTGTCCAAACTTATTGTCAAGGGTTTTATTATTTCAGTTTTTGCTTCCTGTAATATTGATGGGTAAAGTTCATTAGCTCAGATGTTTTATTTGCCTGCGATTTACTTAGTAATGTGAGCATATCACCATATTCACGGCTTATATAAGGGTGCCGAGGGCCAGAGACAGGGATGCCAAACACTCTCCGCTGATGGCGCTCAGTTAAATAACTATTGTTTACATGTGCCACCAAAACATGACTCTTCATTGCATCATTGCATTGATATTGTAGTTTTGAAGGTAAGAAGCAGTTATCATGTACTATATCCTCTCGCATAGTGCCGGGGATGGTAATGACGAGAGGCCAGCACTGTACTCGGGCGCGACCACCATCCACATTCTGTCACGTTGGAGGTAATGAACCTGTGTTGATGAGTGCACAAGTTTGAGATCAACAACGTGTTTTAGTTCTTTTTTCAACATTATTAACAGTATGTGCCTTATATATACGAGATTACCACGTTCAATAGCAGTTTAATGGTCATTGTATATATTGTGAGCAGGTGTCGTTCACCTTGCCTCGACGTTTACAGTATAATTTACAATATAATTTAAAGATATGTAAATACAAATATAATAAAAGTTTTAATTACACACTTCAGTAAAAATACATTAAAAAATTCCTACGTTGAAGCAATATATATGGATGTGACAACCATTAAATATGCAACAATTAGTTTAACATAGCTGACATTTCATTCACCTGGGCTCTAGAAGACTCGAACCACTGACCCCCACACGTGTGAGGCAGAAGCTCTATCAACTCAGCTATGAGTGGTCTTAATAAGGAAAGATTCCAATAGCAACTACTGCTGCTGTGCTGTAATTTTACACTTTCTCTGACTACTACTGAAGCTCAGAGGAATTAGTGAGCCACGCCCACATCATATAAACTGGCATGCACACTTCCGTGGCAATTAACATTACAGTCACCTGGGCTCTAGGAGACTCGAACCACAGACCCCATGTATGTGAGGCAGAAACTCTAACCACTCAGCTAAGAGTAGTCTAAGGAAAGATTCCTTACTGCCCATGTGAATGAAATGTTTATTTCCACGGAAGTGTGCATGACAATTATATTAGAACTAAAGCTAATATAATTAAACAATTAATAAGTTAAATATAAATAAATCGCCAGACCCAGTCCAGAAGAGTCTTAAAGAAATGAGAGAGAAACTCTGTGACCTACTAATAAGAATATTCAAATAATCAATTAACTCAGGAACATTTCTAGATAACAGATGCACAATATTGAAACTGCAAAGTCTGAATGCGAGAAACATCAAGGAGTAACGATTAGTTCAGATCGCAAACCCCAAAATTCAAAATGGAGGGGTTTGACCCCACTTGAGCACCAGACATCGTGAGGGGAAGCCGTGCTCTGTGTGAGCTCCTGTTAAAGAAGATCCCCTAGTTGACATACCTTCAAGAGGAAGGAAGTGTGCAGACGTTTCAGCTGTGGAATCAAGTTGGGAACGTTGTGGTCTCAAGTCCTGATAGGCCTTCCTTCCTTCATTACACACAGAAATCACAATTTCTGTTCATTGTTCAATGATTTGTTCATTGATGAATGATCAATGATTTGTTCATTGAAGCATCACGTTATTGTGATTTCTGTGCGTAATGAAGGAAGGGCGAAGACGTATAACGGCCTATTGACACAGCTCGGGTGCATTAGGGAGTTGTGAAAACCCTGGTTTGTGTCTCGGAGAAGCTGCAGGATCCAGTAAGTTCAGTAGAATTTCGGTTTCTACTCTTTTCCATGTCATAGCTCAGTCGATTAGCGCAGCGTCTGGGATGCTCACAGACGTAGGTTCAAATCCTCGTCACGGCCTTTGTGGATTTGTTCGTCCTGAAATATTTTCGTTTGGCAACTTGTGAGCGCTCTGTCAAGCATCGGCCAGGAAGCGCCCTGGACTAGACAATTTTGTGGTTTGTCCTGAGGAAGAAGTTGATGGGAGTACTCTGAGGCTAGAGAAGAAGTTGATGAATGGAACTTCAAGCCTGTTAGTGTAGATTTTGTACTCTGTGGAAGAGCAAGGCCCATAGTGAGGAATACGACCTCATACTGTGAGAAGAGAAGCAGTGAAGTCTCACATGTTTCTGTGGAAACGGTAGTGGAGTACCACTGGAGTCCAAGGAGAACTTCATGGTGCAACAGCCTGGAAGAGCTGCAGAGGATCCTTGTAGATGAACCTGGAAGAACCTGATGATGTCAGGGTAGTGAACTCCCAGATGTGGGAAGGAAGTTCTAGTTGACTACTTGTAGGAAGTTGGTAGAGTGCTTGATTGTCACTAGTGTGCAAGACGCAGTGAAAGGTGGTGATTGATTATCATTTCTATGCCAAGGAATACCTGTACTGAAGTTTACAGAGAGTTACAGCTATAGGCTGGATTACCTACAGATATATATATATATATATATATATATATATATATATATATATATATATATATATATATATATATATATATATATATATATATATATATGTGTGTGTGTGTGTGTGTGTGTGTGTTCTAGGACTGATAGGGTAATTGGTTACTATTTACTTATGATGAAGTTTATAGTTACAACTGTGGGCTGAATTACCTGCAGAGATATTTATATGTTCTAGGGCTAATAGTGCCGTATTTATCTTGTAAGATTTATCTACTTCGTGAGGTGGATAGTGTAAGTGGCGAGCCAGAAGTTGGGCGACCACGTGGTATAAGTGACTGATAGAGTCCTGATGGATTTGATCTGCAACCAGGTTATAATATCATAAAGTGTAGAGGTTTAGAGTCCCTTGTATTATATGTGAATGCTTTGTATATGTTCTGTTTTGTTATTAAATCTGTGTAGTTAACAGCTGTTTGCCCTTGTCCTAGTGAGGCTTCCCAGAAAGTCGAAGAGAGAGAGAGAGAGAGAGAGAGAGAGAGAGAGAGAGAGAGAGAGAGAGAGAGAGAGAGAGAGAGAGAGAGAGAGAGAGAGAGAGAGAGTGAAAGAACCAAGAACCATAGCTGTCGACAGGGTAGTACAGAGTAATATTTCAGAATAGGGGATTGAGGAGATCATAGCAAATAAGGAGAGAGTGGGGAGTCACGGCAGCTTGAGTGGGTGTGTGCATATGACAACGAGGTCAGTATTGGAGCCGCAACCCTTTAAACGTGTGACATTGAACCCCTCTCCAAGTGCCCAGGGTGATCTCCTTGTCAAAATAAGCACTCTCCGAGTTTTGAGTTGGGTTGTCCATAAGGAAGGACGACCAACAACAACATCCTAATAGAATACACCCCACCTTCACTCTCCAGGTACTCACTCACAGAGGGCTTCAGCAACACGCTGACAGGGGTCCCAAACTAATGCAAACAGGGGTAGTTATTACCCTGACTGAAGCCTCTAGCAGCTTGCTAGCAGCACTTCACAATAGATACATCACTGTTTTCATTAACTCTTACAAGACAATCCCGGGTACGTCGAGCTTCAGAAACACTGTATATATCAGCAGCTATCACACACTGCTCAGATCGATGGAGGCTACTTAGTCTTCTCGCAAGACCAAGCTAAGAGTTCGTGGACTGCCCAAGGTGAACTGCCTACTCAGCTCAATTGCCTCCATATGTCACTTCTCTGGACATAAACACGCCATTAGCCAGATGGACAATACACTGGATAACCATGGGATAACACTCATTCACCGGGGAATTGATATTATGCCTTGTAGCCACAACCTAGATGGTGCTGATCTTGATACTCCACCCACCAGAGGTCATCAACATCGACCTCTCCTTCTGATTGAGGCAGGAAACCCGAGCCATTCGCTGATACCAGGTCACCACCAACAGTTGGCATTGTCTACATAGCGCCCAATACTAAGGGAGCTGGAGTGCAGACTCATAGATGTCGCTTAAATTGCCACTCCACACTCCGACGATGTTGTCAAAACCGTAACACACCACAACAACGTCACTACACTTTTCATGACTTTCGACATTCAACACAAGAACATCGCTACACTATAAAAGACTGTCAACTATCACCACAACAAAGTCACTACACTATTCAAGACTGTCCACCATCACCACAACAATGTCACTACAGAATTCAAGACTGTCGACCATCACCACAACAACGTCTCTTTACTATACAAGACTGTTGATCATCGTCACAACAAGGTCACTACACTGTACAAGTCTTTCGACCATTACCACAACAACGTCACCACACTACACAAGACTGTCGACCATCACCACAACAACGTCTCTTTACTATACAGGACTGTCCACCATCACCACAACAATGTCACTACAAACTGTAGAAAACTGTCGACCATCACGACAACAAAGTCACAACACCTTATACAAGACTGTCGACCATAACCACAACAATGTCACCATTCACTATATATGACTGTCGCCCATCACAACATCAACGTTACCACACACTATACACAACTGTCGACAATCACCAAAACAACTTCACTACACTATAAAAGATTGTCGACCATCACCACAACAATGTCACAACAAACTATACAAGACTGTCGACCATCACCTCTAAACGTCACCACACACTGCACAAAACTGTCGATCATCTCCACAACAACGTCACTACACTATAAAAGACTGTCTGTTGACCATCACCACAACAAAGTCACCACACACACAATATAAGAAATTCGGATATCATAACAACAACTTCACCACACACTATATAGGACAGTCGACTATCACCACAACAACGTTACCACACTATACAAGACTGTCGATCATCACCACAACAAAGTCACTATATTATACGTCGACAATCACCACATCAACGTCACTACACACTATAAAGGACTGTCAATCATCACCACAACAAGGCCCCAACACTATACAACACTAGATCAACACAACAACGTCACTACACTTTACAAGTCTTTCGGCTTTCACCACCATATCGTCACTACACTACACAAGACCATCACCACAGCAAAGAAACTACACTATACACGAATGTCGTCCATCACCACAACAAGGTCACTACAATATACATGACTGTCGACCATCATCACAAAACGTCCCTTCACTATATAGGACAGTCGACCATCACCACAACAACGTCACTTCACTATTCAAGACTACCTACCATTACAACAACAAAGTCACAATACAATACGAGACTGTCGAACATCATCACAAAACGTCACTTCACTATACAAAACTGTCGAAAATCACCACAACAACGTCACTACAAAATTTAAGACTCAACCATCACCACAACAACGTCACCAAACACTAAAAAGATTGCCTGCCATCACCACAACAACGTCACCACACACTATCCAAGACTGTCGACTAACACCACAACAACGTCACCACACTATACAAGACTGTCGACCATCACCACAACAACGTCACCACACATTATACAAGACTGTCGACTATCACCACAACAACGTCACCACACTATACAAGACTGTCGACCATCACCAGAACAACGTCTCCACATGCTATATAAGACTGTCCACCATCACCACAACAACGTAACTATACTATACAAAACTGTCGACAATCACCACATCAACGTCACTACATACTATAAAGGAAAACCGATCATCACCACAAGAAGGTCACAACACTATACAAGACTGCAGATCAACACATCAACGTCACCACACACTATACAAGACTGCTGACCATCACCATAGCAAAGTAACTACACTATACAGACTGTCGACCATCACCACAACAACGTCACTAAACACATTATATAAAACTTTCGACCATCGCCGCAACAACGTCACCACATTCTATACAACACTGTCGACCATAACCGGTACACGTCACTGTCTCATGACTCAGGGACAACAGTGACACAGGAGACAGAGCATCACTAACCTCTACACGTCACTGTCTCATGACTCAGGGACAACAGTGACACAGAAGACAGAGCATCACTAACCTCTACTTGTCACTGTCTCATGACTCAGGGACAACAGTGACACAGGAGACAGAGCATCACTAACCTCTACACGTCACTGTCTCATGACTCAGGGACAACAGTGACACAGGAGACAGAGCATCACTAACCTCTACACGTCACTGTCTCATGACTCAGGGACAACAAGGACACAAGACACAGAGCATCATTAACTGCTTCACGTCTCTACTCAGCTCAAAGCCCTAGCTAGAGGACAATTCCAAACTAACTATAATTAGAGCATCTGAGATATATATATATAAGTATGCTGGCAGTGTTGTGGTCATCTGTTATTGTTAGTGTTGTGTTGTGTCGTGTTCCCTTCTCGTTTATTGACTTACTGCACCAAGATAAGTATGGGTAAGTTACAAGGCTTCTTCCGCCCCTTCCTTGCATGCTTTACCTGCGGGAAGTTAGAAGTGTCCGGGGGCAAAGATCGCAGTAAACACAAGAAGAAGACCCGTCGGGGTCAGGTGACCGAGGACAGATCTTATGACTGGCCTAACGAGGGCTGGGAAGATAGACAAGATGTGGGCCGCTGGATATTCCGCGGAGACCGGGCCGCCTTCACCAAACGACGCCATCAAACAGAGGAAATGTTGAAGGCTGCCAAGGTCTTTGACTCGCAACAAAGAAAAGTTATTTTTTCCACCAGATTCTTAGGTTTACTCCGACTCTTTGATACCGCAGAGGTCTCGCTTCTTACTGGTCCGCGTTCGATCCCCGGCGCTCCGTTCCTCACCAGACGATGTTCTGATATTCAAAAAGTCTTAAAAGATGAGAACATTTTTGTTCCCTTACATATTAAGAAAAAGGTTTACGAAAGATACTTGGATTCTTCAGTCCAACAACTTGGGCTCGTCGATAGCGCAGAGGCCTCACTTCTCACAGGTGTTTGTTCGACCTCAGACAGTCGAAGTGGTTGGGCACGATCCCTTCTCTCCATCCAATGTCAGTGCCATATCATTAAGTTTCTTTCAATTACCATTCTAGTATACTGGCTTAGGGCTTTAGCCTCGTACTGACCAAACTAACCTTGTTTATTGAGTCAGCCAATGACTTATGACTTATCTTTATATAATAATTTTGTCTAAAATATTCACCACAGTTAATATAGATATTTTATGTTATTTATGTAACCCAGAACATATCTGTTTAGTTTTTCAATACAACTGCATGAACATGAAAAAGTGCATCAGGGTGAAAGAAACTCTGCCCATTTTGTTTCTGCCATCACAGGGGATCGATACCGGACCCTATAATTACGAGTCCATAGCGTTGTCCACTCAGCTATCAGGCCACCGGAGGGACGTGAGAGTGTGTGTGTGTGTATTCACCAATTTCTATTCCCCTAGTTGTACTTACGGGGGTTGATCACTGCTTTTTCGGCCCGAACCCCTTGATGAATGCGTGTACTTACCTAGTTGTGCTTGCGGGGATTGAGCTCTGGCTCTTTGGTTCCGCCTCTCAACTGTCAATCAACTGGTGTACAGGTTCCTGAGCCTATTGGGCTCTATCATATCGACATTTGAAACTGTGTATGGAGTCAGTCTCCACCACATCACTGCCTAATGAGTTCCTTTTGTTAACTACTCTGACACTGAAAAAGTTCTTTCTAACGTACCTGTGACTTATTTGGGTATTCAGTTTCCACCTGTGTCCCCTAGTGCGTGTGCCCTTTGTATTAAAAAGCCTGTCTTTATCGGCTCTACCAATATCTTTGGGAATCTTGTATGTGGTGATCATGTTCCCCTACCTCTTCTGTCTTCCAGCGACGTGAGGTTTAATTCCTGTAGTCTCTCCAAGTAGTTCATACCTCTCAGTTCGAGTACTAGTCTGGTGGCAAACTTTTGAAACTTTTCCAGTTTAGTCTTATGCTTGACTAGATATGGACTCCATGCTGGAGCTGCATACTCCAGGGTTGGTATGACATATGTGGAATACAAAGTTCTGAATGATTCCTTTCACATGTTTCTAAAGGCCGTTCTTATGTTGGCCAACCTGGAAAATGCGCCTGATGTTATCCTCTAGATAGCTTCTGGGAACAAGGCTGGCGTGAAATCAACCCCTAAGTCTTTCTCTCTCTCTCTGTCTCTGACTCTTGAAGAATTTTATCTTCCAAATGATACCTTGTATCTGGCCTCCTGCAACACCCTACTATGTAAAAATGTACTCTTCATTTCATTACATTTGCTTGGGTTAAACTCTAATAACCATTTACTCGACCATTCCTTCAGTTTGTCCAGGTCCTCTTGAGGCCTCAAGCAGCCCTGCTCTATCTCAATCCTTCTCATAACTTTGGCATCGTCTGTAAACATTGAGAGGAATGAACCTTTACATCAGAATGTTCCTTTACGTATATCAGAAACAGGAAAGGTCCGAGTACAGAGCTCTGTGGTACTCCATTGGTGACTTCATGCCAATCTAAGGTCTCACTCCTCACTATAACTCTCTACTTCTTAGTGATTAGGAACTCCCTTATCCACTGGAGCACCTTACCAGTTACTCCTGCCTGTCTATCCAGCTTATGTACCAACCTCTTTTGGAGTACTGTGTCAAAGGCTTTTCGACTGTCCAAAAAATGCTTCTCTTTCTTCCTCAATCTTTGTCACCTGGTCGTAGAATATTATTAAGTCAGGTAAGGCAAGATTTACACTCCCTGAACCCATGTTAACAATGGGTTAACGATGGAAAGTTCCTTCTCACCAGATGCGTTACTAGGTTTTTTCTCACGATCTTCTCCATCACCTTGCATGGTATACAAGTTAAGGACACTGGCCTGTAGTGTTCCTCTTGTCTGTCACCCTTTTTGTATATTGGGACCACATTACCCAATATCATTAATATTTCTGGTAGGTCTCCCATCTCCAGTGACCTACTATACACTATGAAGAGTGGCAAGCAAAGTGTCTCTGCACACTCTTTCAATACCTATGGTGAGATTCTGTCTGGACCAACAACACTTTCTCATATCCAGATCCAACATGTGTCTCTCTTGACCTTATCTCTCGTAATTTCGAACCCTTCCAAGGCCGCCTGGTTTACTCTCTCTTAGTGCAGTGACCTCACCTTGTTCTATTGTGAAGACCTCCTGGAACTTCTTGTTGAATTCTTCACACACCTCTTTGTCTTTCTCTGTATACCTGTCATCGCTTGTACTAAATTTCATTACCTGTTCTTTCACTGTTGTTTTCCTCCTGATGTGACTGTGGAGTAGCTTTGGTTCGGTCTTGGCTTTGTTTTCTATATAATTTTTCTCTGCTTCTCTTTTCTCACTATCATACTCATTCCTGGTTCTCTGGAATCTCTCTCTGCATTCTGGTGTTCTGTTATTTTGGAAATTCCTCCTCGCCCTTTTGTTCAGTTCCTTTACTTCCCATATGTGCCCTAATAAACCATGGATTCTAGTTTTGCTTCTCGGATTTTTCTTTTGGGCCGGGATAAACCTGTTTACTGCCTTTTGACACTTTTGGGTGACATAGTCCATCATATCCTGTACATACTTAGCTCTGAGGTCTGTGTCCCATGGTATTTCCCTTAGGAAACTTCCTATCTCATCATAATTCCCCTTGCGGTATGCCAACATTTTGTTTCCTAGATCATTTTTTGGGGAGATAAATCCTAGCTCTACCAGGAACTCAAAGATCAATAGACCGTGACCACTCATTCCCAAGGGTGCTTCCAACTTAACTTCCCTTATATCCCACTCATTTAGGGTAAATATGAAATCGAGCATAGCTGGTTCATCTTCCCCTCTCATTCTTGTTGGTTCCTTGATGTGTTGGCTTAGAAAGTTTCTTGTTGCCACGTCCAGCAGCTTAGTTCTCCATGTATCTGGTCCCCCATGTAGGTCTCTGTTCTCCCAATCTATCTTCCCGTGGTTGAAGTCTCTTATGATTAGTAGTCCAGATCCATTCCTGCTAGCAACAGAAGCTACTCTCTCTATTATGCTAATGGTGACCATGTTGTTTCTATCATATTCCTGTATGGGCCTTCTGTCATTTGGTGTTGGATTATATATGACTTCGACTATAATTTTTTGTTCTCCAGTTGCTACGGTACCTCTTATGTAGTCACTGAAATCTTCACAGCCCTGAATAACCATCTCCTCAAAATCCCAGCCTTTTCTTACCAGAAGAGATACACCACCACCTCCTCTTCCTTCTCTCTCTTTCCTCAGAACATAGTAGTCATGTGGAAACACTCCATATGTTATGTTTTCCGTCAGTTTCGTTTCTGTGAGTGCTAATATGTCTAGGTTTTCTTCTAGTACCCATTCTCCAAGTTCATTTGTTATATATGTAATCCCATCTATGTTAGTGTATATTACCATGAGACTCTCTTCTGTCCCTTCTCGTGTCCCCATATTGGCGAGTGTTCAGCTGATAGAGAGAACTGTTCCATGGGTGTGAGGATTTGTGAGGTAGATAACAGGGTCTCAGAGGATACTGGAGTGAGGGGTGGGGGATCTAGTGAAGCAGGGACAGGGAGGGTATGTGACGAAGGGGGAGGGAAGACAGGGAGGGAAATGGGAAAGGGGGGAAATGGTGGGAGTAGGGGAAGGGTAGCAGGGTGGAAATGGGGTGAGAGGGGGTAGGGAGATTAGGTTGCTGAGCTGAGTGTGAGCATGAAGGGTTCTGGGTAGGTGATTTCTATGCAGTGGAAGGTGGTGGAGTTGCCCTTCCCTCTGGTGTTACTGGTTTGCTGGTTGCGGGTGTCTCCTCCCCCCTCCCCCTCACCTCTGGGGATGTTATGTCGGGGGTTGTGATTTCCTGGTTTTCTCCTCTTGCCCAGCTTTTCTTCCTTGCTTCTGCCACCATGGCCCTCTCTTCTCTTGTCATGTCCCTCTGGAGGAATACTTTTTTGAATTTTCCCATATATTGCAGGTGGCTCTTCCTTGTTAGAATCTTCTCCTTTGCAGGCTCATTGGCAAACATTATCTTTAACACACGGTCTCTGACCTTTTTGTTCCAGCCCAATCTGAAAACCTTCTCATTGCTATGCTCTGCCTCTTCCACCTCTCGCCCCTTTAGTATTTCATTTACTCTCGCTGTGTCCATATCATCCCATTATATCCTGTTGGAGCCTTCCTACTCCTTAATACCCACAGCTACCATAGATCTTTTTCTTTCCAGCAGCTGACTAGTGGATCTTGCTGCTTCCTGTGAGGTGGATGCTTTCATGGCTACCTCCCTCACTGTGAACATTGCTTCCATGTTCGTTTTTAGCATTTCTGTAAATGTTGCTTGTACAATGGCATTCCCTTCTAATGTACCACTTCCATCCTCTCTTTGAATGATTATCTGAGCCTCAGCCTTCATATTGACCTCTTTAAGGATTTTAATCTCCTCCTTTGCGGCTGTCAGCTCGCTTTACAGGTTGCTTTTTTATTATTCATTTCCTACATCTCCCTCCTGATTTCGTCCAAAACTTTGGAGAACATTTCCTTCATTTGTTAACATTGACTTTTCCCTGTTACCTTGTTACCTCTCGCTGCCATGTTTGTCCCTGATCCTACTATGTCGTGTCGTGCAAAAAGAGAGAGAGAGGGAGGGAGAGAGAGAGAGAGAGAGAGAGAGAGAGAGAGAGAGAGAGAGAGAGAGAGAGAGAGAGAGAGAGAGAGAGAGAGAGAGAGAGAGAGAGAGAGAGAGAGAGAGAGAGAGAGAGAGAGAGAGAGAGAGAAACAGAGAGAGAAACAGAGAGGGGGTGGAACAGAGAGAAGGGGTAATAAAGAAGGTGAGAGAGAGAGAAAGAGGGTGAGTGAGAGAGAAATCGAGAGAGGTGAGAGGTAGAGAGCGTGGGAGGGCGAAAGTGAGTGATGTAGCAAGAGGGAGAGGGTTGAGAGAGAAAGGGAGAGATAGGGAGAGAGTTGAGTGATGACAGTGTATTAATCAGTGAAAAAATCCACAAGAGTCATGACAAGTATTCGAACCAACATCCAAGAGCATACCAGATGCTGTCTTAATCGACTGAGCTACGACATGGTCAAAAGAACTGAAACCAGAAATTCTACTGAACTTACTTGGATCCTGCAGCTTCTCCGAGACACAAACCAGGGTTTTACACAATTTCCCCATGCACTCAAGCTATGTCAATAGGCTGTTCTATCTCTTCGCCCTTACTTCATTACACACAGAAATCACAATAGCGTGATGCATCAAATGAGCAAATTCATTGTGCCGTGACTAGGATTCGAACCTACGTCCGAGAGAATCCCAGATGCTGACCTAATCGAATGAGCTACTACATGGTCAAAAGAATTGAAACCAGGAGTTCTACAGAACTTACTTGGATCCTGTAGTCTCTCCGAGAGACAAACCAGGATTTTACACAATTCCCCCATGCACTTGAGCTATGTCAATAGGCCGCTCTACTGTACAACCATAAAGGTGTTTTGTATTTAATATACATAGAGATACATGAGTCACAGACAAGATTTTGAGATGCTCCATTCTGTCAGGCTGAAAGTCAAACCTCTAGAATGTTAATGACCACAAAAGACCAAGGTCAGGTCGTGTGAAGATGACTTTGTTTATGCAAAGCTCATAATTGTAGGTGGCTAGCTGGAGGTGTCGTTCAAACAAGCCGCTAGTTAAGGTGTGGTCTGATAGATGGCCTGGGGCTATCTACTTGTGTGTGGGGGGGGGGGGGGATTTGTTACTAGATTTCCAATAAATAAATAAATACCCAGGAAACTGTACTTTCGGGAGCAATAGGAGAGCAGGGCAGAAGACAGCAGCCGAGATAGGCTGTCGGCCGGACAGGGGGTGACTCTGCCTGTCAACTTGAGACCATCCCCTCCCCTTCTCTATTCAACTTCCTAGAACCGAGGCAGTCCTTGGTGAGTTGAACATTAAGGTGACTTAATCATGTTCAAAGTGTTGTGTTGATTATCTTGGGGGCAGACAGCTGTAATGGTTCTCAAAGTTTTGTGTAATGACTCACGTTGTTTAGTAATCCTGACAGAGTGAACCTTCAGTTCGAGTGCTTGAATGATGCTACTTATCATTGCTAAAATATATGTTGGTTAACTTAATTGTTTACATTGTCATTAATTTGGTTCCCTAGAACTTTGTGAGTTGAGGCGACACTGCCTCTGAGTTTACTTATTACATATCCATACCTTGTTAGAGTTGGTACAAGAAACAAGATTATGATACAGATCAAGCATACTAATATTGACCTTTTGATAACATCTTTGAGAATTTTCTGATACAGACTAGTTCCATTCCTTTTCTTGTATGTACAAGTTCCTTTGTCCTCTCGGGTACCTGGTAGTTGGGAAATTCAGTTGCGATCAGTTGATTTAATTTGGCATTGTTGGAGACCCACGACTGGAGAGGCATATTGGCTCCCATTAATTCTCGATTGACCTCATGGTATATGTTCAACAGTTTACTCTCACTGCTGGTTGTTCCTTGAAAATTATCCACATGCAAGTTTTTACTAATTTCTGTTTTGTTTGGGCTATATTGGACTTCTTCAAGTGCGTATCTAAGGTAGCTTGAAGCAGAAACGGTGAGGAAGTGGCCCCAAACAAAACAGATGCAAACCTGTAAGTGATTAATTCACTGTTTGGATCGTTAGGATCCTTGATCCATAGGAACTTTGTGTAGTTCCGGTCTTCTTCTTAGAGACCTACCCTAAGGAAAACCTTGCTGATGTCGACCGTATATCCGTAAGTCCCAATAAGGAAGTTTAACAACATGTTGTATAGCTTTTGTGTCAGGCTAAGGCCAGTTTGAAGGCAGTCATTTAACGAAACACTTCTCTGCCTTGTCTTAGAGCTGCAAGTAAATACTATCCGCAGTGGGGTAGTAGCAGAATTTTTCAGTACAGGGTGGTGTGGCAGGTAGTGCCCTTCCTTTAGGTTATCATTAGTGACAACTTTGATAAATTTATTGAGTTGCTTCTGTAATATTCATGATACAACTTCAAGTTCTCAGGCTGTCTTTGTAAGCGCAACACCTGTGACCTTAATTGGTTATGTGCCATAAAATGGTTGTCGGGTAGCTGAGGGTGATTCAGCTTCCATGGTAACCTGACCCAGTATTGATTATCTCTGTAGATAACTGAGTCCAGGTATTGTTTGTAAGTCCAGTCGTCATCTGGGCTAGGTTGTTCAGGGACAATGCCGAGAGTTGCCAGGTCCCATAGTTTATGTACAGGGGGATCAAGCTCATCCTCGGACATGTCTCTGAATTGCAGTGGAGACTGTTCTCCTAGTCATGCAACCATTACTGGGTTGGCAAGTTGGCAGTCTACAAGTGCGGGTTGTTTCAGCCATAATACTGGCCTTTTAGCAAATAGCCACCTGCAGATGGTAACAAGCACATTCCTTGTTTTTCTTCCTTTTCTTTGATAAACTTATGGTAGACATCTAATGCCATAAGGATTCCAATATTGGAAAGGTTGTCTGACGTGATTTTATCAGCCAAATGGATTCCCTTTTCTTTTAGGAATTTGGCTGTTGTACCTAGACCATATACATACAGGTCTGTTGGGAATCTATCTACTACCAGAGCTTGTATCGTTCGGACATAACCTCCTAAACGTACTTTAGGTCGTACTACCTTGAGGACTCGGGCTCCTGTGTTAGTCAGGAATCCTGCTATGTCTATTCATGTCTCTCTTACAGGTGTGAGTTTCAGGGCATCTACCAACTCCTTTGAGATAAAAGTCATTTGGGATCCTTGGTCAAATAATCCTCATATGGTGGCTTTGGACTCTCCATTTTTAATGATCAATTGAGCAGTGGGTAGAGCTGATTTATGATCAGACCTTGTTGAGAAGACACTTATGTCAGGTAACACAGTACAAAGCTGTACTGATGTGGTAGTTCCTTCCTCCTTCTGTGGTTTGGCAGACTTTGTACTTGAGTCCCCACAAAGTGCTGTATGGTGTTGACCCTTATGGCACCTATTACAGGTGCGTATTTGAGTTGTACAGGTGTCGGGATTATGTGCCCTTATACACTTGGTACATTTACGTAACTCCTTGAGTCGTTTTATACGTGTAGCACGATCGGGGTAAACTTTACAAAAGTATATGACATGTGGTTGTTCACAGAACACACATGGTTTCCAGACGTTCCAGTGAAAATCTGGAATGACATTTTGGCAATAGAATAGCGACTAAAAGAAACTGACATTTGAACCATTAAACTCCTGTAAATGAATGATTAATAGCAAAGTAATTCACAGCATCTTGGGGAGTCACCGATATGGGTGACACATTAACTGGAGGTTTGGAGGGACCAACTGAATATGTGCCTACACTGCTTTGTTTCCACTTTGGGGAGGGGGAAGTTGTTTTGGATTTGTTTGGAGTACTGTTTGTACTCTGTTGTTTACTATTAGTGGTAGACAAAGGTTTAGATGTCGCTTTTCCATCTGGGTTATCTCTTTGTCTTTCTATGATGGAACGCAAACCTTCACTTATCTCTTTTACACTTAGAGAAGATTTGTTATATAAGACAAACAACTTATCCAGTACGTCACTGGGCAATTTGCGTTTCATATGGACTTGGATTATCCAGTCGGATTCGTCCAAGTTGACCTTGTTCTTAAGTGCTTTGAGCAAGGACTCAAGCTCCAATCTAAAGGCTTGGAGTGAGTCAGCTGTACTATTTGGAGGGTTAATATCCAACAGCTTCTGGGTTAGAAGTCTGATAGTCCTTTCTGGCTTAGCATAATTATCTTAACCATCATCAGTGAATGTCAGATTACAGACCAACTGTAACGCTTCATTCTTTAAGACACCCTGTAAATATGGAAATTTTTGTCGTCTTTGCTGGCATTAGCAATAGAATCCACAGAATCAACAAATTTGTTCCAGAAGTTGTCCCAACTCTCGTCCTTTGTACCAGAGAAAGTTGAGAGACTGAGTGATGGAAATTTGACTTTTGGTTGTGTCTGGTTTTGGGAAGCTGTGGCTGCAATATTTGTATTGGCCTTATGTGTGGTTATTAAATCGTCAAAGTGTTGTAACTTTGCATGCATTTCATCTTCGTAATCTGCATTTTCTTGTATTACATCATCCATTGCCTCTTCATTGATATTTGGGGTTGCGAGGATATCCTGATATTTCAGGATTTGAGCACATGTTGGTATTTGGTCTGTGCAACCTTATAATAGCCTTCCAGTTCTACATAATTAACTGGAGTTTGATTACTTAAATCCTCACAATTTTTGATCTGTTGGGTTAAGTGGCCCTTCATGCCAGTGAGGGTCGCTTTTACATTTTTGGCAGTAGACATCATGGCAGTATTTGCTAGCCTTGTTGGACTGTTTCTGGTACTTGAATTAGTAGAGCCACTAGTTTCCGAAATAGAGCTGCTTATCTTAAAAAAAAAACTATATAATCATACACACTATAATTTGAGTGGTAAGCCTGCATCAATGCTGGAATTTCCTCAAGTTAGCCCTTCTTTATCACTCTTGGTTGGTACAGAGACACAGATTAACACTCAAAGGTGAAATGATTATAGTTAAATTATTACTATAGTTAAGGTAATATTATGTAGACAACACAACTCGGGTTGTCATGAATACTGCATAAAAATATGTGCTTGCTAGGTTGTAATATATGTTCAACTCTAGACAAGCGTAAAATGCTTAGCCTTACACCAGGTTAGCACAATAAATTAGACTAGGATGCTGTACAACACCAGCCTAAAATGTCCTACCCTTGTACAAGAATTAGTTGTAAACAGAATTAGTCTGTTTTCCATCCTCCTGAGGTCTGTGATTTTCTTATCAAGGATCTCCTCAATGGCGTTAGACCCTAGGGAGGTTCCAAGGAGGATGCTGTTCTTGGCCCTAATGACATGGGCTTCAGGCAAGGCAGACCTTATTTTAGCTACGATGTCTGGGTTGGAGGAGACAACTTCACACTTGGAAGGGTTCAGGAAGAAACCCAGGGATACTTCTTGCTCCCTTATTTTCTTGATATCTTCCAAGAGGTAGTTTATGGTGCCAGCTATAGTGCCAACATTCAAAAACCAGACATTGAACTCGATGGACAAGCTTTCAGTGATTTCATTTAAGATTAAGCAGAAAAGAAGGGGAGTGTCATGGGGTCGTGTGTTGTGACGGTGTCCCACCCCTATATTTCTTTCTTCCTAGCTTAGAAGAGTCATATCTCCGTAGCCTAAGTATTCTCTGATGTCCAGGGATTATTTTTATATGTGGGAAAGCGTGGAGTGTGATTAAGCTGGCTGTAAAATGGCCATCTAAGTTTGATAATGCAAGGGGCTTACGCCTTTTGGGGGCACAAGACGGTGCCGAGCCATCCTGTTTCCCGCCACGACGTCGTGACGCTTCCCGGCACCTGATTGCCCAGGTGAGGTCACATGCTGGAAGTGACCAATGACGAGAGCCCTCGGGCGGTGTGACATCACTTTTGGAGGGTTCTCCTGGTGGCTGGCACATGGGCGGGAAGAGTATGTCACAAAAGGTCAAAGAGGGTGGATGCCCTTGGTTGAGCTCCGGATCTAGAGAGCCCTTACCAGTAGATTTAGGCTTCGCTTCGATTCTACAGACAGTCTGAGAAGCCATCCAACTTCCGTGGAGTGCTCAGAAGGAAGGACGGGCCGGATTAGAGACCCAAGAGCTCTATCAAGAGTCTGCAGCAGAGGGAACGTTGGGCTGGTGACGTCTGGTAAGCCCAGAGGACCACGTATTCCACATGAAGCGAAAAGCTACAGCCGGGCCAAATCTACTGGCAGTGAGGCGAGGGGAAGCTGTGCTGGACTGTGAGGTGTCGGCAGTGCCAGGAAGAGTGGAGGACGACGACGGAGGTACCTGTCTCCAGTACCCCAGACAAGATGAGGATTAAGGCAGTACCTGTTGTGAGTGAGAGTACGGCAAAGACACGTTACCACAAGGACGACGGAGGAACCTGGGTGTGTGGGAACTGTTCATCAGGAAGAAGCCAGGACCAGGAACCTCAACATCCCTCAACAGAGGACGAGTCAGCTTCGTGGTTGGAGTGAAATAAGGTAGATAATTGTCCCTCCCTTTACCCCTTTTGATTGAGGTGAGCTAGAATATTTTATATGCTTGAACATTTCTACTCATCATTTTATTGTCTAAGTGACAGAATATTAGCACTTTGGCATGCCCCACGCGCCACCACTCAACTGTGCAATTTGGGTCCCAGCGTTTCAAGGGAGCGCACGTTAATTCTGAATAGTGTATACTCTCTTCAACTTTGTCACCTTAATTCTCATCCTACGAGATTAAATTTGGTATCATTGTGTTTGCAATAGAATTCTCTACAGCACTAAATGCATATATACTCCAAAAGCCTGGCTAATTACCCGCAGCAAACAGAGAAAGTGCGAACGAGTTACCCAGGAGCGCACAAAAGCGATAAAATGTGTTCATTCTTTCCACGCTGGTCACCTCAATTTTCATTCTAGGTCTTTCATTTTGGTATCAATGGGTTCGCAATAGAATTCTCTAGAGAAACATTAGCATATAAAATAAAAAACCTAGTCACGCTCCATTCGCCGACGAGTTGAAGACGGGCCACGTGTTAACCGCGAGTGAGTGCCCAGACGCCTTCCAGCTACACTCCCAATTCCTGCCCACAAATGTTTAGTATTTAGTATTTTATTATATGTAGTATTATAGTTTAGTATTTTTTGTGTAGTAGTTGTACATCACATAAGCATTGTAGATAGACATTTGCACAAAATAGATGGTCATTTTCTTCATCCATTTGTGAGTTTTCCTTATGAAGTGATAATATTTCATCATTTGGTCAAAGTGATCAACACCTTTCATGCTTGTATTGTAGTCACAGATTGCACTCGGCTTGTTGACAGTTACCAAACAGTTCCCCAAAAATCGGATAAAAACCTGATTCTAGGCAATTATTTTAGTGGATGACGCAATGCTGCGACATCCCCGAGATTACCGACAGTAAACAGATGACGCAATGCTGCGTCATGCCCGGGCGAAAGTGTTAGGCTAGGAGCCAAGAGCTCATTTAGGCATGAGTTGGTGCATGTGAGCATTAAGGCGGTGATGTGAGTGATTCTGGAAGTGGTAGCTGGTGTGCAAAGAGCCAGCAACGAACTCAGAAACATCCAGCTGATCGCATTGCTAGAGGCGTGGGAAAGTCACGACGTTTCTGACAGCTGGAGCTGTCAGCTGATCATGCTGCCAGAGGCACGAGGTGTTCCCCCGCGCTCGAGGAGTAGACCCAGTCAGCTGACCATGCTGCCAGAGACGTGTCATTGAGAAGTGTTGCCAACAGCGAACGATATCCACCTTTTGACATTTCTTTATACAATTTATATGTGCATATATGCTTTTGCTTCAGTAAACTTTTAAACTAACTGATGAGTTTAAGTGAGCCTCCATTCCCTAGGTCCATATATATATATATATATATATATATATATATATATATATATATATATATATATATATATATATATATATATATATATATATATATGTCGTACCTAATAGCCAGAACGCACTTCTCAGCCTACTATTCAAGGCCCGATTTGCCTAATAAGCCAAGTTTTCATGAATTAATGTTTTTTCGTCTACCTAACCTACCTAACCTAACCTAACCTAGCTTTTTTTGGCTACCTAACCTAACCTTACCTATAAATATAGGTTAGGTTAGGTTAGGTAGGGTTGGTTAGGTTCGGTCATATATCTACGTTAATTTTAACTCCAATAAAAAAAAATTGACCTCATACATAGAGAAAAGGGTTGCTTTATCATTTCATAAGAAAAAAATTATAGTAAATATATTAATTCAGGAAAACTTGGTTTATTAGGCAAATCGGGCCTTGAATAGTAGGCTGAGAAGTGAGTTCTGGCTACTAGGTACGACATATATATATATATATATATATATATATATATATATATATATATATATATATATATATATATATATATATATATATATATATATATATATATATATATATATATATATATATATATATATTATTAAATATGACCGAAAAAGTAAGATTAATCTAACACGAATTTTCTCGATCTTTCGTACGTTTCTTTTCACTGTTGGTGGTAATTCAAAAATCAATTCTCCAAAATTCATTTTTATTTCTAGTCTGACGTGACACTTGAGCGCGTTTCGTAAAACTTATTACATTTTCAAAGACTTTAGTTTACACATACACAACTGAATAGAACTTACACATCTTCGATTTGTTTATATCTACATTTGAGTGAGGTGGATGGGGTGAGGTGGTATTAATAGGGTATTAAATTCCTAAACACAAGACAGAACACGAAACAATGGGTATTAAATATTAAATAGTATATATATGTATATATATATATATATATATATATATATATATATATATATATATATATATATATATATATATATATATATATATATAAATATATATATATATATATATATATATATATATATATATATATATATATATATATATATATATATATATATATATATGTCGTACCTAGTAGCTAGTGATTGTAGTGGTGTTGTTACCTGGTGATGGTTGTGGTGTAGCCACCTGGTGATGGTAGTGGTGTAGCCACCTGGTGATGGTAGTGGTGTAGCCACCTGGTGATGGTAGTGGTGTAGCTACCTGGTGATGGTAGTGGTGTAGCTACCTGGTGATGGTAGTGGTGTAGCCACCTCGTGATGGTAGTGGTGTAGCCACCTGGTGATGGTAGTGGTGTAGCTACCTGGTGATGGTAGTGGTGTAGCTACCTGGTGATGGTAGTGGTGTAGCCACCTGGTGATGGTAGTGGTGTAGCCACCTGGTGATGGTAGTGGTGTAGCCACCTGGTGATGGTAGTGGTGTAGCTACCTGGTGATGGTAGAGGTGCAGTTACTTGGTGATGGTAGTGGTGTAGTTACCTGGTGATGGTAGAGGTGTAGTTACCTGGTGATGGTAGTCGTGTAGCCACCTGGTGATGGTAGAGGTGTAGTTACCTGGTGATGGTAGGGATGTAGCCACCTGGTGATGGTAGAGGTGTAGCCACCTGGTGATGGTAGTGGTGTAGCCACCTGGTGATGGTAGAGGTGTAGTTACCTGGTGATGGTAGTGGTGTAGTTACCTGGTGATGGTAGAGGTGTAGTTACCTGGTGATGGTAGTGGTGTAGTTACCTGGTGATGGTAGAGGTGTAGTTACCTGGTGATGGTAGTGGTGTAGCCACCTGGTGATGGTAGTGGTGTAGCTACCTGGTGATGGTAGTGGTGTAGCCACCTGGTGATGGTAGTGGTGTAGCTGCCTGGTGATGGTAGTGGTGTAGCTACCTGGTGATGGTAGTGGTGTAGCTACCTGGTGATGGTAGTGGTGTAGCTACCTGGTGATGGTAGTGGTGTAGCTACCTGGTGATGGTAGTGGTGTAGCCACCTGGTGATGGTAGTGGTGTAACTACCTGGTGATGGTAGTGGTGTAGCTACCTGGTGATGGTAGTGGTGTACATACCTGGTGATGGTTGTTGTGTAGCCACCTGGTGATGGTAGTGGTGTAGCCACCTGGTGATGGTAGTGGTGTAGCCACCTGGTGATGGTAGTGGTGTAGCCACCTGGTGGTAAGTCTGGTGTAGTTACCTGGTGATGGTAGTGGTGTAGTTACCTGGTGATGGGAATGGTGTAGCTACCTGGTGATGGTAGTGGTGTAGCTACCTGGTGATGGTAGTGGTGTAGCTACCTGGTGATGGTAGTGGTGTAGCTACCTGGTGATGGTAATGGTGTAGCTACCTGGTAATGGTAGTGGTGTAGCCACCTGGTGATGGTAGTGGTGTAGCTACCTGGTGATGGTAGTGGTGTAGTTACCTGGTGATGGTAGTAGTGTGGCCACCTGGTGATGGTAGTGGTGTAGCCACCTGGTGATGGTAGTGGTGTAGCCACCTGGTGATGGTAGTGGTGTAGCCAACTTGTGATGGTAGTGGTGTAGTTACCTGGTGATGGTAGTAGTGTGGCCACCTGGTGATGGTAGTGGTGTAGCTACCTGGTGATGGTAGTGGTGTAGCCACCTGGTGATGGTAGTGGTGTACATACCTGGTGATGGTAGTGGTGTAGTTACCTGGTGATGGTAGTTTTGTAGCTACCTGGTGATGGTAGTAGTGTAGCCACCTGGTGATGGTAGTGGTGTAGCCACCTGGTGATGGTAGTAGTGTAGCCACCTGGTGATGGTAGTGGTGTAGCCACCTGGTGATGGTAGTGATGTAGCCACCTGGTGATGGTAGTGGTGTAGCTACCTGGTGATGGTAGTGGTGTAGCCACCTGGTGATGGTAGTGATGTAGCCACCTGGTGATGGTAGTGGTGTAGCTACCTGGTGATGGTAGTGGTGTAGCTACATGGTGATGGTAGAGGTGTAGTTACCTGCTGATGGTAGTGATGTAGCCACCTGGTGAATGTCAACTATCGCGACAACATCGTCACCACACACTATATAAGACTGTCGGTCATTGCCACAACAATGTCACTACACTATATAAGACTGTTGACTATCTCCTCAACAACGTCACAACACACTATATGCCACTCTCGTCCATCACCACAACTGGGTCAATACTCACTATAAGACTGTCGAGCATCACCACAACAAGGTCACTACACAACAGAAGACTGTCGACCATCAATGCCATAAGGTTACTACACTTTACACGACCATCACCACAATAATGTCACTAAACTGTACAATACTTTCGACCTTCACCACAACAATGTCACTACACAATAAAAGACTGTCGACCCTCACTACATCAACGTCACTATATACTATACAAGACTGTCGATCATCCTCACAACAAGGTCACTACATCATGAAAGACTGTCGATCATTAACGCAACAATGTCACCACACACTATATATGACTGTCAACAATCACCACAATAAGGTCACTACACACTATACACGACTGCCAATCATCACCACAACAACGTCACTACACTGCACAAGACTGTCGACCTTTACCACAACAAATTCACTACACACTATAAGACTGTCGACCATCACCTCACACTGTACAAAACTGTCGACCATAACCACATGCAACATCACCACACACACTATATAAGACTGTCGAGCACAACAACGTCACCACACTATATAAGACTGCCAACAATCACCACAATAACTTCTCTACACTATACAAGACTGTCGACCATCACCATATCAACGTCACTACACTATACGAGACTGTCGATCATCACCTCAACAACGTCACTACACTATACAGGACTGTTGACTATCACCGCAACAAGGTCACTTCACTTTACTAGACTGACAACCATCACCATGTTATGGCCACTTAGGACCAGAAACCGGGTTCTTGATGTAATCCTTTTTTTCTGTATTCGACCCCAAGTTAGTAGTAAGCTTTTAAGAAACTGGCTGTATCAAGCAGTAGAGCAATGCATATATAAGGGGGGGGGGGAGGGTTAAGAGAGACACAATTCCCTATACCAATATATTTACACTTTCACCATTATATATATTCAATTAAACTGTTACTATCCGAATGAACAACTGCCTCTTCACTCAGGGCACAACACAATGACAGTGTTCATCAAACCCAGTAATCCCACGTCTCAGGTACACGTTGTCCACTGGCAAACGTTAGCGAGATCACCTTCTACATGGGCCAGTCCACCCTGTTAGGGTTCACCCCCTTCCAACCTGTCGTTAGGGTTGCTCCCACGGGGAGCACTGCACCTCACGTCGACTGCACCTCACGCGACTGCACCTCACGTCGCTGGAAGACAGAAGAGCTAGGGGAGACATGATCACCACATACAAAATTCTCAGGGGAATTAACAGGGTGGACAGGGATGGATTATTTAACACAGGTGGCACATGCACAAGGGGACACAGGTGGTAGCAGAGTTCCCAAATGAGCTACAGAGAAATTAGAAAGAACTTTTTCAGTGTCAGAGTACTTAGTAAATGGAATGCACTAGGAAGTGATGTGGTGGAAGCTGACTCCATACACAGTTTCAAATGTAGATATGACAGAGCCCAGTAGGCTCAGGAATCTGTACATCAGTTGATTGATGGTTGAGAGGCGGGATCAAAGAGCCAGAGCTCAACCCTCGCAAACACAACTAGGTGAGTACAACGAGGTGAGTACGGGTCTTAGCCCCTCAGTTCCTGGCGCCACTGTCCACCCCGGGACTTCCCCAGTCGGCCAAGAGCTGGCCTTATACACCCCCGGCGAGTGGGGAGGTTCAAGCCTCTTGTAACTCACCTGAACCTGCCCGTCCTGACACTGGGAGGTTCTATCTTGGATATCTGGTCTACTCAGGTCGCCAGCTGGGTGTTTATAATCGTGTCCCAGCAACATGTCAGTGGTCTTAGTGGTTATTTTAATCAAGGATGAAATATCACATGCAGTACAAGGTGTCACTAATGGTCTCATAAATATATACATATAGCCCTAGAGAATGGAGGCTCACTTAAACTCATCAGTTAGTTTAAAAGTTTATTGAAGAAAAAGCATATATACTGTCGGGGTTCATCGGTAAGCGACAGTATAAGTACTTAATCCTGGCGAGGTCGCCAATGTCGGGGTTCACCTCATTAAGAGAGGGGCGAGTAACAGTATACTCAAGGTCACTCACCGTAGCCCTGCGGGTCTTCACTCTATCCTCGCGGCGCCACTGTACGCCAGGAAAGTATCCCAGTCAATCCCAACCGGCCTCTGACCGAGAAAGAGTGGGAACACAACTTGTTCTCTTAACTATTGTGTGCCCGCCCCGGCCTGGGCTCTACTACTAACCACAAGCTTGCCAACTGGTGTTTCCGGTGTCCAGTAACACGTGAGTGGTTTTGTTGAATTGTGGTAACAGTGGCAAGAGCACACTCAATATGTCTGATATCAGGCAGGTATTTACTTCTATCACTATTTGCTTTTAGGTATTATATAACCACAAGAAATATGGAGGGGATGATATAAACACCAATGTACTTTGTATTTTACTTAAAACTCATTCAAAGACATCACAAGATTATATCAATAAGCAAACAGCTGTTTCAGGCGGAAGTCGCTCGTTCCCACATATAATCATGAACTCGCCAAGTTGGCAATGCTCCCCCTCACGTCAATGTCAAAATCAGCTGGGCGACTCCCACCTCGCGAATGTTCGTGTATTTGTTTGCTGGTGGCGTGATGCGCCTGTTTCTTTAAATTCTCAAAGATCACTAGAAGTTCGAACACACAATATTTGCGACAATAGCATGTAAATACTTCGCTGCACTGATCTTGAGCTCAATCAAACATTTCTATATTAATGGACACAATAATTCACTATCATGGTATTACACACTGCCCTTCATTTAATGATAACGTATGCAAGTATATATCACTGGAGTTCTCAGTAATTCCTTTCGCGGGCGATAACACAATTAATCACTGCACATATGAATGATTATTCAATACACAAGCATAGACTTATATATATATATGGATGAATCATAGACATCAATAATGGTAATAACATAGTTACTGGGCACATAGCCTAACTCCAAATACTGGCATATTTATATATATATACTCTCGCAATAACTGATCATATTAAAGTCTCATGAAAGACATTATCAACACAGTAAATTCATCAATTACTCCGGGTGCCTGCACACACCCATAATAGTAATAAATTTCGTGAGTACTCTATATAGTCCCACTCTGCACACTGGTGCCTTACTGTGACATAGGTGAGCCTTGCTCACGACATACAAAATACTCTGGCTAAATAATATAGCTGACTAAAGGGGAATTGGGAGGGAAACTAGAATCACCTACTTCCACCTATCCTCCGGTGAGAGTTGAGTTGTAGCTCCTGGTCCAGGCTCCTGCCTCGTGTAAGGAACGCCCCCACACACACCCTGTCATGTCCTCCAGGAACTCAATCAACATCCCACCATAAGCGCGGCGTCTCCGTGCCTTTTCACTGCAGGTCCGTGCTCCTCCTCGACTTCTTGTAGGGTTGGAGTCGGTCTCCCGGCCGTCAACTTCTCCTCCCAGCTACGGCTGCCTGCCTACGTCTCGGCTGCAGTCGCTCGGATTCCCGAGTCTTCTTCACGCTTCCGAGTGGATTGGCCCAGTCGCTACGTCGTCACTGTGAAGCTATCAGACGTCCCAGACGATACTGCCTAGACTCCACCTGCACAGCACCCGATCCTGGAGCACTTGATGCTCAATATTCCGTCAATTCCCTCTTCGGTCCACACATGGAATGAAGGAAGACCTCTGGCGTACTTGCAGACTATGGGTGACACGTAAGATCCACGGGAGTGGCGTATTACTGTCAGATTGACAGGATCAACCTTCACACATCCGCCCACCTTGACGTGTCATGTCAGACTGATTCCCTCCGGAGGATTGGCCCAGCCACTACGTCATCACTGTGAAGCTATCAGCCGTCGCATACGTCGCTGCCTAGACTCCACTCTTGCACAACACCTGTTCCTGGAGCACTTGTTGCTCAATATTCTGTCAATTCCTTCTCCGGTCCAACACATGAACGAAGGAAGACCCCACAGGTGATGGCAGACCACGGGTGATGCGTAAGTCCTCCGGAGACGGGGTAAACTGCCGACAGGACCCCCCAGCGCACGTCCGACCTCCTTGACGTGCTGTCTTAGACTAATGGCGCCACCGCGGCGCGATGACCGGACCCCCCTTCCTTCGTGACGTCATATTCGCCATGGGAGGTTTTCATTGGCTCCCTGTGCCACATCGCTGTCGGTGACCAATCTGGTGTCACTGACGTCACACAGTTTTGGCGGCAAAACAGAGTAGCCAGCGCCATATTGGCTTCCTAAAGGGCCTAAACCACAGGCCAAAATACTCTTCTTTTACAAATTTCTCGGCAAGGCGAGAACACTACACTCTCCCACATATATCAAACTGATGCCTGCGACGTAGAGAACGCTCGGGTAAAGTGGACATGACTCTTACAGCAGGCGTGGGAGAAATATAAGGGGGGGAACACCGTTACAATACACATATAATTTGCATAAAGAAATTGGTTATAAGCGGAATCATCCGCTGGTGGCAAAACTCTTCTTGACAAGCCTCTGGCAACAAGATCAGCTGACTGGGTCCACATCTCGAGTTGCGGGCACACACTTCGCGCCTCTGGCAGCACGATCAGCTGACAGCCCCAGCTGTCAGAAACGTTGTGACTCTCCCACACCTCTAGCAATGCGATCAGCTGGACGTTTCTGAGTTCGTTGCTGGCTCTTTGCACACCAGCTACCACCTCCAGGATCACTAACATCCCCACCTTAATGCTCACACACACCAACTCATGCCTAAATGAGCTCTGGGCTCCTAACCTAATATCCTGTCACTTAGACAATAAAATGATGAGCAGAAATGTCCACAACATATAAAATGCCCTAGCTCGCCTAGATCAAAAGGGGTAAAGGGAGGGACAATTATCTACCTTATATCATTCCAACCAAGAAGCCGAGTCTTCCTCTGTTGAGGGATGCTGAGGTTCCTGATCCTGGCTTCTGGTCTCCTGATGAACAGTTCCCACACACAGGTCCCTCCGTCGTCCTCGTGGTAACGTGTCTTCGCCGTGCTCCCTCACAACAGGTACTTCCTTAATCCTTTTCTTGCCCGGGGTACTGGAGACAGGTACCTCCGTCGTCGTCCTCCACTCTTCCTGGCACTGCCGACACCTCGCAGTCCAGCACAGCTTCCCCTCACCTCACTGCCAGTAGATTTGGCCCGGCCGTAGCTTCTTGCTTGATGTGGAATACTAGTCCCCTGGGCGCCCCAGACGACACCAGCCCTACGTTCCCTCTGCTGCAGACTCTTGATAGAGCTCTTGGCACTCTATTCTGGTCCGTCCTTCCTTCTGAGCACTCCACGGAAGTTGGATGGCTTCTCAGACTGTCTGTAGAATAGAAGCGAAGCCTAAATCTACTGGTAAGGGCTCTCTAGATCCGGAGCTCAACCAAGGGCATCCACCCTTTTTGACGGTTTGTGACATACTCTTCCCGCCCAGGTGCCAGCCGCCCCGAGAACCCTCCAAAAGTGATGTAACACCGCCCGAGGGCTCTCGTCATTGGTCACTTCCGGCACGTGACCTCACCTGGCCAATCAGGTGCCGGGAGGCGTCACGACGTCTTGGCGGGAAACAGGATGGCTCGACACTGTCTTGTGCCCCAAAAGACGTAAGACCCTTGCATTATCAAACTTAGCTGGCCATTTTACAGCTAGGTTATTCACGCTCCAAGGTAAGGAAGTATCAGAGGGGTGTAGAAATAGCCTAAGCTACTCTATCACTTTGAGATGTATTTTTTTTCTTGTCTCAATAAACTTACTTGAACTTGAAAGAATTACCACGTAACAAAAGTAGGACCCCTTGAGTATTTAAAGAGTTGGTTAAACATATATATGAATGAGATTGGGTGGATATAAATAGGAGCTGCCTCATATTGGTTAATAAGCCTTCTGCAGCTACCTTAATCATGTTCAGTTTTCTGCCTTATTCAAAAGTAAAACCCAAAAATACCTAATTTCATCCTCATTTACCTACCTACCTAGTGCTTCAAACTCCCACTGTATGTGTGTGTGTGTGTGTGTATATATGTATATATATATGTATGTATATATATATATATTGTTGGGGTTTCACCTCTCTATTATTCTCTACCCTTACTCTGGGGTGAGCAATAGTTATGCTCAAGGTAACTCACCGTAGCCCTGCGGGTCTTCCCTCGATCCTCACGGCGCCACTGCACGCCAGGAGAGTCTCCCAGTCAATCTTAACGGCCTCTTATTAAGAAAGAGTGAGAACACGACTCGTTCACATCGACTGTCGTGTGCCCTCCCCAACAATAGGGCTCTACGGTTATCCACAAGATCGCCAACTGGTGTTTAAGGTGGCCAGTAACACCATCAGTGGACTGATGTATTCAGTGGTAGCCTTGGCAAGGTCACACTCAATAGATTAGGAATCAGGCAGGTACTTATTGTTATCACTCTATGCTTACAGGTATAGTATAGCCACAAGATCAATGGAGGGGATGATAAAAACACCAAGATAGTTTTGTATTTTACTTAAAACGTATGAAAGATGTCACAAAGCCAAACAATAATCAATTAAATCAACTGATCCTGACGCGGCTGGTAATTCCCACGGATATTATGCGATCATCAGGGGGCAACATCTCCCCCCCCTCATCAAGTGTCAAAAACCAGCTGATCGCGTGGCCTTTCCGCGCGGAAGCTCTTTGCTTGTTTTCTAGATTCACGCGCGCTGTTTCATTAAATTCTCCAATATTACTGTGAACTCGCACACACGATATTGGCTACTACAACACGTATCACTTGGTTGCACTGTACTCAGGCTCAAACAGTCTTTTCTACAATCAATGCTATAATGATTCACTGTAATGGCTTTACATTGTTCTTCACTCAGCAATATATTAAGAACTATTAACACTGGAGTTTTCAATACTTTCTCTCGTGGGCGATAACGCAATAATTCACTGTACTCACAAATGATTATTCACTGAATGAACATAGACATATATATGGTATGTAAATCAATCATCAATACATGGAAAATAAATAGTTTCTGGGCACATAGCCTAACCTCCAAATACTGGCATAATCTTATATATAATTTACCACTATATGTTCATATCAAAAATCTATAGAAAGATATACACAACACAGTAAATTTATCACTGGTTCCTGGTGCCTGTACACACCAATAATCAACATGAATATTACAAGTACTCTTGATAGTACTGTCTAGCACACTGGTGCTTTACCGTGACATGGGTGAGACTTGCTCACGACATATAAAATCCTCAGGCTAGAAAATATAGCCGAATAACATAGCTAACTAAAGGGGAATGGGGAGGGAACTAGAACCACCTACTTCACCCTATCCTCCGATGAGAGTCGAGATGTAGCTCCTGGTCCTCGTGTCGGGAACGCCCCCACACTACACGTCGTCATGTCCTACCAGAGCCTCTCGTCGTCCCACCGTTTAGCGCGTCGTCTCCGTGCCTCCTCACTGCAGGTCCGTCCTCCTCCTTGACTTCTTGAAGGTTGGAGTCGGTCTCCTGGCCGTCGTCTTCTCCCAGCAACGGCTGTCGCCTACGTCTCAGCTACAGTCGTCCGGTTTCCCCAAATAGTCCTCTCTTCCTCAGCTACCCAGTGGCTCTGTCAGCCACTACGCTGTCACGAACTGGTGAATTGCCACAGACGTTAACATACGTCACTGCACGGCTTCACTGCTACTGGCACAGTACCTGACTGGAGCACTTGTTGCTCAAATAACCGTCAATTCCCTCTTCTGGTTCAACACATGAACTAGGGAAGACTTCTCAGAGTACTGGCGGACTTCCGGTGACGCGTAAATCCACGGGAGCTGGAATAACTGTCCGACTGACAGGACCACTCGTCGCACGTCCGACCTCTATGACGTGTCGTGTCTGACTGCTGGCGCCAGCTCGGCGCGCGGACTGGACCCCCTTCCTTCGTGACGTCACTTTCGCCACGGGAGGTTTTCATTGGCTCCCGGTGCCACATTGATGTCGGTGACCAATCCGGTGCCACTGACGTCACACGGTTTTGGCGGGAGATCAGGGAAGCAAGCGCCATCTTGGCTCCCTAAAGGGCCTAAACCACAGGCCAAAATATTACTATTTCACAAATTTCTCGGCTCTCCGAGAACACTTCACTCTCTCCCATCTATCGAATTGTAGCCTGCAACGTAGAGAACGCTTGGGAAAAGTAGACATGACTCTTACGGCAGGCGTGGGAGAATTATAAGGGGGGGAACCCCGTCACAATATATATATATATATATATATATATATATATATATATATATATATATATATATATATATATATATATATATATATATATATATATATATATATATATATATATATATATATATATTTATTTATTTATTTTACTGACCTCTAGTCAATGGTGTCACAGAATCATTATGTTCAACTGTGAGTTGGTTTACTTCTGCAGCCTCCAACTTCCTCTTGCGATCTGAAAATAAAAATTTCTATTATAATTTAATTATTAAATTATCAGCAAAAATATGTTGGCAATATACCTTTCATGGGAGGTGTGCTTATCATGTATTGGGATGTGAATCTGGCAACAGGCAAGGTAACAAGGAATTGTTTTTATATTCAATATTTAACATTTAAACTTATTTTTAGCATAGAACAGTAATATAGTATATAATATAAGTTTATCAGTTCAGATAATAGTGACCCCAAATGTATAACAATGTGGTTAAGAACCTTGTATGCATGATATTTTGTCCAACTAGACAGAAAAGTTAAACATGAAATGTGAAAGGAAAGGAAAGCAAAACTATGAACTTCATATTTCAAAAATAAGAAAAGCAAAGACAAATCTTAGAGGGTTATTTTATTTATTGCATTAAGGTCTATGCATTATTTTTATTACATTATATTAAAATATATTACATTAGTATATGCAATTATATTATATTAGATTATATTATATAATATTGCATAAGTATATTCAATACAGTACTTACACAAATGGAAGATATTGCTTATCGATTTACAGTCTGCTGCTGTTAGGCAATCTGCTGGCAAAATGCCTTGAGTAGCTTTATGGAGTCCTTTCTTGTAATAGATGAACACGGTTTCATACCCATCACCACGCATTTTTGCCATCTGAAAAGAAAGGGTAAAATCCTAATGAACAAAAGGCCTCATGACGATCTCGTCTTCATAAAGACATATCTCTTTTGAGAAAGATCAACACTGAGGGATTCTCATACTCAAATTTCCTAACACTTTGGAGGATATATATCTACATTACTTCTCTAAGAGGGCCAGATGTAACAAACCAGGAGCAAATATTTAAAGATCACTAAGCCACAATGTAGGATAGGAAACAGGTGTTATATGATATATATATATATATATATGTATATATATATATATATATATATATATATATATATATATATATATATATATATATATATATATATATATATATATATATATATATATATATATATATATATATATATATACACAAAGCCATACATACATATATATTATTTAATATAAGTGAATTCAATATAATATATTCAGGAAACAACAGTTTTACCTGCTTCTCAATGGCTCTGTAAGCCCGGGAGATGTTGTTTCGTTCTGCTACCTTCTTTCCAATAAGGAGGAGAGATTCTTCCATTTTTTTTTTTGCTTTCCATCCGACGAGCTTTAAAGTTGTTTCCACATCTCTGGCATTTTGTAGACCGCACATGAACACATTCCTGGCATTCTGTGCATCTCATTAGGAATTTTCCTTTCAAACCTACAATGAAATACTTCATATTAAAATATTTTGTTTCCTAGAAGTAGCCTTAACTCTCCATATATATGTTGCTTAATTGAGAAACTGTACTTGCGGTCAGTCTCTAGCCTATTGTTGATGTGACAATGTGCATTTAATTTTGAACCTACCTCATTAATACTAACTTGCTGAGATAAATGAATTATGGGTTTTAGTACCTGAGTCTGCCTGAGGACTAATTTATCGGTATATCTAATGATATTTGTATGTAGAACACTGCAAATTCATACTAAATTAAAACCTTCTAAATAAAGTTTGATGTTATAATTGTTACCTTTTGAAGTTGTTGGCTGGGCCATGACCAATAGTGCCAATGGATCTCAAAATTGTTGAATAACAATGGAGGAGGGCCACTGCTCTCAGACTCATTGGCACCCATAGACGCACACCGCCACCATGTGCTGTAAACACACACCAGCATTCATGACCCCAAGAATGAAATAATAATTATTTATTTGCCATATAACAAGTTTATATATATATATATATATAGGATATACATAGGGATAGGATATATATATATATACATATATATATATATATATATATAACTGAAAACTCACACCCCAGAAGTGACTCGAACCCATACTCCCAGATGCCACGCAACTGGTATGTACAAGACGCCTTAATCCACTTGACCATCACGACCGGACAAAATGAGGTGATAGCCGAGGCTATTTGAACCACCCCACCGCCGGCACTCGGATAGTAATCTTGGGCATAGCATTTTTACCAAATCACCTCATTCTTTGGGGCACACGTGAGGAACACAAATGCGAACAAGCCTGAATGGTCCCCAGGACAATATGCAACTGAAAACTCACACCCCAGAAGTGACTCGAACCCATACTCCCAGATGCCACGCAACTGGTATGTACAAGACGCCTTAATCCACTTGACCATCACGACCGGACAAAATGAGGTGATAGCCGAGGCTATTTGAATTGTCCTGGGGACCATTCAGGCTTGTTCGCATTTGTGTTCCTCACGTGTGCCCCAAAGAATGAGGTGATTTGGTAAAAATGCTATGCCCAAGATTACTATCCGAGTGCCGGCGGTGGGGTGGTTCAAATAGCCTCGGCTATCACCTCATTTTGTCCGGTCGTGATGGTCAAGTGGATTCAGGCGTCTTGTACATACCAGTTGCGTGGCATCTGGGAGTATGGGTTCGAGTCACTTCTGGGGTGTGAGTTTTCAGTTGCATATTGTCCTGGGGACCATTCAGGCTTGTTCGCATTTGTGTTCCTCACGTGTGCCCCAAAGAATGAGGTGATTTGGTAAAAATGCTATGCCCAAGATTACTATCCGAGTGCCGGCGGTGGGGTGGTTCAAATAGCCTCGGCTATCACCTCATTTTGTCCGGTCGTGATGGTCAAGTGGATTCAGGCGTCTTGTACATACCAGTTGCGTGGCATCTGGGAGTATGGGTTCGAGTCACTTCTGGGGTGTGAGTTTTCAGTTGCATATTGTCCTGGGGACCATTCAGGCTTGTTCGCATTTGTGTTCCTCACGTGTGCCCCAAAGAATGAGGTGATTTGGTAAAAATGCTATGCCCAAGATTACTATCCGAGTGCCAGCGGTGGGGTGGTTCAAATAGCCTCGGCTATCACCTCATTTTGTCCGGTCGTGATGGTCAAGTGGATTAAGGCGTCTTGTACATACCAGTTGCGTGGCATCTGGGAGTATGGGTTCGAGTCACTTCTGGGGTGTGAGTTTTCAGTTGCATATTGTCCTGGGGACCATTCAGGCTTGTTCGCATATATATATATATATATATATATATATATATATATATATATAAGGCACAACTCTCCTAAACACGAGAGTGAAGTATACAACTTTAGAACACTTTCCCACCAGGAGACTCGAACCCTAGCCAGCACAGAAGCCTTCCAGCAACTGGCATAACAGGTACGCCTTAACCCGCTCCACCACCTGCTCAGACCCTTAAAAGAGATGGTAATTTCGGAGTATTTAAATACCACAAAGATCACCACCTCCCAAGAGCACTAGAGCAAGTGAGGGGTCATTTATACGTTTATTTCATCAAGTCCCTGTTAATATGGGAGAACACTGTGTCTATGAACTTAAGGCACAACTCTCCTAAACACGAGAGTGAAGTATACAACTTTAGAACACTTTCCCACCAGGAGACTCGAACCCTAGCCAGCACAGAAGCCTTCCAGCAACTGGCATAACAGGTACGCCTTAACCCGCTCCACCACCTGCTCAGACCCTTAAAAGAGATGGTAATTTTGGAGTATTTAAATACCACAAAGATCACCACCTCCCAAGAGCACTAGAGCAAGTGAGGGGTCATTTATACGTTTATTTCATCAAGTCCCTGTTAATATGGGAGAACACTGTGTCTATGAACTTAAGGCACAACTCTCCTAAACACGAGAGTGAAGTATACAACTTTAGAACACTTTCCCACCAGGAGACTCGAACCCTAGCCAGCACAGAAGCCTTCCAGCAACTGGCATAACAGGTACGCCTTAACCCGCTCCACCACCTGCTCAGACCCTTAAAAGAGATGGTAATTTCGGAGTATTTAAATACCACAAAGATCACCACCTCCCAAGAGCACTAGAGCAAGTGAGGGGTCATTTATACGTCTATTTCATCAAGTCCCTGTTAATACGGGAGAACACTGTGTCTATGAACTTAAGGCACAATTCTCCTAAACACGAGAGTGAAGTATACAACTTTAGAACACTTTCCCACCAGGAGACTCGAACCCTAGCCAGCACAGAAGCCTTCCAGCAACTGGCATAGCAGGTACGCCTTAACCCGCTCCACCACCTGCTCAGACCCTTAAAAGAGCTGGTAATTTCGGAGTATTTAAATACCACAAAGATCACCACCTCCCAAGAGCACTAGAGCAAGTGAGGGGCCATTTATACGTTTATTTCATCAAGTCCCTGTTAATATGGGAGAACACTGTGTCTATGAACTTAAGGCACAACTCTCCTAAACACGAGAGTGAAGTATACAACTTTAGAACACTTTCCCACCAGGAGACTCGAACCCTAGCCATATATATATATATATATATATATATATATATATATATATATATATATATATATATATATATGTATATATATATATATATATATATATATATATATATATATATGTATATATATATATATATATATATATATATATATATATATATATATATATATATATATATATATATATATATATATATATATATATGACAATGTCAGACCACGGAGGAAAATGAAACAGGAATTTCCTTAAGTACTTTCTTATATTAAATACATCTTCAGAAGGAAGATGAAGGTTCTTCAGAAGGTTCCTTCTGAAGATGTATTTAATATACGAAAGTACTTAAGGAAATTCCTGTTTCATTTTCCTCCGTGGTCTGACATTGTCATATATATATATATATATATATATATATATATATATATATATATATATATATATATATATATATATATATATATATATATTTTATTAAATATGACCGAAAAAGTAAGATTAATAATTCTAACACGAATTTTCTCAATCTTTCGTACATTATGCTTCACTGTTGGAGGTAAATCAAAAATCACTTCTCCAAAATTCATTTTTATTTCTAGTCTGACGCGACACGGGCGCGTTTCGTAAAACTTATTACATTTTCAAAGACTTCACAAATACACAACTGATTAGAACTTGCGTTTCCCTGATTTTATATCTACATTTGAGTGAGGTGGGAAGGGTGATGTGGCATTACATTTGAGTGAGGTGGGAAGGATGATGTGGCATTAGAGGATATTAATAGGGTATTAAAAGTATCAACACAAGACAGAACACGAAACAATGGATATTGAATAGAAGTGTTTGTAGAAAGCCTATTGGTCCATATTTCTTGATGCTTCTATATTGGAGCGGAGTCTTGAGGTGGGTAGAATATAGTTGTGCAATAATTGGCTGTTGATTGCTGGTGTTGACTTCTTGATGTGTAGTGCCTCGCAAACGTCAAGCCGCCTGCTATCGCTGTATCTATCGATGATTTCTGTGTTGTTTACTAGGATTTCTCTGGCGATGGTTTGGTTATGGGAAGAGATTATATGTTCCTTAATGGAGCCCTGTTGTTTATGCATCGTTAAACGCCTAGAAAGAGATGTTGTTGTCTTGCCTATATACTGGGTTTTTTGGAGCTTACAGTCCCCAAGTGGGCATTTGAAGGCATAGACGACGTTAGTCTCTTTTAAAGCGTTCTGTTTCGTGTCTGGAGAGTTTCTCATGAGTAGGCTGGCCGTTTTTCTGGTTTTATAGTAAATCGTCAGTTGTATCCTCTGATTTTTGTCTGTAGGGATAACGTTTCTATTAACAATATCTTTCAGGACCCTTTCCTCTGTTTTATGAGCTGTGGAAAAGAAGTTCCTGTAAAATAGTCTAATAGGGGGTATAGGTGTTGTGTTAGTTGTCTCTTCGGAGGTTGCATGGCTTTTCACTTTCCTTCTTATGATGTCTTCGATGAAACCATTGGAGAAGCCGTTATTGACTAGAACCTGCCTTACCCTACAGAGTTCTTCGTCGACTTGCTTCCATTCTGAGCTGTGGCTGAGAGCACGGTCGACGTATGCGTTAACAACACTCCTCTTGTACCTGTCAGGGCAGTCGCTGTTGGCATTTAGGCACATTCCTATGTTTGTTTCCTTTGTGTAGACTGCAGTGTGGAAACCTCCGCCCTTTTCCATGACTGTTACATCTAGAAAAGGCAGCTTCCCATCCTTTTCCGTCTCGTAAGTGAAACGCAGCACGGAACTCTGCTCAAATGCCTCCTTCAGCTCCTGCAGATGTCTGACATCAGGTACCTGTGTAAAAATGTCGTCAACATACCTGCAGTATATGGCCGGTTTCAAGTTCATGTCGACTAAGACTTTTTGCTCGATGGTACCCATGTAGAAGTTTGCAAACAGGACACCTAGGGGAGAACCCATAGCGACCCCATCTACTTGCTTATACATATGCCCATCCGGGCTCAAGAAGGGTGCCTCTTTAGTACAAGCTTGGAGTAGTTTCCTCAGAATACTTTCTGGCATGTCAAGAGGAGTACAGGCTGGATCACGATACACTCTGTCGGCTATCATTCCGATTGTCTCGTCCACAGGTACGTTGGTAAACAGCGATTCTACGTCCAACGAGGCTCTTATCCCTGTGGCCCGTGCGCCCCGCAGTAAGTCCACAAATTCCTTTGGAGACTTCAGGCTGAAGGCGCAAGGAACATAAGGAGTCAGCAGGCCGTTGAGTCGCTTTGCCAATCTGTACGTGGGTGTGGGTATCTGGCTAATGATTGGCCGAAGTGGGTTTCCAGGCTTGTGCGTCTTGACATTTCCATACGCATATCCAGGTTTATATTCCCCAATGATCTTTGGCAGGTGGAGTCCGGATTTCTTGGCGTTCACAGTTTCGATCAGTTTGTTGACCTTTGCTTTTAATTCGGCTGTAGTGTCCTTCGTTACCCTTTGGAACTTAGTTTGGTCAGAGAGTATGATGTTCATTTTCGCCAGATATTCGTCTTTTTTAAGAATGACATATATTGGCGACTTGTCACCTCTCCTGACAACTATCTCCTTGTTCTCACGAAGGCTTTTAGCTGCCGCTCTAAGCTCGGGGGACAGTATGGTGCTTCTGTAGTTGCCTCGATTCTTTCCTCCTTCTGCAATAAGTTCTGCTTGTAAGGTATCTTTGGTAGTGACCTTCTTTTGTGTCTCGAGGTCGAATATGTCGTCCAACAGAATTTCCAACTCCACTTTCCGGGCCATTTCACTCGGTCTGGACATAACATGACAGTTTATGCCCAGATTTAGGAGAGTGACTTGGTCCTCAGTGAGGTTAATTCCTGCAAGGTTCAGGAAGCCATCTCTTGGTCGTGGAATTGCCATAGGTCCTCCATATAATGTTGTTAGTTTCTTGATAATCCTTGTTTCAGTGCTGAGGTGATGTTGGTCTGTGAGGATGTCGAGGTGTTGTTCAATGCGGGTACGGATACTATGGTCGATGTTGCTATTTCTCCACTCGTTTGTAGCATGAAGTAGTTGCGTTTTTTTGTCTTTGATTTCATTCTCTGCCTTGTATATCTGATCACGAATCAGATCCTGGCGATATTTTATCGTGAAGGCTTGATTCCTTGCTGCTGGGTCGTGCACTTTAACATTAGTATATTTTGGTAGCAGTCTTTCCTGTAGACATATTTTATTAAATATGACCGAAAAAGTAAGATTAATAATTCTAACACGAATTTTCTCAATCTTTCGTACATTATGCTTCACTGTTGGAGGTAAATCAAAAATCACTTCTCCAAAATTCATTTTTATTTCTAGTCTGACGCGACACGGGCGCGTTTCGTAAAACTTATTACATTTTCAAAGACTTCACAAATACACAACTGATTAGAACTTGCGTTTCCCTGATTTTATATCTACATTTGAGTGAGGTGGGAAGGGTGATGTGGCATTACATTTGAGTGAGGTGGGAAGGATGATGTGGCATTAGAGGATATTAATAGGGTATTAAAAGTATCAACACAAGACAGAACACGAAACAATGGATATTGAATAGAAGTGTTTGTAGAAAGCCTATTGGTCCATATTTCTTGATGCTTCTATATTGGAGCGGAGTCTTGAGGTGGGTAGAATATAGTTGTGCAATAATTGGCTGTTGATTGCTGGTGTTGACTTCTTGATGTGTAGTGCCTCGCAAACGTCAAGCCGCCTGCTATCGCTGTATCTATCGATGATTTCTGTGTTGTTTACTAGGATTTCTCTGGCGATGGTTTGGTTATGGGAAGAGATTATATGTTCCTTAATGGAGCCCTGTTGTTTATGCATCGTTAAACGCCTAGAAAGAGATGTTGTTGTCTTGCCTATATACTGGGTTTTTTGGAGCTTACAGTCCCCAAGTGGGCATTTGAAGGCATAGACGACGTTAGTCTCTTTTAAAGCGTTCTGTTTCGTGTCTGGAGAGTTTCTCATGAGTAGGCTGGCCGTTTTTCTGGTTTTATAGTAAATCGTCAGTTGTATCCTCTGATTTTTGTCTGTAGGGATAACGTTTCTATTAACAATATCTTTCAGGACCCTTTCCTCTGTTTTATGAGCTGTGGAAAAGAAGTTCCTGTAAAATAGTCTAATAGGGGGTATAGGTGTTGTGTTAGTTGTCTCTTCGGAGGTTGCATGGCTTTTCACTTTCCTTCTTATGATGTCTTCGATGAAACCATTGGAGAAGCCGTTATTGACTAGAACCTGCCTTACCCTACAGAGTTCTTCGTCGACTTGCTTCCATTCTGAGCTGTGGCTGAGAGCACGGTCGACGTATGCGTTAACAACACTCCTCTTGTACCTGTCAGGGCAGGTCTTAGTCGACATGAACATGAACATGAACATGAACTTGAAACCGGCCATATACTGCAGGTATGTTGACGACATTTTTACACAGGTACCTGATGTCAGACATCTGCAGGAGCTGAAGGAGGCATTTGAGCAGAGTTCCGTGCTGCGTTTCACTTACGAGACGGAAAAGGATGGGAAGCTGCCTTTTCTAGATGTAACAGTCATGGAAAAGGGCGGAGGTTTCCACACTGCAGTCTACACAAAGGAAACAAACATAGGAATGTGCCTAAATGCCAACAGCGACTGCCCTGACAGGTACAAGAGGAGTGTTGTTAACGCATACGTCGACCGTGCTCTCAGCCACAGCTCAGAATGGAAGCAAGTCGACGAAGAACTCTGTAGGGTAAGGCAGGTTCTAGTCAATAACGGCTTCTCCAATGGTTTCATCGAAGACATCATAAGAAGGAAAGTGAAAAGCCATGCAACCTCCGAAGAGACAACTAACACAACACCTATACCCCCTATTAGACTATTTTACAGGAACTTCTTTTCCACAGCTCATAAAACAGAGGAAAGGGTCCTGAAAGATATTGTTAATAGAAACGTTATCCCTACAGACAAAAATCAGAGGATACAACTGACGATTTACTATAAAACCAGAAAAACGGCCAGCCTACTCATGAGAAACTCTCCAGACACGAAACAGAACGCTTTAAAAGAGACTAACGTCGTCTATGCCTTCAAATGCCCACTTGGGGACTGTAAGCTCCAAAAAACCCAGTATATAGGCAAGACAACAACATCTCTTTCTAGGCGTTTAACGATGCATAAACAACAGGGCTCCATTAAGGAACATATAATCTCTTCCCATAACCAAACCATCGCCAGAGAAATCCTAGTAAACAACACAGAAATCATCGATAGATACAGCGATAGCAGGCGGCTTGACGTTTGCGAGGCACTACACATCAAGAAGTCAACACCAGCAATCAACAGCCAATTATTGCACAACTATATTCTACCCACCTCAAGACTCCGCTCCAATATAGAAGCATCAAGAAATATGGACCAATAGGCTTTCTACAAACACTTCTATTCAATATCCATTGTTTCGTGTTCTGTCTTGTGTTGATACTTTTAATACCCTATTAATATCCTCTAATGCCACATCATCCTTCCCACCTCACTCAAATGTAATGCCACATCACCCTTCCCACCTCACTCAAATGTAGATATAAAATCAGGGAAACGCAAGTTCTAATCAGTTGTGTATTTGTGAAGTCTTTGAAAATGTAATAAGTTTTACGAAACGCGCCCGTGTCGCGTCAGACTAGAAATAAAAATGAATTTTGGAGAAGTGATTTTTGATTTACCTCCAACAGTGAAGCATAATGTACGAAAGATTGAGAAAATTCGTGTTAGAATTATTAATCTTACTTTTTCGGTCATATTTAATAAAATATGTCTACAGGAAAGACTGCTACCAAAATATACTAATGTTAAAGTGCACGACCCAGCAGCAAGGAATCAAGCCTTCACGATAAAATATCGCCAGGATCTGATTCGTGATCAGATATACAAGGCAGAGAATGAAATCAAAGACAAAAAAACGCAACTACTTCATGCTACAAACGAGTGGAGAAATAGCAACATCGACCATAGTATCCGTACCCGCATTGAACAACACCTCGACATCCTCACAGACCAACATCACCTCAGCACTGAAACAAGGATTATCAAGAAACTAACAACATTATATGGAGGACCTATGGCAATTCCACGACCAAGAGATGGCTTCCTGAACCTTGCAGGAATTAACCTCACTGAGGACCAAGTCACTCTCCTAAATCTGGGCATAAACTGTCATGTTATGTCCAGACCGAGTGAAATGGCCCGGAAAGTGGAGTTGGAAATTCTGTTGGACGACATATTCGACCTCGAGACACAAAAGAAGGTCACTACCAAAGATACCTTACAAGCAGAACTTATTGCAGAAGGAGGAAAGAATCGAGGCAACTACAGAAGCACCATACTGTCCCCCGAGCTTAGAGCGGCAGCTAAAAGCCTTCGTGAGAACAAGGAGATAGTTGTCAGGAGAGGTGACAAGTCGCCAATATATGTCATTCTTAAAAAAGACGAATATCTGGCGAAAATGAACATCATACTCTCTGACCAAACTAAGTTCCAAAGGGTAACGAAGGACACTACAGCCGAATTAAAAGCAAAGGTCAACAAACTGATCGAAACTGTGAACGCCAAGAAATCCGGACTCCACCTGCCAAAGATCATTGGGGAATATAAACCTGGATATGCGTATGGAAATGTCAAGACGCACAAGCCTGGAAACCCACTTCGGCCAATCATTAGCCAGATACCCACACCCACGTACAGATTGGCAAAGCGACTCAACGGCCTGCTGACTCCTTATGTTCCTTGCGCCTTCAGCCTGAAGTCTCCAAAGGAATTTGTGGACTTACTGCGGGGCGCACGGGCCACAGGGATAAGAGCCTCGTTGGACGTAGAATCGCTGTTTACCAACGTACCTGTGGACGAGACAATCGGAATGATAGCCGACAGAGTGTATCGTGATCCAGCCTGTACTCCTCTTGACATGCCAGAAAGTATTCTGAGGAAACTACTCCAAGCTTGTACTAAAGAGGCACCCTTCTTGAGCCCGGATGGGCATATGTATAAGCAAGTAGATGGGGTCGCTATGGGTTCTCCCCTAGGTGTCCTGTTTGCAAACTTCTACATGGGTACCATCGAGCAAAAAGTCTTAGTCGACATGAACTTGAAACCGGCCATATACTGCAGGTATGTTGACGACATTTTTACACAGGTACCTGATGTCAGACATCTGCAGGAGCTGAAGGAGGCATTTGAGCAGAGTTCCGTGCTGCGTTTCACTTACGAGACGGAAAAGGATGGGAAGCTGCCTTTTCTAGATGTAACAGTCATGGAAAAGGGCGGAGGTTTCCACACTGCAGTCTACACAAAGGAAACAAACATAGGAATGTGCCTAAATGCCAACAGCGACTGCCCTGACAGGTACAAGAGGAGTGTTGTTAACGCATACGTCGACCGTGCTCTCAGCCACAGCTCAGAATGGAAGCAAGTCGACGAAGAACTCTGTAGGGTAAGGCAGGTTCTAGTCAATAACGGCTTCTCCAATGGTTTCATCGAAGACATCATAAGAAGGAAAGTGAAAAGCCATGCAACCTCCGAAGAGACAACTAACACAACACCTATACCCCCTATTAGACTATTTTACAGGAACTTCTTTTCCACAGCTCATAAAACAGAGGAAAGGGTCCTGAAAGATATTGTTAATAGAAACGTTATCCCTACAGACAAAAATCAGAGGATACAACTGACGATTTACTATAAAACCAGAAAAACGGCCAGCCTACTCATGAGAAACTCTCCAGACACGAAACAGAACGCTTTAAAAGAGACTAACGTCGTCTATGCCTTCAAATGCCCACTTGGGGACTGTAAGCTCCAAAAAACCCAGTATATAGGCAAGACAACAACATCTCTTTCTAGGCGTTTAACGATGCATAAACAACAGGGCTCCATTAAGGAACATATAATCTCTTCCCATAACCAAACCATCGCCAGAGAAATCCTAGTAAACAACACAGAAATCATCGATAGATACAGCGATAGCAGGCGGCTTGACGTTTGCGAGGCACTACACATCAAGAAGTCAACACCAGCAATCAACAGCCAATTATTGCACAACTATATTCTACCCACCTCAAGACTCCGCTCCAATATAGAAGCATCAAGAAATATGGACCAATAGGCTTTCTACAAACACTTCTATTCAATATCCATTGTTTCGTGTTCTGTCTTGTGTTGATACTTTTAATACCCTATTAATATCCTCTAATGCCACATCATCCTTCCCACCTCACTCAAATGTAATGCCACATCACCCTTCCCACCTCACTCAAATGTAGATATAAAATCAGGGAAACGCAAGTTCTAATCAGTTGTGTATTTGTGAAGTCTTTGAAAATGTAATAAGTTTTACGAAACGCGCCCGTGTCGCGTCAGACTAGAAATAAAAATGAATTTTGGAGAAGTGATTTTTGATTTACCTCCAACAGTGAAGCATAATGTACGAAAGATTGAGAAAATTCGTGTTAGAATTATTAATCTTACTTTTTCGGTCATATTTAATAAAATATGTCTACAGGAAAGACTGCTACCAAAATATACTAATATATATATATATATATATATATATATATATATATATATATATATATATATATATGCGAACAAGCCTGAATGGTCCCCAGGACAATATGCAACTGAAAACTCACACCCCAGAAGTGACTCGAACCCATACTCCCAGAAGCAACGCAACTGGTATGTACAAGACGCCTTACTCCACTTGACCATCACGACCGGACAAAATGAGGTGATAGCCTAAGCTATTTGAACCACCCCACCGCCGGCACTCGGATAGTAATCTTGG
>NC_091175.1:23801620-23824120 GCF_040958095.1 Procambarus clarkii
CTTGTTAACAATGGGGTTACGATGGGGTTAGTGCTACTGATCAGGGTCTCTTGTTAACAATGGGGGTTACGATGGGGTTAGTGCTACTGATCAGGGTCTCTTGTTAACAATGGGGGTTACGATGGGGTTAGTGCTACTGATCAGGGGGTCTCTTGTTAACAATGGGGTTACGATGGTTATGCTACTGATCAGGGGGTCTCTTGTTAACAATGGGGTTACGATGGGTTAGTGCTACTGATCAGGGGGTCTCTTGTTAACAAGGGGTTACGATGGGGTTAGTGCTACTGATCAGGGGGTCTCTTGTTAACAATAGGGGTTACGATGGGGTTAGTGCTACTGATCAGGGGTCTCTTGTTAACAATTGGGGTTACGATGGGGTTATGCTACTGATCGGGGGAGGGTCTCTTGTTAACAATGAGGGTTACGATGGGGTTAGTGCTATTGATCAGGAGGTCTCTTGTTAACAATGGGGATTATGATGGGGTTAGTGCTACTGATCAGGGGTCTCTTGTTAACAATCGGGGTTACGATGGGGTTAGTGCTACTGATCAGGGTCTCTTGTTAACAATGGGGTTACGATGGGGTTAGTGCTACTGATCAGGGTCTCTTGTTAACAATGGGGAATACGATGGTGTTAGTGCTACTGATCAGGGTCTCTTGTTAACAATGGGGTTACGATGGGTTAGTGCTACTGATCAGGGGGGTCTCTTGTTAACAATGGGGGTTACGATGGGGTTAGTGCTACTGATCAGGGTCTCTTGTTAACAATGGGGGTTACGATGGGGTTAGTGCTACTGATCAGGGGGTCTCTTGTTAACAATGGGGGTTACGATGGGGTTAGTGCTACTGATCAGGGGGTCTCTTGTTAACAATGGGGGTTACGATGGTGTTAGTGCTACTGATCAGGGGGTCTCTTGTTAACAATGGGGGTTACGATGGGGTTAGTGCTACTGATCAGGGGGTCTCTTGTTAACAATGGGGGTTACGATGGGGTTAGTGCTACTGATCAGGGGGTCTCTTGTTAACAATGGGGGTTACGATGGGGTTAGTGCTACTGATCAGGGTCTCTTGTTAACAATGGGGGTTACGATGGGGTTAGTGCTACTGATCAGGATTTGATAGATATGTGATGAGCTTTGTGACAGTCTTGCGCTGGGTCACTGAGAAAGTAATGAGAGCGGAAATAGCTAAGAAAAATAAGGAGATAGTGATGAGTTTGGAGTTAATATGGTGATTGAGAGATGATACGGTGATAGATTTACAGTGAGAGAGCAGGTCATCAGATTGGTGATATTTAAAGAATTTGGTGACATTTGTGAAGGTTGACAAACTTGTTCCTGCAGTGAGGCGAGGATATAGGTCACTCACTGCTTGACAGTCACCAAAACATTCAATAAGTCTCTAAGACTCACCAGACCACCAGGCCAACACACGCCGCCGACATACCTCAAGTCTCTTGGCCTCACCTCACCCGAATTGAAGGTCATCCAATAATCTACACCGTCATGATAAGCTAATTATGGTTAATTATTAGTTTTAGGGCTCCTATAACGCGCGCGCGTGTGTGTGTGTGCTCTTAATATTTACACAATAAATGAGAAGCATAGAGGTATGGTGACAGATATATAACACATAATTATATATATATTGCTTTAAGTGATATATTGTAGTGATAAAGACGAGCCGAATGTTTTGCAAGTGTTTTCAGTTTGTTCGTCTGTGAGGCAGACATCGTCCAGCCTCGTGTAGAAATTGACCGGTTTTAGATGCAAAGCAAACTATTGTTGTTCACAATGTTATGTCAATGTGGTGCAGTAATGTCAGTGTCTTGTAGTGAAGACAGTGTGTTGTAGTGATGTAAGTGTCTTGTAGTGATGTCAGTGTGGTGTATAGTAATGTCAGTGTCTTGTAGTGACGTCAGTGAAGTGTAGTGATGTTAGTGTCTTGTAGTGATGTCAGTGTGGTGTAGTGATGTCAGTATGGTGTATTGATGTCAGTGTGGTGTAATGATATCAGTGTGGTGTAGTGATGTCAGTGTCTTGTAGTGATGTCAGTGTGGTGTAGTGAGGTCGGGAGGGGGAAAGAGATGTTGGTGTAGTGAAGTGATGTCAGTGTACAACCCGTTCTCGCACTTTCGTATAGTCAATATTGACTTACTAAATACGTGCATATGTGACATACTTAACATACTAGTTTACCTTGAAAAGCTTCATAGAAAACACCGACCTTACCTAACCTTCTTAGTATGTTAAGATAAGCATCTTATTGCTTCGTAATTACAATTATTACTTAACCTATTATAGGTATAGGTTAAGTAATAATTGTAATTACGAAGCAATAAGATGCTTATCTTAACATACTTATCTTAATATACTTAACCTATACCTATTACAGGTATAGGTTAAGTAATAATTGTAATTACGAAGCAGTAAGATGCTTATCTTAACAAACTAAGAAGGTTACGTAAGGTCGGTGTTTTCTATGAAGCTTTTCAAGGTAAACTAGTATGTTTAGTATGTCACATATGCACGTATTTAATAAGTCAATATTGACTGTAAGAAAGTGCGAGAACGGGTTGCAGTGTAATGTAGTGATTTCGGGGAGGTGTAGTGATGGCGATTTGGTGTAGTGATGTCGGTGTAGCGTAGTGATGTCGGGGATGTGTAGTGAATTCGCGATGGTGTGGTGATGTAAGTCTGGCGGAGTCAGGGTTGCCGGACACACATCAGGATGTTGACTTTTTCTCCTGTAGCACAGAGCATCACCTTCACTAGACAGACATCACTCCACAGTGAGCATTTGACTAAGAGAATGGAATACGAAATGAATGGTGATAGAACCAGCGTTGCTGCTCAGAGTCGTAAAAAAAATCTCTATTCAGTACAATTGCCGAAAGTGATGGCGATTGGCATCCTGCGACTAAAGCAAACAGGAAAAACCACTCCATGACGATCCATCTACCGACAAGCTCTCCAGCTTCTCCAGCTCTACCGACAAGCACTCCAGCTCCTCAGACTAATTCTACCCTGCCAGTCTTCAAGGTCCAGCATACTGAAGGTAAGTCTTCCTACTTCCTACTGTGGTGGACTTTGAAAAAGAGTACCCCCAGCTCCAGATCAGAGTAAAGCCAAACCTCAGAGGAGAATATATTCTGAGGGCCCAAAGACGAGTCAGCCGTAACAATTCTGAAAAATTACAAAAAATGTGAGGAACTCAAGCCAGAGGATAAAGTAAAAAAAAACCATTATCCTCCACTATCCCATACATATGGCCCTAGATCATCTCGAAAAGCTGAACTATGTGGTGTCAGCAGAGAGATGCCTGGTAAAAACCACGAAGCTAGAAACCCGACAAGTCCTTCTCACAGTAAGAGGATGGATCCCGGAGAAACTTGACCTTGTAATCTGGGGCGTGTTCCAACACAGGCCTTACACCCCAGAGCCCCTAAGATGCTTCAGATGTCAGAGATTTGGACATCACAAAGATGGCTGCCAACGCCCAGTGAGGTGTGAAGTCTGCAGCCAGCCCCACGACACAAAAATATGTCTTGATTAACACAAGGCAAACCACCCTGTCCAAGCAAAGTGCTCAAATTGCTCCAAGGCACATCACGCCTGGAACTTGATATGCCCTGAAAGGCTCAAAAGGCTTCAAACGAACCACACCACGCCTACACGCCTACAACGGAGCCAAAGCCCCCACCAAAACTTATACCAGCTCCCCTGCCTACTAAAGCTTCATGGAGTCTACCAAAACAAATTCAGGTAGAGGGGGGCACACGGCCCTTCACCATCGGTCATGGGGAAGGGTGTGAAGGCCTCCGTCCAGGACAAAGGGATAGCTGGAGGCCACAAGCAAATTTTTCATAGCAGTCGCCTGCCCATTGCATCCAGTAAGCACACTGGGGGCAATAAGGGTAAGAGTAACAATTCCAGTGTCAAAGTGTCTACTGAGAAGGGTCAAAAAGTAACCAGGTGCCCAAACCTGCACAGCATTAAATAGTGCTCCCACACAATTGGACGCTCTCCAATTTGCGTCCAGTTGTGCTCAAAATTTTGGTCATGGAATTGGTCGAAAGTCTGCTGTCGATACACGGTATTATGCAAACCACAGAGACTAGGAAGACAATTGAGCACAAGCTCAAGAAATTCGAAAAAACAATATCCTCACCTTCAAGAACACAGGAAAGGAAACACTCCCCTAAAAAACAGATAGAGTCCTGTTTGTCTGAAAGGAACCTTGATGAGTCAATTTCAGGTCCACCAATATCTTCAACATCAATTGCAACTTCCATGGCGTGTTCATCAGACTCCATGGATACCACGGTAATATCAGTAAATTCCAAAAACCTAGAGATCTAAAGATCCTACAATGGAATGTGCACAAAATTGTAACACTTGCAATGCATAGCAGCAACCAAAGGCATAGACATCCTGATACTGCAGGAGAGCTTGCTTCGAGCCGGATTAGAACCTAAAATCTCAGGCTATCGAGGCTTCTTCCTTCCATGGATCAATGGGCAATCCAGGGGATGTGCAATCTATGTAAAATGAGACCTGATCTCAAAATCCATAACCACCCCGCCCGATTGTGGAGCAGGGACAGAGGTAATGGGAGTATACAGTGAGCTAAGACACGACAAGCTTGAAGTGTTTAATGTGTACAGGTCCCCACATGCTGAAATGGATCTCTCAGTGTTATTTGAGTTTGTTTGTTTTGTTGTTCTCAGTTTGACTGCATCAAACACATCATTTGTGGTGATTTTAATGCCCATCATCGATTGACACTGGGCTCGAACACAACAAATGAGGCCGGCACTCACATTGTACATCAACTACACCAGCTTCCAGAAATCCGAATCCTAAACAAGAATGAACCCACCCACATCCAAGGTGGTAGCTTAGACCTTACCTTCGTTTCAGCCTCCCTAAGAGATGCAGCAACGTGGTCAGTTGAGTCCACACTCACAAGCGACCACTATGGGGTCCAAATTGATCTTAAGTTAGATCTACCCACCCCACCTCTGCCTCCATCTGAAGCCTGGAACTTTGCTCTAGCAAACTGGGACCAATTTCAAAACCTCATTTCAGAGTGGCAAAGAAACTATGTTGTTCCCGAAGACATTAATCAAGCCGAACAAGATTTTGTCAAAGAGATTCAAAGTGCAGCCAACCGCTCAATCCCACTGAAACCAGACACCACAAAGATCGTTGGTACTAGTTCGAACGTGTCAAAGAACTCAACCATAGACTTAACAGAACAAGAAAGCTATACAAAAAGCAGCCAAGTGACCGCAACAGAACCTTACTTTGTGAGATCAAGGAACATATGCATCAAGAGACCAGGCTAATAAAAGAACAAAAGTGGCTGAAATAGTGTTCACATCTGAATGAACACACCTCTCTTGGAGAGATGTGGGAGAAAATCCACCGTGCCAAAGGAAATAAAACACCTAAAGCTCCTCACCCCAAGGATCCTTAACAGGAAGTCGAAGCACTGGAAACCAGGTTTGCAGAAAGAGCAGCCAGCAATCAGCTTCCACCAGATGTATTAGCAGTGCAGACAGGATTAGAGGAAGAAAGGTGGCACATAATCCTTAAATCATGTGCAGAAGTCTCTGACACTAATGCCTCTTTCACACTGGACAAACTCAATCGGGCTAAGAAAAACTCCAAGGATACATCCCCGGAGACGACAAAATAAACTAGAAAATTATTAGAAATCTCGGCCCAGAGGGAGACGCTGCATACCTAAGGTTAATTAATTTAGCCTGGACTTTTCAAACTAGATCTACAGCTTGGTATAAAGTAGACATAGTGCTGATCCCAACACCCAAAGATCCAGCTAATCCCAACACCCAAAGATCCAGCTAATCCCAGGCCCATCTCTCTCCAAAGCTGTGCAGCCAAGATGGCTAACAGAATGGCACTCTACAGACTTGAGTGGAAAATGCCTAAACTGCACCATGATATGTATGCCTATAGAAGAGGGGTTGGCACAGTGGAATGTATTACAACTCTGTTAGCCCACTTGAATGACAGACCAGAAATGCTGATATTCCTGGACCTGGAGAAAGCTTTTGAACTGGCTAGCGCCCTAGGTATTCTTTGCTACCTCATCGATAAAGAGGTCAAAGGCAACCTGCTCTCCTGGACCAAAAACTGTCTCACAAGCAGAGAAGCAAGAGTAAAACTTCATGGCACAGTCTCTGAGTACAAAAGACATGAAAATGGTACACTACAAGGAGGCATTCTCAGCCCTCTTCTCTTGAACTGTTTAATGGAAAGAATAATGAGGTTGAAACTCCCACATCACTGCAGGCTGATAACTACGCGGACGACTTTGTCATCATCATAAAAGGAAGGGATGCGGCGCGCCTTCCACCCAAATGCTTAGACTGCATCAGTAAAGAGGCAAAACAGATTGGTATCAAACTCAACCCCACAAAGACAAAAGCCATGCCCATAAAAATAGCGAAGCCCAACATCCAATTCACAGTACAGGGTCATCCAATTGAATGGGTGGACACTTATCAGTATCTTGGAATAATCCTGGACACACACATGAATTTTAATGCTGAGGTCACTTACTTATGAGAGCGTAATGCGGCCGGCAATCCTCAGGTCGCCAACCTCCCTCTCTGGAGGAGCCAATCTGCAAGTCCTTTATACATACTCTGTACAGGCAGTCAGATTAGTGATCGACTATGCCACACCTGCACTCACAAGTCTATCACACCAACAGTGGAAAAAGCTTGAAGTTGTCCAAAGTAATGCTATTAGAGCCGCACTGGAGCCCCAGTGTGGACCAGAATTGAAACTCTAAGCCTGGAAACGGGTTTGGCCTCTCTTCAAGAAAGAATATCACAAAGAACTGCTGTAATTATCAGTAAGATAATTATTTCTTCTGATCCAATCCCAGTACGGTTTGGACTTGGCCAAAACAATGGAAACTCTTGGGCTGCCAGAGCAGGAAATGTGCTAAACAGATTACATTTAAAATGCATGATTCTTGATAGAGAGGGTGATCAACCACACCCAAAATACACTTCTTCTGTACCACGGGAAGAGCCTACCTTCAAAATAGTAATAGAAAGTCTCCCAATGAAAGAGGCTGCCTATGATCCAACAATCCTAAGGCGCATTATAGAAAATAAAATGTATAGCATTGCAGCAGAAGAAGCCACCCACATCTTCACAGACGGATTGGTTGGCTCAGAATATGAGACTGCTGGCGCTGCTCTTTGCACAGCCAGCGTACAGGCATATTGGAGACTGGGAGGACTAGTATCATCAACCCAAACCGAGTTTTTTGCCATATAACAGGCATTTGCATACGTGATTGCACAAAACAATCAAAAACCAATCATACACACAGACTCAAAAGGTGCACTTCAAATATTAGGACAAAAACAGTGGAAAGATAACGTGGGGAAATAATTACCACCATTTCGTATCTTGGAGCAGTTGCTAAAGGCAAAGGACTCAACATAACTGGATCCCATCCCATGTTCGAATCCCATTAAATGAGAAAGCCGATGAAATTGCTAAATTGGCAACTCGTCATCCAGTGATACATAAAACAATTCATCCCAGTCTATAGAACATAAAAAAACATCATCACTAAAAAACTCTCACACCTCAACAAAGCCTACCTACACCAGAGAGTAGCAGAAGGTTCGCCCTTTGCAATATGGTGTCTTCAGGCAACCAAATTAGGAAGGTTAAATATCCCAAGAGGAATCCACAGGGAAATAGCAGTTAGGTTATATAGATGCAGGCGATGAGTCACAATAACGTGGCTAAAGTATGTTGACCAGACCACACACTAGAAAGTGAAGGGACGACGACGTTTCGGTCCGGACTGGACCATTCTTAAGTCGATTGAGAATGGACGACGACGAAACGTCGTCGTCCCTTCACTTTCAGGTTATATAGACTATGTCTAGGTTACAGATGCAACTGGGAGATTGGTGAACCCCGACAGAGAGAGTGCATCTTCTGCCAAACTGTCACAGAAAAGCCATTACTTCACTATCTTCTGGAATGTGAACCAACCAACAACCTTAGAAAATCTTTAAGAGTCCCTGATTCTTGCAGTAACCACCCTGAAGCCATCAACACAGCCACTCTTCTGGTCAACAATGGTGTCCAGCAGCTGGACACACGCATAAAGACTGTCAAGCAGTATCCTCCCCCGCGATAACACTGCCTTGAAGGAGTCAATGAGCCCCAGAATGTCAATTAGAGCCTCCCTATGTTGGAGAAACTTCTGGGAGAGTTTGTAAAACTGAAAAAAAGCCTGTTGATGAGTAGATGTGTCTGCTAGGAAGGAATTTGGCAGGTCATGCTGTGGTGCAAATTAAGTCAGGTTCCGTGTCGCACTCCACAAGATCATCAATCCCCAACTGGGTCCTGAGATCTGGCACTTGAGTACAGCAGAAGTCAGTGTCTGTCTTGCACTGTGTGTGACAAATGTTAGGACACTTATCCTCCTTGCACTGAACAAACTCTTTCTTCCTTGTAGTATACCCACAAACACAACAGAAATATTATGGAAGATATCCAGACACAGATCTAGGTTTCAAGATCTTAATATGATTCGACATAGTTACGCCCAGAAAAAAAGTCACTCTAGGCAAGCACAGTCAGGTGCGACACCCGGCAGAGAGAGAGAGGCCAGTCAGCTGACCTGACCGTTGGGACTCGGCGGGGGAGGAGGGGGGGGGGCGATGCGGGCGGCGGCCTGCCGGCGCCTGGCTCAATCTAGTCCTCACTGTAAACACGCACCACAAAATTACTAAAATCACGAAGGTTACACGGTTTTCACTGTCAGAACACTATCCACAGCGATCACTGAGTATTCACACACGTCACACGCATAGCTCAGATTACAGCGAGCTGATAAACACCGAAAATTTAAAAAAAAAACAAAAAAAAAAACAGGGCCAAGTAGCCGCACAACCTCCCCCTCCCGAGTCTCTCTCTCTCATTTACTTTTATTTTAAGAGATTTATTTGAGATTTATTTGAGATTAAAAGAGATTTTTGAGAGATTTAAATCTCTCTCTCTCTCTCCCCCTCTCTCTCTCCCCTCTCTCTCTCTCTCTCTCTCTCTCTCTCTCTCTCTCTCTCTCTCTCTCTCTCTCTCTCCCCCTCTCTCTCTCTCTCTCTCCTCTCTCTCTCTCTCTCTCTCTCTCTCTCTCTCTCTCTCTCTCTCTCTCTCTCTCTCTCTCTCTCTCTCTCTCTCTCTCTCTCCTCTCTCTCTCCCCCTCTCTCTCTCTCTCCCTCTCTCTCTCTCTCTCTCTCTCTCTCTCTCTCTCTCTCCCCCTCTCTCTCTCCCTCTCTCTCTCTCTCTCTCTCTCTCCTCTCCCTCTCTCTCTCTCTCTCTCTCTCTCTCTCTCTCTCTCTCTCTCTCTCTCTCTCTCTCTCTCTCTCTCTCCCCCTCTCTCTCTCTCTCTCTCTCTCTCTCTCTCTCTCTCTCTCTCTCTCTCTCTCTCTCTCTCTCTCTCTCTCTCTCTCTCTCTCTCTCTCTCTCTCTCTCTCTCTCTCTCTCTCTCTCTCTCTCTCTCTCTCACTCTCTCTCTCTCTCTCTCTCTCTCTCTCTCTCTCTCTCTCTCTCTCTCTCTCTCTCTCTCTCTCTCTCTCCTCTCTCTCTCTCTCTCTCTCTCTCGGGGATTTCGGGGCTTTTTAGTGTCCTCGTGGCCCGGTCCTTAATCAGGCCTCCACCCCTAGGAAGCAGCCTGTGACAGCTGACTAACACCCAGGTATCTCTTTTACTGCTAGGTAACAGGGGCATAGGGTAAAAGAAACTCTGCCCATTGTTTCTCGCCGGCGCCTGGGATCGAACCCAGGACCACAGGATCACAAGTCCAGTGTACTGCCTGCTCGGCCGACCCCCTGACCATACTCCTCGCACGTCCCTTCAACCTCTCTACCTCCCTTCATCTCATGCCCACCACCAATTCTACATTTCTTTCCTTTTTCATTTTCGATACGTTACACAGCTGCTGGCACGCAACTGATCACCATCAGCTGCTGGCCTTCATTTATTCACCATCAGCTGCTGGCCTGCAACTGTTCACCTCAACTCTTGGCCAGCAACTTTTTATCATCAGCTCCGGGCCTATATCTGGTCATTATCAGCTGCTGGCCTGCAACTGTTCATAGTCAGCTCCAGGCCTTCAAGTGTTCACAATTAGCTGTTAGCTTGCAACTGTTCATTATCAGTTCCGATCCTGCAACTGTTCACCATCATCTTCTCGCCTGCATCGGTTCAAGATCAGGTGGTGGCCTGCATCTGCTCACCATCAGCACTTAGCTTCACCTGTTCACCTCAACTCCTGGCCTGCAACTGTTCACTATCAGCTCCTGGACTGTAACTGTTCTAAAACCCCTCATGGCCGGCAACTGTTCACTATCAACTCCCTTGGCCTGCAACGTTTCACCATCAGATCCTGGTCTCCAACGTTTCAGCATCAGATCCTGGTCTCCAACGTTTCAGCATCAGATCCTGGTCTCCAACGTTTCACCATCAGATCCTGGTCTCCAACGTTTCAGCATCAGATCCTGGTCTCCAACGTTTCACCATCAGATCCTGGTCTCCAACGTTTCACCATCAGCTCCTGGTCTCCAACGTTTCACCATCAGCTCCTGGTCTCCAACTGTTTACCATTAATTATTAGATATCTCGAACCCTTGCTCTGAACCATTAATGGTACATGTAAATATGGAAATATGTTGAGTAAAATAATTTGCTGTCTTTTATAATGTAATAACTCTTGCTAGACTGCTGAGGTGTTCACGGAATAAAGTAATTAGTATGTACACATATTCCACGCGTCTACATTAAATATTTATAAGCTTTACTCTGAAATGTTGTGAAATGGATTTTAAATGAGTCTTACAATTTAAATTAACAAAATTCACAAATATGTACAGAAGCATTATAAGCAACTCTCCTATACAATCATACTTAGTTTACTTCTATGATAAACATGAATGACCTTGCAGGAAGAGCAATAACAGCTCTTGAAGGGCATTCATAATTACGGACAAAATGTGTGCACACGGTCAGTAAAATATGTAAGAGGATTGATGAGAGTGTTGGTGGAGGTTGTGGGTGGAGGTTGTGGGTGGAGGTTGTGGGTGGAGGTTGTGGGTGGAGGTTGTGGGTGGACGTTGTGGGTGGACGTTGTGGGTGGAGGTTGTGGGTGGAGGTTGTGGGTGGAGGTTGTGGGTGGACGTTGTGGGTGGAGGTTGTGGGTGGAGGTTGTGGTGGAGTTGTGGGTGGAGGTTGTGGGTGGAGGTTGTGGGTGGACGTTGTGGGTGGAGGTTGTGGGTGGAGGTTGTGGGTGGAGGTTGTGGGTGGAGGTTGTGGGTGGACGTTGTGGGTGGAGGTTGTGGGTGGAGGTTGTGGGTGGACGTTGTGGGTGGAGGTTGTGGGTGGAGGTTGTGGGTGGAGGGTGTGGGTGGAGGTTGTGGGTGGAGGGCATCTTATCTTGAGGTTGTCTTGAGATAATTTCGGGGCTTTAGTGTCCCCGCGGCCCGGTCCTCGACCAGGCCTCCACCCCCAGGAAGCAGCCCGTGACAGCTGACTAACACCCAGGTACCTATTTTACTGCTAGGTAACAGGGGCATAGGGTGAAAGTAACTCTGCCCATTGTTTCTCGCCGGCGCCCAGGATCAAACCCGGGATCACAGGATCACAATTCCAGTGTGCTGTCCGCTCGGCTGGCCGGCTCCGGGCATGGGTGGAGGTTGTGGGTGAAAGCTGTGAGTGGAGGTTATGGGTGGAGGCTGTGGGTGGAGGTTATGGGTGAATGCTGTGAGTGGAGGTTATGGGTGGAGGTTATGGGTGGAGGTTATGGGTGAATGCTGTGGATGGAGGTTGTGGGTGAAAGCTGTGAGTGGAGGTTATGGGTGGAGGTTATGGGTGGAGGTTATGGGTGAATGCTGTGGATGGAGGTTGTGGGTGGAGGTTGTAGGTGGAGGGTGTAGGTGACAGTTATGGGTGAATGCTGTGGGTGGAGGTTGTGGGTGAAAGCTGTGAGTGGAGGTTATGGGTGGAGGTTATGGGTGGAGGCTAGTAGTAGGGTGTAAGTGCCACAGACGAATTTTTGTTTTTCTGGAAATTCGTGTGTAGCGCTTCGGGGGTTTCAGGTGAATTTGGAAATTCGTGTGTAGCGCTTTTGGGTTTTCAGGTGAATTTGAGGAGTCGCAGATTTTGGATTAAGGATTTCTTATGATCAAGTAACTTCTGAGATCTTAGAAGTTTGTTAAAAAGTTCTTATAATGAAAATAAGTAGGAAAATCTTAAAGAAAAGTTTTTTAAAAAATCGTGTTTGTGTCACAGCATTTCCAGGTGAACTCTACGGACATAGTTTGCCTGTTTTCAACTTCTAGAAATTCGTGTGTAGCGCTTCGGGGGTTTCAGGTGAATTTGGAAATTCGTGTGTAGCGCTTTTGGGTTTTCAGGCGAATTTGGGGAGTCACAGATTTGGAATTAAGGAATTCTTATGAGGAAAATAATTTCTGAGATTTTAGAAGTTTGTTAAAGTCTTATCATGAAATAATGTCATACGACTTTGTTAAAAGTTCTTATTTGTTTCTTACTTAGAAACTTGTATATTGCTATATATATCTAATTCATTTCCCTGCCATCCCCCCTCCCTCACCTTTCCCTCCCCCTGCATCTCCCACTCATATACCTCACACCCCCCTCCCTCCCCCCCTACCTCGCAATCTGTCGCCTCACCTGTGTTTACTTTAGACGTCAGCCAGACACGGCCTTCAGGTTACCTCGGTAATCGTATCTTATCTTCTCCATAATATCTCGACCATCCCTCCTCTCTCTCTCCTCCTCCTATTTCCTTACAACTATTTTCAGAGTTTCAAATAATCATAGAAGTTTATTTATAAGTTTATGACCGAATTTGTAAAAGGACCATTTTCAGAGAATATTGTCTTAGATGTTTTGTTAAGGAAAACAGACAACTTATCCATAACATTTAGTTTTATATCCATTTACGGCTATTTCATCTGTAAAGACCAAAATTGAACAGAGCCCAGTTTAAGCTCATATTTCATCAGAGACCAGTTTATACCGAAAATTCGCCAGAGTCTACTTTGAGAGCAAATTTCATCAGTGTCCTGTAATCTGTGAAAACTTGACAGAGTCCATTTTATACCCAATTTTCGGCAGAGTCCAGTTTATGCTCAAATTCGCCAGAGTCTACTTTAATAGCAAAATTCATCAGAGTCCAGTTTTCTAGCAAATTTCATCAGTGTCCTGTAATCTGTGAAAATTTGACAGAGTCCAGTTCTTGATCGAAATTCATCAGAGTCCAGTTTTCTAGCAAAATTCGCCAGAGTCTACTTTATGCCAAAATATTCAGAGTCCAGTTCACGATCGAAATTAATCAGAGTCCAATTAAAGACCCAAATTTGACAGAGACCACATTTTCGCTACTAACAGTCCAATCCCCCTAAAATTTTAAACAGTCATATTTCAGACGTAGTAAATAAGATCAAGTCAGTTACAGAGCTCCAGCTCTTGTCCCCCTGTATTTGCATATTTTCTCTATATTCAGCTGTGTTCTTCACATTTTTTCCATGTTTTCTGTGTTCATTCCATGTTCTATAAATGTTCACAGCAAGCTCAGTTCAAATTTTTTCTTCCATTTTTCCCCTTATGTTCACTATGTTCTTTCTCATATTTTCATGTGCATCATATGTTCTCTGTATAACTTTTATACTCAATAGTCATGTTCTCAATGTTCTTAGCTTGTTCTTCACATGTTCAGTGTTCATTCTTTGTATTCCCTATGTTCCTTATCATGTCTTCATATTCTCTATAAGTTCATATTCCCTGTTTGTTCACTCTATTCATCAACTTTTTCTTACATGTTTTCTGTGTTCACCATATGTTCACTGTGTTCATTCCCTTACTTAACCTCATTTTTTTTATGTTCTTTGTTTCTTCCATTCACTAACTAGTTCTTTGTCAAATAATAGCATCAGCAATACAGTTCCCTCAACAATTTTAGTCACCAAGTTTTATTTTCAAAACTATATCAAAGTAATTCTCGTTGTCAACTTAATAGTTCTACCAACCCCGTTCTTAAACAAATCTACACTTTATTCAGTTCCAAATTTACAAAAGACAAACCTTTCTTGTAACTTCTTAACTAAAAATCTTTCGCCAATCAACTGAAACATAGTCACTTTCCTCATTTCTCAACTAACTTATTATCCAATCAACCAAAAATTGTCAAAGGAATCTTTCCAACACTGTTCATAACTAAACTTATTCCATAGTCATCAGAAAATAACCGTGTTCTTCATGTTTCATTGTCATTTCATAACTAAAATTATCCATCAATCAACTAAAACATAGTCACTTTCGTCTTTTGCTCAACTAAAAGTATTCATCAGCCAACTAAAAATAGTTACTTCATCATGTTTCCTTGTCATTTCTTAACTGAAATATCACTTCTCTCATCTGAAAATAGTCAGGATTAACCTCATTCAACACCGTTCTTAACTAAAACAGCCTTTCACTTAGCTAAAAATTGTCAAAGGAATCTTTTCAGCACTGTTCATAACTAACTTTATCCATAGTCAAGTAAGAAAATATAGTCAAAGATATCTATCATCGTCGTTCTTAACTGACATTATACTTTATGGAGCACTAAAATAGTCACTGTCGTCATATTTGTCTTTTTCCTCAACTAAAAGAGTCAAATGTAACTTTTTCAACACTCGTAACTAAAATTATATGTCGCTAAGTAAGAAAAAATAGTCAAATGTAACTTTTTCAGCACTTTCGTAAAAATTATATGTCGTTAAGTAAGAAAAATAGTCAAAGGTGCTCTCCGTAACACCAAAGTTACTCTTCGAGATAACAAAAAGACGCTCTCAAACACTCAAAAATTTACTCGCATCCTCAAAGTTATTCTCAGAGTCATCAAAAAGTTAATCTCAGTCATCAAAATGCTATTCTCCAAGTAGCCTTTCATTCATCAGAGAACTTTCTAAGACATCTTCGTTCATTAAAGTTAATCTCAGAGGCATAAAAGTTATTCTCGGAGCTATCAAAAGTTAATCTCTAAAACAACAAAAGTTAATCTCTGTCATCAAAGTTGATCTGCAAGATATCTTCGAGTCATCAAAGTTACTTTTCATTACATCAAAGACGCATTCAAATACTACCCATGTTCTCAGAAGTCATTCTCAAAGTCATCAAAGTTATTCTCAGAACAATCAAAAGTTATTATAAGACAACAAAAGTTATTCTCAGAGTCACCTTCGTTCTTCAGAGAAACTTTCCAAAACATCTTTGTTCATCAAAGTTATTCTCTAAGACATCAAAGTTATTCTAAGAGTTATCAAAAGTTATTCTCAGTCATGTTATGTTATTCTCTAACTCTCTTCCATTCATCAAAGACATTCTCTAAGCCCCCAAAGTTATTCTCTAAGACAACAAAGTCATTCCCAGAGTCATCAAAAGTTAATCTTCGAAACATAAAATTTGCTCTGTAAGATATCTTCGTTCATCAAACTTATTCTCCGAGATATCTAAAGTTATTCTCAGAACAATCAAAAGTTATTATAAGACAACAAAAGTTATTCTCAGAGCTACCCAAAGCTATTCTCAGAGTCACCTTCGTTCGTCAGAGAAACTTTCAAAACGTCTTTGTTCAACAAACTTGTTTTCAAAGTCATCAATAGTTAATCTAAGACATCTGCTTTCATCAAAGTTATTTTCAGAGACATCTAAAGTTATTATGTAAGACATAAAAGTTATTCTCAGAGACATCAAATGTTATTCTCGAAGTCATCAAAGATATTTTCAGAGACATCTAAAGTTAATTTCTATGTTATAAAGTTATTCTCAGAGACATCTAAAGTTAATCTTGGTCATCAAAGTTGTTCTCTAAACATCAATGTTGTTCTCCAAGACATCAAAGATGTTCTCAAAATCATAAAAGTTATTCCCAGAGCTATCAAAGTTATTCTCTAAGACATCAAAGTTATTCAAAGAGCTAACAAAAGTTATTCTCTAAGTAACCTTTCGTTCATCAGAGAAGCTTTCTAAGACATCTTCGTTCATCAATGTTGATCTCTAAGTCACCTTTGTTCATCAAAGAAACTCTCCTTCTTCCATCAAGTTATACTTTAAGACAACATTGTTGTTCTCTAAGACATCTTCAGGCATAAAATTTCTCTCCAAATGTAACTAGTTCAGCTTTTCATATCAAACTTACACTTCTGTTAAATATATTTTCTTAGACATTTTACCTTTTAAACTGTTCTCTGAACTACACTGTTCAAACCTACGTAACCTATCCTCTCCACCCAATGTTACTTAGTTAACGTAACGTTCCTAAACCTAACTTTACCTATCCTAACATAACTTACCTTACCTTACCTATCTTACCTAACCTAACCTAACTTTACCTATGTTACCTTACCTTACCTACCTTTCCTAACTTAACCTGCTTAACCTATCTTACCTATCTTACCTAACTTTACCTATCTTACCTAACTTAACTTTCATAACCTAACTTTACCTATGTTACCTTACCTTACCTACCTTTCCTAACTTAACCTGCTTAACCTATCTTACCTATCTTACCTAACTTTACCTATCTTACCTAACTTAACTTTCATAACCTAACTTTACCTATCCTAACATAACTTACCTTACCTTCCCTATCTTACCTAACTTTACCTATCCTAACATAACTTACCTTACCTTACCTATCTTACCTAACCTAACTTAACTTTACCTATGTTACCTTACCTTACATACCTTTCCTAACTTAACCTGCTTAACCTATCTTACCTATCTTACCTAACTTTACCTATCTTACCTAACTTTACCTATCTTACCTAACTTAACTTTCATAACCTAACTTTACCTATCCTAACATAACTTTACCTATCCTATCCTAACCTAACTTGTCTTACCTAACTTAATCTTACATTCCCAAACTGATGTATCCTAACTTATCTAGTCCAACCAGACATGCTCTAACTTACATAAGTATTCCTTCTTGTCTTTGTGTTTCGTCAATCATTGTCTCATATTCATTTACTCATTTCATTAGTTAATTTCTCAAATGATCACTTATGCATTTCAAGTGCTATTTGTTAGAGATTGGATATTTAAACATTTCAAAGAATGTTTGTTATATATGGGCATTTACTCATTTCAAGGGATAATTTCTCAAATGGACGTTTTTGCATTTCAAGTGTTATTTGTTTAAGATTGGGTGTTTAACCATTTCAAAAGTTTTTCTTATATATGGGAACTTACTCGTTTCAAGGGCCAATTTCTCAAATGGTCATTTTTGCAGATCAAGGGTTATTTGTTAAAGTTCATCAAGTTGCTCATAAGTTGTATTTATTATGTTTGTTATCATTTATTCTTATTCCCCAACCCCTTAACCTAACCTCTTGTAATCTTAGTGTATTTAGTAGGTTCTATCTTAGGATACATCAGTTTGGGAATGTAAGATTAAGTTAGGTAAGACAAGTTAGGTTAGGATAGGATAGGTAAAGTTATGTTAGGATAGGTAAAGTTAGGTTATGAAAGTTAAGTTAGGTAAGATAGGTAAAGTTAGGTAAGATAGGTAAAGTTAGGTAAGATAGGTAAGATAGGTTAAGCAGGTTAAGTTAGGAAAGGTATGTAAGGTAAGGTAACATAGGTAAAGTTAAGTTAGGTTAGGTAAGATAGGTAAGGTAAGGTAAGTTATGTTAGGATAGGTAAAGTTAGGTAAGATAGGGAAGGTAAGGTAAGTTATGTTAGGATAGGTAAAGTTAGGTTATGAAAGTTAAGTTAGGTAAGATAGGTAAAGTTAGGTAAGATAGGTAAGATAGGTTAAGCAGGTTAAGTTAGGAAAGGTAGGTAAGGTAAGGTAACATAGGTAAAGTTAGGTTATGAAAGTTAAGTTAGGTAAGATAGGTAAAGTTAGGTAAGATAGGTAAGATAGGTTAAGCAGGTTAAGTTAGGAAAGGTAGGTAAGGTAAGGTAACATAGGTAAAGTTAGGTTAGGTTAGGTAAGATAGGTAAGGTAAGGTAAGTTATGTTAGGATAGGTAAAGTTAGGTTTAGGAACGTTACGTTAACTAAGTAACATTGGGTGGAGAGGATAGGTTACGTAGGTTTGAACAGTGTAGTTCAGAGAACAGTTTAAAAGGTAAAATGTCTAAGAAAATATATTTAACAGAAGTGTAAGTTTGATATGAAAAGCTGAACTAGTTACATTTGGAGAGAAATTTTATGCCTGAAGATGTCTTAGAGAACAACAATGTTGTCTTAAAGTATAACTTGATGGAAGAAGGAGAGTTTCTTTGATGAACAAAGGTGACTTAGAGATCAACATTGATGAACGAAGATGTCTTAGAAAGCTTCTCTGATGAACGAAAGGTTACTTAGAGAATAACTTTTGTTAGCTCTTTGAATAACTTTGATGTCTTAGAGAATAACTTTGATAGCTCTGGGAATAACTTTTATGATTTTGAGAACATCTTTGATGTCTTGGAGAACAACATTGATGTTTAGAGAACAACTTTGATGACCAAGATTAACTTTAGATGTCTCTGAGAATAACTTTATAACATAGAAATTAACTTTAGATGTCTCTGAAAATATCTTTGATGACTTCGAGAATAACATTTGATGTCTCTGAGAATAACTTTTATGTCTTACATAATAACTTTAGATGTCCTCTGAAAATAACTTTGATGAACAGCAGATGTCTTAGATTAACTATTGATGACTTTGAAAACAAGTTTGTTTGAACAAAGACGTTTTGAAAGTTTCTCTGACGAACGAAGGTGACTCTGAGAATAGCTTTGGGTAGCTCTGAGAATAACTTTTGTTGTCTTATAATAACTTTTGATTGTTCTGAGAATAACTTTAGATATCTCGGAGAATAAGTTTGATGAACGAAGATATCTTACAGAGCAAATTTTATGTTTCGAAGATTAACTTTTGATGACTCTGGGAATGACTTTGTTGTCTTAGAGAATAACTTTGGGGGCTTAGAGAATGTCTTTGATGAATGGAAGAGAGTTAGAGAATAACATAACATGACTGAGAATAACTTTTGATAACTCTTAGAATAACTTTGATGTCTTAGAGAATAACTTTGATGAACAAAGATGTTTTGGAAAGTTTCTCTGAAGAACGAAGGTGACTCTAGAGAATAACTTTTGTTGTCTTATAATAACTTTGATTGTTCTGAGAATAACTTTGATGACTTTGAGAATGACTTCTGAGAACATGGGTAGTATTTGAATGCGTCTTTGATGTAATGAAAAGTAACTTTGATGACTCGAAGATATCTTGCAGATCAACTTTGATGACAGAGATTAACTTTTGTTGTTTTAGAGATTAACTTTTTGATAGCTCCGAGAATAACTTTTATGCCTCTGAGATTAACTTTAATGAACGAAGATGTCTTAGAAAGTTCTCTGATGAATGAAAGGCTACTTGGAGAATAGCATTTTGATGACTGAGATTAACTTTTTGATGACTCTGAGAATAACTTTGAGGATGCGAGTAAATTTTTGAGTGTTTGAGAGCGTCTTTTTGTTATCTCGAAGAGTAACTTTGGTGTTACGGAGAGCACCTTTGACTATTTTTCTACTTAACGACATATAATTTTTACGAAAGTGCTGAAAAAGTTACATTTGACTATTTTTTCTTACTTAGCGACATATAATTTTAGTTACGAAAGTGTTGAAAAAGTTACATTTGACTCTTTTAGTTGAGGAAAAAGACAAATATGACGACAGTGACTATTTTAGTGCTCCATAAAGTATAATGTCAGTTAAGAACGACGATGATAGATATCTTTGACTATATTTTCTTACTTGACTATGGATAAAGTTTAGTTATGAACAGTGCTGAAAAGATTCCTTTGACAATTTTTAGCTAAGTGAAAGGCTGTTTTAGTTAAGAACGGTGTTGAATGAGGTTAATCCTGACTATTTTCAGATGAGAGAAGTGATATTTCAGTTAAGAAATGACAAGGAAACATGATGAAGTAACTATTTTTAGTTGGCTGATGAATACTTTTAGTTGAGCAAAAGACGAAAGTGACTATGTTTTAGTTGATTGATGGATAATTTTAGTTATGAAATGACAATGAAACATGAAGAACACGGTTATTTTCTGATGACTATGGAATAAGTTTAGTTATGAACAGTGTTGGAAAGATTCCTTTGACAATTTTTGGTTGATTGGATAATAAGTTAGTTGAGAAATGAGGAAAGTGACTATGTTTCAGTTGATTGGCGAAAGATTTTAGTTAAGAAGTTACAAGAAAGGTTTGTCTTTTGTAAATTTGGAACTGAATAAGTGTAGATTTGTTTAAGAACGGGTTGGTAGAACTATTAAGTTGACAACGAGAATTACTTTGATATAGTTTTGAAAATAAAACTTGGTGACTAAAATTGTTGAGGGAACTGTATTGCTGATGCTATTATTTGACAAAGAACTAGTTAGTGAATGGAAGAAACAAGAACATAAAAAAAATGAGGTTAAGTAAGGGAATGAACACAGTGAACATATGGTGAACACAGAAACATGTAAGAAAAAGTTGATGAATAGAGTGAACAAACAGGGAATATGAACTTATAGAGAATATGAAGACATGATAAGGAACATAGGGAATACAAAGAATGAACACTGAACATGTGAAGAACAAGCTAAGAACATTGAGAACATGACTATTGAGTATAAAAGTTATACAGAGAACATATGATGCACATGAAAATATGAGAAAGAACATAGTGAACATAAGGGGAAAAATGGAAGAAAAAATTTGAACTGAGCTTGCTGTGAACATTTATAGAACATGGAATGAACACAGAAAACATGGAAAAAATGTGAAGAACACAGCTGAATATAGAGAAAATATGCAAATACAGGGGGACAAGAGCTGGAGCTCTGTAACTGACTTGATCTTATTTACTACGTCTGAAATATGACTGTTTAAAAATTTTAGGGGGATTGGACTGTTAGTAGCGAAAATGTGGTCTCTGTCAAATTTGGGTCTTTAATTGGACTCTGATTAATTTCGATCGTGAACTGGACTCTGAATATTTTGGCATAAAGTAGACTCTGGCGAATTTTGCTAGAAAACTGGACTCTGATGAATTTCGATCAAGAACTGGACTCTGTCAAATTTTTCACAGATTACAGGACACTGATGAAATTTGCTAGAAAACTGGACTCTGATGAATTTTGCTATTAAAGTAGACTCTGGCGAATTTGAGCATAAACTGGACTCTGCCGAAAATTGGGTATAAAATGGACTCTGTCAAGTTTTCCACAGATTACAGGACACTGATGAAATTTGCTCTCAAAGTAGACTCTGGCGAATTTTCGGTATAAACTGGTCTCTGATGAAATATGAGCTTAAACTGGGCTCTGTTCAATTTTGGTCTTTACAGATGAAATAGCCGTAAATGGATATAAAACTAAATGTTATGGATAAGTTGTCTGTTTTCCTTAACAAAACATCTAAGACAATATTCTCTGAAAATGGTCCTTTTACAAATTCGGTCATAAACTTATAAATAAACTTCTATGATTATTTGAAACTCTGAAAATAGTTGTAAGGAAATAGGAGGAGGAGAGAGAGAGGAGGGATGGTCGAGATATTATGGAGAAGATAAGATACGATTACCGAGGTAACCTGAAGGCCGTGTCTGGCTGACGTCTAAAGTAAACACAGGTGAGGCGACAGATTGCGAGGTAGGGGGGGAGGGAGGGGGGTGTGAGGTATATGAGTGGGAGATGCAGGGGGAGGGAAAGGTGAGGGAGGGGGGATGGCAGGGAAATGAATTAGATATATATAGCAATATACAAGTTTCTAAGTAAGAAACAAATAAGAACTTTTAACAAAGTCGTATGACATTATTTCATGATAAGACTTTAACAAACTTTCTAAAATCTCAGAAATTATTTTCCTCATAAGAATTCCTTAATTCCAAATCTGTGACTCCCCAAATTCGCCCTGAAAACCCAAAAGCGCTACACACGAATTTCCAAATTCACCTGAAACCCCCGAAGCGCTACACACGAATTTCTAGAAGTTGAAAACAGGCAAAACTATGTCCGTAGAGTTCACCTGGAAATGCTGTGACACAAACACGATTTTTTAAAAAACTTTTCTTTAAGATTTTCCTACTTATTTTCATTATAAGAACTTTTTAACAAACTTCTAAGATCTCAGAAGTTACTTGATCATAAGAAATCCTTAATCCACAATCTGCGACTCCTCAAATTCACCTGAAAACCCAAAAGCGCTACACACGAATTTCCAAATTCACCTGAAACCCCCGAAGCGCTACACACGAATTTCCAGAAAAACAAAAATTCGTCTGTGGCACTTACACCCTACTACTAGCCTCCACCCATAACCTCCACCCATAACCTCCACTCACAGCTTTCACCCACAACCTCCACCCACAGCATTCACC
>NC_091175.1:23829120-23914120 GCF_040958095.1 Procambarus clarkii
CTCGGTTTGGGTTGATGATACTAGTCCTCCCAGTCTCCAATATGCCTGTACGCTGGCTGTGCAAAGAGCAGCGCCAGCAGTCTCATATTCTTGAGCCAACCAATCCGTCTGTGAAGATGTGGGTGGCTTCTTCTGCTGCAATGCTATACATTTTATTTTCTATAATGCGCCTTAGGATTGTTGGATCATAGGCAGCCTCTTTCATTGGGAGACTTTCTATTACTATTTTGAAGGTAGGCTCTTCCCGTGGTACAGAAGAAGTGTATTTTGGGTGTGGTTGATCACCCTCTCTATCAAGAATCATGCATTTTAAATGTAATCTGTTTAGCACATTTCCTGCTCTGGCAGCCCAAGAGTTCCATTGTTTTGGCCAAGTCCAAACCGTACTGGGATTGGATCAGAAGAAATAATTATCTTACTGATAATTACAGCAGTTCTTTGTGATATTCTTTCTTGAAGAGAGGCCAAACCCGTTTCCAGGCTTAGAGTTTCAATTCTGGTCCACACTGGGGCTCCAGTGCGGCTCTAATAGCATTACTTTGGACAACTTCAAGCTTTTTCCACTGTTGGTGTGATAGACTTGTGAGTGCAGGTGTGGCATAGTCGATCACTAATCTGACTGCCTGTACAGAGTATGTATAAAGGACTTGCAGATTGGCTCCTCCAGAGAGGGAGGTTGGCGACCTGAGGATTGCCGGCCGCATTACGCTCTCATAAGTAAGTGACCTCAGCATTAAAATTCATGTGTGTGTCCAGGATTATTCCAAGATACTGATAAGTGTCCACCCATTCAATTGGATGACCCTGTACTGTGAATTGGATGTTGGGCTTCGCTATTTTTATGGGCATGGCTTTTGTCTTTGTGGGGTTGAGTTTGATACCAATCTGTTTTGCCTCTTTACTGATGCAGTCTAAGCATTTGGGTGGAAGGCGCGCCGCATCCCTTCCTTTATGATGATGACAAAGTCGTCCGCGTAGTTATCAGCCTGCAGTGATGTGGGAGTTTCAACCTCATTATTCTTTCCATTAAACAGTTCAAGAGAAGAGGGCTGAGAATGCCTCCTTGTAGTGTACCATTTTCATGTCTTTTGTACTCAGAGACTGTGCCATGAAGTTTTACTCTTGCTTCTCTGCTTGTGAGACAGTTTTTGGTCCAGGAGAGCAGGTTGCCTTTGACCTCTTTATCGATGAGGTAGCAAAGAATACCTAGGGCGCTAGCCAGTTCAAAAGCTTTCTCCAGGTCCAGGAATATCAGCATTTCTGGTCTGTCATTCAAGTGGGCTAACAGAGTTGTAATACATTCCACTGTGCCAACCCCTCTTCTATAGGCATACATATCATGGTGCAGTTTAGGCATTTTCCACTCAAGTCTGTAGAGTGCCATTCTGTTAGCCATCTTGGCTGCACAGCTTTGGAGAGAGATGGGCCTGGGATTAGCTGGATCTTTGGGTGTTGGGATTAGCTGGATCTTTGGGTGTTGGGATCAGCACTATGTCTACTTTATACCAAGCTGTAGATCTAGTTTGAAAAGTCCAGGCTAAATTAATTAACCTTAGGTATGCAGCGTCTCCCTCTGGGCCGAGATTTCTAATAATTTTCTAGTTTATTTTGTCGTCTCCGGGGATGTATCCTTGGAGTTTTTCTTAGCCCGATTGAGTTTGTCCAGTGTGAAAGAGGCATTAGTGTCAGAGACTTCTGCACATGATTTAAGGATTATGTGCCACCTTTCTTCCTCTAATCCTGTCTGCACTGCTAATACATCTGGTGGAAGCTGATTGCTGGCTGCTCTTTCTGCAAACCTGGTTTCCAGTGCTTCGACTTCCTGTTAAGGATCCTTGGGGTGAGGAGCTTTAGGTGTTTTATTTCCTTTGGCACGGTGGATTTTCTCCCACATCTCTCCAAGAGAGGTGTGTTCATTCAGATGTGAACACTATTTCAGCCACTTTTGTTCTTTTATTAGCCTGGTCTCTTGATGCATATGTTCCTTGATCTCACAAAGTAAGGTTCTGTTGCGGTCACTTGGCTGCTTTTTGTATAGCTTTCTTGTTCTGTTAAGTCTATGGTTGAGTTCTTTGACACGTTCGAACTAGTACCAACGATCTTTGTGGTGTCTGGTTTCAGTGGGATTGAGCGGTTGGCTGCACTTTGAATCTCTTTGACAAAATCTTGTTCGGCTTGATTAATGTCTTCGGGAACAACATAGTTTCTTTGCCACTCTGAAATGAGGTTTTGAAATTGGTCCCAGTTTGCTAGAGCAAAGTTCCAGGCTTCAGATGGAGGCAGAGGTGGGGTGGGTAGATCTAACTTAAGATCAATTTGGACCCCATAGTGGTCGCTTGTGAGTGTGGACTCAACTGACCACGTTGCTGCATCTCTTAGGGAGGCTGAAACGAAGGTAAGGTCTAAGCTACCACCTTGGATGTGGGTGGGTTCATTCTTGTTTAGGATTCGGATTTCTGGAAGCTGGTGTAGTTGATGTACAATGTGAGTGCCGGCCTCATTTGTTGTGTTCGAGCCCAGTGTCAATCGATGATGGGCATTAAAATCACCACAAATGATGTGTTTGATGCAGTCAAACTGAGAACAACAAAACAAACAAACTCAAATAACACTGAGAGATCCATTTCAGCATGTGGGGACCTGTACACATTAAACACTTCAAGCTTGTCGTGTCTTAGCTCACTGTATACTCCCATTACCTCTGTCCCTGCTCCACAATCGGGCGGGGTGGTTATGGATTTTGAGATCAGGTCTCATTTTACATAGATTGCACATCCCCTGGATTGCCCATTGATCCATGGAAGGAAGAAGCCTCGATAGCCTGAGATTTTAGGTTCTAATCCGGCTCGAAGCAAGCTCTCCTGCAGTATCAGGATGTCTATGCCTTTGGTTGCTGCTATGCATTGCAAGTGTTACAATTTTGTGCACATTCCATTGTAGGATCTTTAGATCTCTAGGTTTTTGGAATTTACTGATATTACCGTGGTATCCATGGAGTCTGATGAACACGCCATGGAAGTTGCAATTGATGTTGAAGATATTGGTGGACCTGAAATTGACTCATCAAGGTTCCTTTCAGACAAACAGGACTCTATCTGTTTTTTAGGGGAGTGTTTCCTTTCCTGTGTTCTTGAAGGTGAGGATATTGTTTTTTCGAATTTCTTGAGCTTGTGCTCAATTGTCTTCCTAGTCTCTGTGGTTTGCATAATACCGTGTATCGACAGCAGACTTTCGACCAATTCCATGACCAAAATTTTGAGCACAACTGGACGCAAATTGGAGAGCGTCCAATTGTGTGGGAGCACTATTTAATGCTGTGCAGGTTTGGGCACCTGGTTACTTTTTGACCCTTCTCAGTAGACACTTTGACACTGGAATTGTTACTCTTACCCTTATTGCCCCCAGTGTGCTTACTGGATGCAATGGGCAGGCGACTGCTATGAAAAATTTGCTTGTGGCCTCCAGCTATCCCTTTGTCCTGGACGGAGGCCTTCACACCCTTCCCCATGACCGATGGTGAAGGGCCGTGTGCCCCCCTCTACCTGAATTTGTTTTGGTAGACTCCATGAAGCTTTAGTAGGCAGGGGAGCTGGTATAAGTTTTGGTGGGGGCTTTGGCTCCGTTGTAGGCGTGTAGGCGTGGTGTGGTTCGTTTGAAGCCTTTTGAGCCTTTCAGGGCATATCAAGTTCCAGGCGTGATGTGCCTTGGAGCAATTTGAGCACTTTGCTTGGACAGGGTGGTTTGCCTTGTGTTAATCAAGACATATTTTTGTGTCGTGGGGCTGGCTGCAGACTTCACACCTCACTGGGCGTTGGCAGCCATCTTTGTGATGTCCAAATCTCTGACATCTGAAGCATCTTAGGGGCTCTGGGGTGTAAGGCCTGTGTTGGAACACGCCCCAGATTACAAGGTCAAGTTTCTCCGGGATCCATCCTCTTACTGTGAGAAGGACTTGTCGGGTTTCTAGCTTCGTGGTTTTTACCAGGCATCTCTCTGCTGACACCACATAGTTCAGCTTTTCGAGATGATCTAGGGCCATATGTATGGGATAGTGGAGGATAATGGTTTTTTTTTACTTTATCCTCTGGCTTGAGTTCCTCACATTTTTTGTAATTTTTCAGAATTGTTACGGCTGACTCGTCTTTGGGCCCTCAGAATATATTCTCCTCTGAGGTTTGGCTTTACTCTGATCTGGAGCTGGGGGTACTCTTTTTCAAAGTCCACCACAGTAGGAAGTAGGAAGACTTACCTTCAGTATGCTGGACCTTGAAGACTGGCAGGGTAGAATTAGTCTGAGGAGCTGGAGTGCTTGTCGGTAGAGCTGGAGAAGCTGGAGAGCTTGTCGGTAGATGGATCGTCATGGAGTGGTTTTTCCTGTTTGCTTTAGTCGCAGGATGCCAATCGCCATCACTTTCGGCAATTGTACTGAATAGAGATTTTTTTTACGACTCTGAGCAGCAACGCTGGTTCTATCACCATTCATTTCGTATTCCATTCTCTTAGTCAAATGCTCACTGTGGAGTGATGTCTGTCTAGTGAAGGTGATGCTCTGTGCTACAGGAGAAAAAGTCAACATCCTGATGTGTGTCCGGCAACCCTGACTCCGCCAGACTTACATCACCACACCATCGCGAATTCACTACACATCCCCGACATCACTACGCTACACCGACATCACTACACCAAATCGCCATCACTACACCTCCCCGAAATCACTACATTACACTGCAACCCGTTCTCGCACTTTCTTACAGTCAATATTGACTTATTAAATACGTGCATATGTGACATACTAAACATACTAGTTTACCTTGAAAAGCTTCATAGAAAACACCGACCTTACGTAACCTTCTTAGTTTGTTAAGATAAGCATCTTACTGCTTCGTAATTACAATTATTACTTAACCTATACCTGTAATAGGTATAGGTTAAGTATATTAAGATAAGTATGTTAAGATAAGCATCTTATTGCTTCGTAATTACAATTATTACTTAACCTATACCTATAATAGGTTAAGTAATAATTGTAATTACGAAGCAATAAGATGCTTATCTTAACATACTAAGAAGGTTAGGTAAGGTCGGTGTTTTCTATGAAGCTTTTCAAGGTAAACTAGTATGTTAAGTATGTCACATATGCACGTATTTAGTAAGTCAATATTGACTATACGAAAGTGCGAGAACGGGTTGTACACTGACATCACTTCACTACACCAACATCTCTTTCCCCCTCCCGACCTCACTACACCACACTGACATCACTACAAGACACTGACATCACTACACCACACTGATATCATTACACCACACTGACATCAATACACCATACTGACATCACTACACCACACTGACATCACTACAAGACACTAACATCACTACACTTCACTGACGTCACTACAAGACACTGACATTACTATACACCACACTGACATCACTACAAGACACTTACATCACTACAACACACTGTCTTCACTACAAGACACTGACATTACTGCACCACATTGACATAACATTGTGAACAACAATAGTTTGCTTTGCATCTAAAACCGGTCAATTTCTACACGAGGCTGGACGATGTCTGCCTCACAGACGAACAAACTGAAAACACTTGCAAAACATTCGGCTCGTCTTTATCACTACAATATATCACTTAAAGCAATATATATATAATTATGTGTTATATATCTGTCACCATACCTCTATGCTTCTCATTTATTGTGTAAATATTAAGAGCACACACACACACGCGCGCGCGTTATAGGAGCCCTAAAACTAATAATTAACCATAATTAGCTTATCATGACGGTGTAGATTATTGGATGACCTTCAATTCGGGTGAGGTGAGGCCAAGAGACTTGAGGTATGTCGGCGGCGTGTGTTGGCCTGGTGGTCTGGTGAGTCTTAGAGACTTATTGAATGTTTTGGTGACTGTCAAGCAGTGAGTGACCTATATCCTCGCCTCACTGCAGGAACAAGTTTGTCAACCTTCACAAATGTCACCAAATTCTTTAAATATCACCAATCTGATGACCTGCTCTCTCACTGTAAATCTATCACCGTATCATCTCTCAATCACCATATTAACTCCAAACTCATCACTATCTCCTTATATTTTCTTACAGCTATTTCCGCTCTCATTACTTTCTCAGTGACCCAGCGCAAGACTGTCACAAAGCTCATCACATATCTATCAAATCCTGATCAGTAGCACTAACCCCATCGTAACCCCCATTGTTAACAAGAGACCCTGATCAGTAGCACTAACCCCATCGTAACCCCCATTGTTAACAAGAGACCCCCTGATCAGTAGCACTAACCCCATCGTAACCCCCATTGTTAACAAGAGACCCCCTGATCAGTAGCACTAACCCCATCGTAACCCCCATTGTTAACAAGAGACCCCCTGATCAGTAGCACTAACACCATCGTAACCCCCATTGTTAACAAGAGACCCCCTGATCAGTAGCACTAACCCCATCGTAACCCCCATTGTTAACAAGAGACCCCCTGATCAGTAGCACTAACCCCATCGTAACCCCCATTGTTAACAAGAGACCCTGATCAGTAGCACTAACCCCATCGTAACCCCCATTGTTAACAAGAGACCCCCCTGATCAGTAGCACTAACCCCATCGTAACCCCCATTGTTAACAAGAGACCCTGATCAGTAGCACTAACACCATCGTATTCCCCATTGTTAACAAGAGACCCTGATCAGTAGCACTAACCCCATCGTAACCCCCATTGTTAACAAGAGACCCTGATCAGTAGCACTAACCCCATCGTAACCCCGATTGTTAACAAGAGACCCCCTGATCAGTAGCACTAACCCCATCATAATCCCCATTGTTAACAAGAGACCTCCTGATCAATAGCACTAACCCCATCGTAACCCTCATTGTTAACAAGAGACCCTCCGATCAGTAGCATTAACCCCATCGTAACCCCAATTGTTAACAAGAGACCCCCTGATCAGTAGCACTAACCCCATCGTAACCCCTATTGTTAACAAGAGACCCCCTGATCAGTAGCACTAACCCCATCGTAACCCCTATTGTTAACAAGAGACCCCCTGATCAGTAGCACTAACCCCATCGTAACCCCGATTGTTAACAAGAGACCCCCTGATCAGTAGCATTAACACCATCGTAACCCCCATTGTTAACAAGAGACCCCCTGATCAGTAGCACTAACCCCATCGTAACCCCCATTGTTAACAAGAGACCCCCTGATCAGTAGCACTAACCCCATCGTAACCCCCATTGTTAACAAGAGACCCTGATCAGTAGCACTAACCCCATCGTAACCCCCATTGTTAACAAGAGACCCCCTGATCAGTAGCACTAACCCCATCGTAACCCACATTGTTAACAAGAGACCCTGATCAGTAGCACTAACACCATCGTAACCCCCATTGTTAACAAGAGACCCTGATCAGTAGCACTAACCCCATCGTAACCCCCATTGTTAACAAAAGACCCTGATCAGTAGCACTAACCCCATCGTAACCCCGATTGTTAACAAGAGACCCCCTGATCAGTAGCACTAACCCCACCGTAATCCCCATTGTTAACAAGAGACCTCCTGATCAATAGCACTAACCCCATCGTAACCCTCATTGTTAACAAGAGACCCTCTGATCAGTAGCACTAACCCCATCGTAACCCCCATTGTTAACAAGAGACCTCCTGATCAATAGCACTAACCCCATCGTAACCCTCATTGTTAACAAGAGACCCTCTGATCAGTAGCACTAACCCCATCGTAACCCCCATTGTTAACAAGAGACCCCCTGATCAGTAGCATTAACCCCATCGTAACCCCCATTGTTAACAAGAGACCCCCTGATCAGTAGCATTAACCCCATCGTAACCCCCATTGTTAACAAGAGACCCCCTGATCAGTAGCACTAACCCCATCGTAACCCCCATTGTTAACAAGAGACCCCCTGATCAGTAGCACTAACCCCATCGTAACCCCTATTGTTAACAAGAGACCCCCTGATCAGTAGCACTAACCCCATCGTAACCCGGATTGTTAACAAGAGACCCCCTGATCAGTAGCACTAACCCCATCGTAATCCCCATTGTTAACAAGAGACCTCCTGATCAGTAGCACTAACCCCATCGTAACCCTCATTGTTAACAAGAGACCCCCTGATCAGTAGCACTAACACCATCGTAACCCCCATTGTTAACAAGAGACCCCTGATCAGTAGCACTAACCCCATCGTAACCCCCATTGTTAACAAGAGACCCCCTGATCAGTAGCACTAACCCCATCGTAACCCCGATTGTTAACAAGAGACCTCCTGATCAGTAGCACTAACTCCATCGTAACCCTCATTGTTAACAAGAGACCTTGATCAGTAGCACTAACACCATCGTAACCCCCATTGTTAACAAGAGACCTTGATCAGTAGCACTAACACCATCGTAACCCCGCATTGTTAACAAGAGACCTTGATCAGTAGCACTAACACCATCCTAACCCCGCATTGTTAACAAGAGACCTTGATCAGTAGCACTAACACCATCGTAACCCCCATTGTTAACAAGAGACCTTGATCAGTAGCACTAACCCCATCGTAACCCTCATTGTTAACAAGAGACCATGATCAGTAGCACTAACACCATCGTAACCCCGCATTGTTAACAAGAGACCTTGATCAGTAGCACTAACACCATCGTAACCCCCATTGTTAACAAGAGAGCTGTACACAGAGGAAGGGAAGGGAACTATCAGAAAAAAGCGCCCAGTAAGTACGCCTCTCCTTGTCCTCGTAACATTATATCATTAATGGGTTGCCTCTATTAGGGAACCATAAATAGAAAGAACCTTCTACCGAATTTAAATAAACTAATGTTTAAACTATCAATCCTTTGTGTGTTAACTGTACTTGATGTTCGGTTGACGGTTCTAGATGATGGGTTGACGGCCCTAGATGATGGGTTGACGGCCCTTGATGATGGGTTGACGGCCCTTGATGATGGATTGACGGTCCTAGATGATGGGTTGACGGGCCTAGATGAAAGGTTGACAGTCCTAGATGATGGGTTGACGGTCCTAGATAATGGGTTGATGGGCCTAGATGATAGGTGTACGGGCCTAGATGATAGGTGTACGGGCCTAGATGATGGGTTGCTAGGCCTAGATGATGGGATGACGGGCCTAGATGATGGGTGCACGGTCCTAGATGATGGGTTGACGGGCCTAGATGATGGGTTGACGGGTCTAGATGATGGGTGTACGGTCCTAGATGATGGGTGTACCGTCCTAGATGATGGGTGTACGGTCCTAGATGATGGGTTGATGGGCCTAGATGATGGGTTGACGGGCGTAGATGATGGGTGTACGGTCCTAGATGATGGGCGTACGGTCCTAGATGATGTGTTGACGGGCCTAGATGATGGGTGTACGGTCCTAGATGATGGGTTGATGGGCCTAAATGATGGGATGACGGTCCTAGATGATGGGTGTACGGTCGTAAATGATGGATTGACGGGCCTGGGAGCCGGTCGGCCGAGCGGGCAGCACGCTGGACTTGTAATCCTGTGGTCCTGGGTTCGATCCCAGGCGCCGGCGAGAAACAATGGGCAGAGTTTCTTTCACAATATGCCCCTGTTACCTAGTAGTAAAATAGGTACCTGGGTGTTAGTCAGCTGTCACGGGCTGCTTCCTGGGGGGTGGAGGCCTGATCGAGGACCGGGCCGCGGGGACACTAAAAAAAAAGCCCCGAAATTACCTCAAGATAACCTCAAGAGACTATATACGCAATTGGCCTAGATGATGGGTGTACGGTCCAAGATGATGGGTTGACGGGCCTAGATGATGGGTTGACGGGCCTAGATGATGGGTTGACGGGCCTAGATGATGGGTTGACGGGCCTAGATGATGGGTTGACGGGCCAAGATGATGGGTTGACGGGCCTAGATGATGGGATGACGGGAATAGATGATTGGTGTACGGTCCTAGATGATGGGTTGACGGGCCTAGATGATTGGTGTACGGGCCTAGATGATGGGTTGACGGGTCTAGATGATGGGCGTACGGTCCTAGATGATGGGTTGACGGGCCTAGATGATTGGTGTACGGGCCTAGATGATGGGTTGACGGGTCTAGATGATGGGCGTACGGTCCTAGATGATGGGTTGATGGGCCTAGATGATTGGTGTACGGGCCTAGATGATGGGTTGACGGGTCTAGATGATGGGTATACGGGCCTATATGATGGGTTGATGGTCCTAGATGATGGGTTTATTGGCCTAGATGATGGGTTGACGGGCCTAGATGATGGGATGACGGACCTAGATGATGGGTGTACGGTCCTAGATGATGGGTTGACGGGCCTAGATGATGGGTTGACGGGCCTAGATGATGGGTTGACGGGCCTAGATGATGGGTTGACGGGCCTAGATGATGGGTTGACGGTCCTAGATGATGGGTTGACGGGCCTAGATGATGGGATGACGGGAATAGATGATTGGTGTACGGTCCTAGATGATTGGTTGACGATCCTAGATGATACGTGTACGGTCCTAGATGATGGGTTGACGGGCCTAGATGATGGGATGACGGGAATAGATGATGGGTGTACGGTCCTAGATGATGGGTTGACGATCCTAGATGATGGGTGTATGGTCCTAGATGATGGGTTGATGGGCCTAGATGATGGGTGTACGGTCCTAGATGATGGGTTGACGGGCCTAGATGATGGGTTGACGGGCCTAGATGATGGGCGTACGGTCCTAGATGACGGGTTGATGGGCCTAGATGATGGAATGACGGTCCTAGATGATGGGTGTACGGGCCTAGATGATGTGTTGACGGGTCTAGATGATGGGTGTACGATCCTAGATGATGGGTTGATGGGCCTAGATGATGGGTGTACGGTCCTAGATGATGGGTTGACGGGCCTAGATGATGGGTTGATGGGCCTAGATGATAGGTGTACGGTCCTAGATGGTGGGTTGACGAGCCTAGATGATGGGTGTATGGTCCTAGATGATGGGTTGATGGGCCTAGATGATGGGTGTACGGTCCTAGATGATTGGTTGACGGGCCTAGATGATGGGTGTACGGTCCTAGATGATGGGTTGATGGGCCTAGATGATGGGTGTACGGTCCTAGATGATGGGTTGACGGGCCTAGATGATGGGTTGACGGGCCTAGATGATGGGCGTACGGTCCTAGATGATGGGTTGATGGGCCTAGATGATGGGTTGATGGGCCTAGATGATGGGTTGATGGGCCTAGATGATGGGTTGACGAGCCTAGATGATGGGTGTATGGTCCTAGATGATGGGTTGATGGGCAAAGATGATGGGTGTACGGTCCTAGATGATGGGTTGACGGGCCTAGATGATGGGTTGACGGGCCTAGATGATGGGCGTACGGTCCTAGATGATGGGTTGATGGGCCTAGATGATGGGATGACGGTCCTAGATGATGGGTTGATGGGCCTAGATGATGGGTGTACGGTCCTAGATGATGGGTTGACGGGCCTAGATGATGGGATGACGGGCCTAGATGATGGGTTGATGGGCCTAGATGATGGGTGTACGGTCCTAGAGGATGGGTTGACGAGCCTAGATGATGGGTGTATGGTCCTAGATGATGGGTTGATGGGCATAGATGATGGGTGTACGGTCCTAGATGATTGGTTGACGGGCCTAGATGATTGGTGTACGGTCCTGGATGATGGGTTGACGGGCCTAGATGATGGGTGTACGGTCCTAGATGATGGGTTGATGGGCCTAGATGATGGGTTGATGGGCCTAGATGATGGGTGTACGGTCCTAGATGATGGGTTGACGGGCCTAGATGATGGGTTGACGGGCCTAGATGATGGGTGTACGGTCCTAGATGATGGGTTGACGGGTTTAGATGATGGGTGTACGGGCCTATATGATGGGTTGACGGTCCTAGATGATGGGTTTATGGGCCTAGATGATGGGATGACGGGCCTAGATGATGGGTTTATGGGCCTAGATGATGGGTGTACGGTCCTAGATGATGGGTTGATGGGCCTAGATGATGGGTGTCCGGTCCTAGATGATGGGTTGACGGGCCTAGATGATGGGATGACGGGCCTAGATGATGGGTCGAGGGGCCTAGATGATGGGTGTACGGTCCTAGATGATTGGTTGACGAGCCTACATGATGGGTGTACGGTCCTAGATGATGGGTTGATGGGCCTAGATGATGGGTGTACGGTCCTAGATGATTGGTTGACGGGCCTAGATGATGGGTGTACGGTCCTAGATGATGGGTTGATGGGCCTAGATGAGGGGTTAATGGGCCTAGATGATGGGTTGATGGGCCTAGATCATGGGTTGATTGGCCTAGATCATGTGGGTTGATGGTCCTAGATAATAGGTTGCCGGGCCTAGATGATGTGTTGATGGGCCTAGGTGATGGGTTGATGGGTCAAGATGATGGGTTGACGGGCCTAGATGATGGATTGATGGGCCTAGATGATGGGTTGATGGGCCTAGATGATGATGGGGTTGATGGGCCTATTTGATGGGTTGTCAGCTTAGATGATGGTTTGGCGGGGGTAGATGATGAGTTGATGGGTCTAGATGATGGGTTGACGGGCCTAGATGATAGGTTGACGGGCCTAGATGATGGATTGACGGGCATAGATGATGGGTTCACGGGCCAGAGGATAGGTTGACGGGCCTAGTTCATGGGTTGACGGGCCTAGATGATGGGTTGTCCGGCCTACCGTTTTGTCTGACCTCTTGCCTTAGTGCCCATCATCGTCAGGTGTTCCTCTCGGAGAAAGTTAATGTTAGCACCATTTCGTGGTGTAATTGTCTTATGCGTTTGCTTCGGAGTACTCAGAGCATAGGTTCGAATCCTCCTCATGGCTCCTCAGCCTGTCCTCATAAACAAAAACTAGTGTCCATTCCATGCACCTGCCAAACCCTATGTTTTGAATGAAAAACGCTTTACACACGAATCACAACTGATGACGTCCGAACACCTCCCGAACAAAAGCTTCACTGACGAATTTTATTTGAACCCTCTTTGTAACTGCTTCACCCACGCACAAAAAATACAAATAATCGCCAGCAGTACCTAAACACCTAACCTAACCTAATAAAGGCCCACAAATGGAAAGTATGCTAAAATATAACAATATTCATTTATAGTTGAGAAAATTCCTATTTTGAATGTTAAAATTTAAGAGTGCGTTTTTGGGGGTCGACCGCTGGATGGAATGGACTTGGTTTCAGGACGGGTTGGGTTCATATTGATTTTATCATTAAGATCACGTTAATGTGATTTCATTGCTCATTTGAAAAACTTTGGAGGTAGAATTCCTAGACTGTGATCAGAGAGTATGGCGCAATGAGTGAAACCTTGATTAGACTTTAGTTGGAAGCCTTAGGACTCCTAGTGGATTCAGATGAATTCCAGGTTGCATTGCGTTTGACCATGTCGTGTTCTAAGGCGTTTGGTTGAGAGTACCCTGGGCATAGTTTTGAATTCTCCCCACGGCTTCTTCTACTGATTTTCTCATGTGATATGTTTGATAGCGACTACATTCTGATTCTGATTCTCATTCTCTCTCTCCCTCTTCCCCCCCCCCCCCCCTCTCTCTCTCTCTCTCTCTCTCTCTCTCTCTCTCTCTCTCTCTCTCTCTCTCTCTCTCTCCTCTCTCTCTCTCTCTCTCTCTCTCTCTCTCTCTCTCTCTCTCTCTCTCTCTCTCACTCTCTCTCTCTCTCTCTCTCTCTCTCTCTCTCTCTCTCTCTCTCTCTCTCTCTCTCTCTCTCTCTCTCTCTCTCTCTCTCTCTCACTCTCTCTCCCTCTCTCTCTCTCTCTCTCTCTCTCTCTCTCTCTCTCTCTCTCTCTCTCTCTCTCTCTCTCTCTCTCTCTCTCTCTCTCTCTCTCTCTCTCTCTCTCTCTCTCTCTCTCTCTCTCTCTCTCTCTCTCTCTCTCTCTCTCTCTCTCTCTCTCTCTCTCTCTCTCTCTCTCTCTCTCTCTCTCTCTCTCTCTCTCTCTCTCTCTCTCTCTCTCTCTCTCTCTCTCTCTCTCTCTCTCTCCTCTCTCTCTCTCTCTCTCTCTCTCTCTCTCTCTCTCTCTCTCTCTCTCTCTCTCTCTCTCTCTCTCTCTCTCTCTCTCTCTCTCTCTCTCTCTCTCTCTCTCCTCTCTCTCTCTCTCTCCCTCCCTCTCTCCCTCTCTCTCTCTCTCTCTCTCTCTCTCTCTCTCTCTCTCTCTCTCTCTCTCTCTCTCTCTCTCTCTCTCTCTCTCTCTCTCTCTCTCTCTCTCTCTCTCTCATGTCAGGTCTTATGCTTGACTAGTTAGGGACGCCACACCGGAGCTGTTTACTCCAGGATTGGTCTGGAATATGTGGTATACAATATTCTGAATAATTCCTTGCACAAGTTTCTAATGACAGTTCCTATGTTAACCATGCTAAAATATATACTGCTGATGGTGTGAAACTTGAAGGATTTCGGCACCCAAATGGATCCTTGTATCTGCCTCCTACTCTCTACACCTATCTTCCTTACTTTACATTTGCTCGGGTTCAACTATAATAGCCGTTTGTTCGACTATTCCTTAAGTTTGATCAGGTTATGGTACCCGAAAATCCGATGAAAGATGGAATATTTACGAAAAATTACGAAAAATACTACAACGTTCTGGCAACACTGTGGTCCAAACCGTTTAATGATATCTTGAAAAATAACGTAATTAGAGTCAAATTTCCTGCTGCAACTTTCGTGAATCTGGTCCTCGCGCCGTGAGTGCGCCGCGGGGTATTGCATCTTACGTTGTAGATGTCTTATTTTTCGTAATAGCGTTGAAAATAACATGTTATGCATAAAATGAATATAAACTAACACATATGGCAAGAGTATCGTCTGACACGAGGGTGGTGCAGTCAGTGACTGCGTGTCTCTCATGGAGAGAGGATGTATGCTGACGCGCTCACACAATATCTCCCAGAACATGCTATTTTTGCTATTTGTACTGCAATATGACTTACCAAACGAACAAGAGAAAAGCATTGACAGCTAGATGCATGCGAGCTCTCCATACGAGCTGGCCGCAATGCGTAAATCACCAGTCACGAGTGACCGCAGGTTGAGTAAACTTGTCGAGCGCGCTACGCAACTCCAACTTTTACAACTAGATCTCGTTTCACAGCCTTTATTTATTATTCAATTTACATGAAACTTGCACATTATATGTAGAGCTTACGCCTCTATAAACGCATGTCATTATTCTTATCTACGTAGATTTATTGATTTTATAAATAATGATACACTTCATTTTGTTGCATACGTTTTTGGGAAACTTTTATAAATCTGTATTATTGCACTAAATACATCTGGGATAATGATGTGATATGCAAATCTTTATTATATAGTAAGGTCATAGCTGAGTGTCGTATAAATGATTTTGGTTCACAATTGTGGGCTGTGAAATCAATTGAACATGGTTGAAATTTTTTTTTTTTTTTTTTTTTTTTTCTCCGTCTCTATTTAGGCTGAGATGCTGAAACTTGGCCTAGGTGCAGCACCTTTCACATGTATCAGGATAATAAATTATGAATACCCTACAACAATTTTTTAAATCCTGGTACCATGGCCCCTTAACCTCATGCTGTCCTCCCCTGTCAATCCTCATCATTTTAGCCCCAACAGCAAACATCGAGAGAAATAAATCTGTACCCGCTTTAAGATCATTTACATACATCAGAAATAGAATAGCTCTGAGTACGGAACCCCAGTGGGACTCTACTGATGGCATGACGCCATTATGAGTTCTCACCCTGTTACAGTAACACCCTGCTTCCTATTGTTAGGTACTCCCCTATCCACTGGAGCACCCAACAAGTTACTCCTGCCTGTTTCTCCAACATTTGCACCAGCCTCTTATGGGGCTCTGTGTCAAAGGCTTTTCGACAGTCCAAGAAAATACAGTCTGCCCACCCTTCTCTTTCTTGGTTAATCTTTATCACCTGGTCGTTGAATTCTATTAAACCTGTGAGGTAAGATTTGCCATCCCTGAACCCATGTTTGTGTTTTACATGAAAACTTCTCTCCAGATGTGTTAATAGGTTTTTTATCACGATCTTCTCCATCATCTTGCATGGTATACAAGTTAGGGTCACTGGCTTGAAGTTCAGTGCCTCTTGTCTGCCACCCATTTTGTATATTGAGATTACGTTAGCTGTCTTCCATTTTTCCGGTAAGCCTCCCGTTTCCAGGGACTGCTTGCCACTCTCCATTGTGTATAATAAAAGTGTTTTTGCACACTTTTTTAGTATCCATAGTGAGATTCATTCCGGTGCTTTCTCATGTCCAGATCCAACAGATGCCTCTTATCCTCATCTCTGGTAATTTTGAGCCCCTCTCAAAGCTACCCGGTTTACTGCCACCTTTGTTGCTTCAGGGACTTCTCGTACTATTGTGAAGACTTCCTGGAATATCTTGTTGCGCAAGTTTCTTCAGTCACCTCTTTGTCATTCTCTGTCTACCTGTGCTCACCCATTCTCAGTTTCATCACCTGTTCTTTCGCTTTTGTTTTCCTCCTGATGTGAATGTGGAGCAGTTTTGGTTCAGTCTTTTCTTTATTTGTTGTCATTTAAATCCTGCTTCTTCTCTTCTCACTCTGAGGTATTCATTGAATAGTTGGATGTATTAATATGTGGTCCTTTTGGATCGCCCTCTGCTTCTGTTATTTATTTAGTTCCTCCACACCCTTGCATTTATTTGTCTTGTTTCCTCACATCCCTGATTAAACCAAGGATTCCTCTCTTGTTTTTCTTGTTTTATCCTTTTTGACCAGGATAAACATGTTTACTGTTTCTTGACCCTTTAATGTGACGTAATCCATCATATCTTGTACAGACTTTACTCTAAGTTCTGTTTCCTATGGTAATTCGGCTAGGAATTTTCTCATCTCATATTTTCCTTTTCTATTCACCAGCCTTCTGCTTTCTGGTCCTTTTTTTAGGAGACTACCCCTAACTCCACCATACACTCAAATGTCAGTAATCTGTGGTCACTCATTCCAATGAGGGTTTCTAACTTTACTTCCCTTATGTCAGCGACATATCAAGGGTGAATATCAGACCGAGTCTATCTGGTTATATCTTCCCCTCTCATGCTTGACATGTTAGCTTAGATTGTTTCTTGCTGTCACGTCCATTAGTTTAGCTCTCCAAGTATCTAGTTCTTCATGTGGGTCTCTGTTCTCCCAGTCTATCTTTCCCTGGTTGAAATATCCCATTATTAACAGTCTGGATCTGTTCCTGCAAGCAACAGTAGCTACTCTCTCTGTATTATGTTAATGGTAGCCATTTTGTTTCTATCATACTCCTATCTGGATCTTCTGTCATTTGGTGGGGAGGTATATATTACTGCTACAATAATATTTTGCTCAACTGTCATGGTGCCTGTTATGTGGTCACTGAATCCTTCACAGTTCGGGATAACCATCTCTTCAAAACTCCGGTCTGTTCTCATCAGCAGACCCAGTCCTCCTCCATCTCTTCCTTCCCTCTCTTTCCTTACTACATAGTATTCTACATAGAATGATTGTATCATTCTACAACACAATGTAGAATGATACAGTGCCCCTGATAGTCTTTATTTACTGTGTCTAGCCAAGAGAAAAAGTAATTAAGAAGAAACGCTTAGCTAGTATCTAACCAAGAGTTTGCTATATCTTTAATATATAAATGTCTGAATTGTGTACCTGCCTAAGCTTTCCAGAAACTACCAGCCTAGTTTTAGATCAAATGTTCTGTTACTGTTTGTCTTTTTTGGTACTCATTAATATTGGATTTTATAATCTTTAATATGAATTACGGCCCTACAGCATCATGGGTCTGTAATTTCAGTTTACATTTGAAAATAGAATATATGAGTTAAGGAAACTACCGTAGGTTTATTGACCCATACGAGGCAGCTCTTACTTACCTCTACCCAAACTCATTCATATATATGTCTAACCTTTGCTGGAGACAGTCAAGTGCTATTATGTTACCCGTAATAGATGAGCCATTGGTCAGTAATCCTGTTCTGCAACTCTTCTGATGAAAGGGTTCCTCTTCCGTCATAAAGGGAAACCCTTTCCTCCTGTCCTTCAAGTCGCCGAATAAACAAACTGCTTAACGAATCGATTTTTATTAATAATATTTTATAGGGCTATAATTATAATTAGTATTACCATTCGGCTTCTAACCATCATAAAATATAAATATTACCCAATCCACTCTAAAGTTGTATATATAGACGGGGATGTTGAGAGTAGCGTGTCAGTCTCTCCTTAGCGTGTCATATCAGCTTATCAGATATGAGGTGAGTGACCAGAGCTGCTAGGTCGTGTGTTTGACCATATATTACTACTCGTGTAATCGTCTATGTTGACACCCTCATAAATACTGTCAAGCATTATCCTCCCTAGCGAAAGCAGCCTGACGATTAAATGCGACCTCAGCATACAGTATACATTTACTACAAAAATTAATCTATCACTTACGGGCTATTCATGCCCGTGCCACCTCTTGGGTGGTTTAATCTTCATCACTCAATCAATCGTCTATGATACTGTGTGAACAATCCCCACTGCTGCAATTTGTATTACTGGTTGAAAAAAAATATTTATACAACTATTGCTACAATTGATAATTATGCTATTGACAGTACTCGTCTATTAATACTTACTCAACCGTTGATATTATATTTACTACATTGCATTTACATTACAATATTACATTTACTTCATGACAATAATTTTCCTGACTGAGGAAGATGAGCTTGGTGGCAGAGCCTTCAGCTTTTTTATCTTCACCTCTTGCATCCAGACGGACTGGAGGAAAAAAAGTAATATGGTCATCGAGATCGGTGTTCTGATGCCTAATTGTTTCTTATGCTCCTGTGTACTTGTTCCAGTCCTAATCTTCGCTAACCCCCAAGACTCCCTTAAGACACTCTGCCTCTTCCCTCAGAGTGTTGGCGTGGTGGAGGGTGTTGGCTGTGGTGGCGGTGCTGGCGGGGACGTGCTCGGAGAAGGTCTTCACTAAATGCGGTTTGGCATCACTCTTGGAGAAAACGTATGGCCTCAACCGAGACGTTGTTAAGAGATGTACGTAGTAAAAGGTTGATTTTTTTCTCATTGTTCTCTTTTTTTTGTAAAGATAATATACACTACCGTATGTCAGAGGAAATCGACGAAAATTAATGCAAGCTACATTGGTATTCAAACGGAGAATAATTAGTATATTTATAATATATTGTCAAATAAAGTAAATGAGAATGAAGTGCAATAGCGCATTAATCACTGAAAATAATAAAGCCAGTGCAGAAGAGGATCACGGGTTGGGATCGAAATATAGTCTACATCTATTTATCTTTTCAAAATAGTAAGTTATTATTTTCATTGCCAAATTAAAGTTTATATATTTTTCCTGAAGGTGAAGGATAGACGCAATTTATGTTTATGGGTATTAAAACAATTTTTTCGATGCATCCTGCATCCTTTCTCAAAGTTTAGCAGACCTTTGTATAGAGCACTTTGAGGAGTCCCTCCTTCACTACACGGTATGCATAGGTTGTCTTCATGAGGTTATCTTGAGATGATTTCGAGGCTTAGAGTCCCCGCGGCCCGGTCCTCGACCAGGCCTTCTTTTTGTTAAACATTCCCAGGAAACTGCCCGTAGCAGCTGTCTAACTCCCAGGTACCTATTTACTGCTTGGTGAACACGAGCATGAGGGTAAAAGAATCTCTGCCCACATATTTCTGTCTCCACCGGGGATCGAACCCGGAACCTTAGGACTACGAATCCCAAACGCTGTCCACTCAGCTGACAGGACCTTGGCAGCTGAGGTTGCAACCAAGAATTTGGTTTGAGTGCATTTACACATATATTGGGTCTTTCCTTCTCCTTCATTCAAGCACTACAGCATTGTAGTAAGTCTCTCTATATTTTTCCTCTTGTAATATTAGAGTGTGTTAATATTAAGTGAACCTAAATGATAGGTGATCTAACCCGCATTTAGAACCCAATTGAAGCAACTCGAAATCATAAGCAAAAGCCAAATGCTTGTTAATCCAGCCGCCAAACCTCCCTTGTTTATGAGGGAAAAATACTATACACACGACTCACAGCTGCCGACGTATGTACTCATCTCCAGCAGTGCTTCCTTCACCTTTGCTTCATTCACATCTTTCTAAATATTTCATTCACCAAATGCAGACACCAGTAATTACCAGCAGAATCTAACCTAACTATACAACATTAGTATATAATAATTTTATGTTTGATAAAATACTATTTATGAATGCACAGTGTGTTAAAATTGATGCGAGAATACGTCCCTGAGAATATGTCCCTGAGGTTATGTCCCTAAGAATATATCCCTGAGGTTATGTCCCTAAGAATATTTCCCTGAGAATTCGTTCCTTAGAATACCTCCCTGAGAATAGGTTCTTGAGAATACGTCCCCTCTGAATACGTCCCCTGTGAATACGTCCCCTGTGAATACGTCCCCTGAGAATACGTCCCCTGAGAATACGTCCCCTGTGAATACGTCCCCTGAGAATACGTCCCTGAGAATATGTTCCTGAGGTTATGTCCCTAAGAATATTTCCCTGAGAATAGGTTCTTGAGAATACGTCCCTGAGAATACGTCCCCTGTGAATACGTCCCCTGAGAATACGTACCCTGAGAATACGTCCCCTGAGAATACGTCCCCTGTGAATACGTCCCCTGAGAATACGTCCCCTGAGAATACGTCCCCTGTGAATACGTTCCTGAAAATGGAACGATGCTGAAATCATTAAGAATTTGTTTCATTAGCTGCATCATAATTAATGCACCAAACAATGGAGGCAAAAACACTCCTGGTACAGACGCTTCCTTCATTCTGTGACCACTGGTACAGACGCTTCCTTCATTCTGTGACCACTGGTACAGACGCTTCCTTCATTCTGTGACCACTGGTACAGACGCTTCCTTCTTTCTGTGACCAATGGTACAGACGCTTCCTTCATTCTGTGACCACTGGTACAGACGCTTCCTTCTTTCTGTGACCACTGGTACAGACGCTTCCTTCATTCTGTGACCACTGGTACAGACGCTTCCTTCTTTCTGTGACCACTGGTACAGACGCTTCCTTCATTCTGTGACCACTGGTACAGACGCTTCCTTCATTCTGTGACCACTGGTACAGACGCTTCCTTCATTCTGTGACCACTGGTACAGACGCTTCCTTCATTCTGTGACCACTGGTACAGACACTTAATTCTGTGACCACTGGTACAGACACATTCCTTCATTCTGTGACCACTGGTACAGACACTTCCTTCATTCTGTGACCACTGGTACAGACACTTCCTTCATTCTGTGACCACTGGTACAGACGCTTCCTTCATTCTGTGACCACTGGTACAGACACCTTCCTTCATTCTGTGACCACTGGTACAGACACCTTCCTTCATTCTGTGACCACTGGTACAGACGCTTCCTTCATTCTGTGACCACTGGTACAGACACCTTCCTTCATTCTGTGACCACTGGTACAGACACCTTCCTTCATTCTGTGACCACTGGTACAGACACTTCCTTCATTCTGTGACCACTGGTACAGACGCTTCCTTCATTCTGTGACCACTGGTACAGACGCTTCCTTCATTCTGTGACCACTGGTACAGACTCTTCCTTCAATCTGTGAGCGCTGGTGCAGACACTTCCTTCAATCTGTGAGCTCTGGTACAAACACTTCCTTCATTCTGTGAGCCTCTCCATCAGGGACACCGAAGGCGTCAAAATACACATTTATCACCAGTCTAACTTATCCTTCCCAAATTTTGTTTGTGAAGAGAGTGTGTGAATCACAGACAAAATTTTATCTGTGTAGAGAAGCGTCGTCCACTCCTGTGTGTCATCTTAGCTCGAGAAGAGTGAGGTTATTGTTGACTAAACAACACACTAGAAGATGAAGAGACGACGGCGTTTTGGTCCCGTTCTGGACCATTATCAAGTCGATTGACCATTATGACGTCTACCATCACAATCCTTCCGTACAAACGTGGTCGTCTCTTCATCTTGTAGTGTGTGGTTTGGTCAACACTTCCTCAGCCACCTTATTGTGACTCAACATCTGTGTGAGGTTATTGATGCTCTGCCGGGCATCAATAATCTCGGTGATGTTTGTATTTTCTTGTTTTCTTGTGGGAATAATGGTTTGGGTTCAATGTCTAATGCTTACTTGTTTTTTTTTTACACTCGATACTACCACCATCACCACAATTTTCACTATCGCCGTATCCACTACCACAACTACTATTACTGTCATCACTATTAATACAATCAATATAATTTCCATCAACATCAACCACACTATCATCTCTACCGATCTCGTCACCATCACTACCACCAACACCACAACCTTTACTACCATCTCGCTACCATTACCACCACCATTATCACAACCAACTGAACATCTTCCTACAACTCACCATCTCACTACCATCACCAACTCGCTATATCATTACCATCACCATCTCACCACATCACTATCATTACCACTATACCATCACACGGCATCGTTACATCACCTTCCAACCTGCACCACCACCGCTATACACCGCCACACTACCACAACATATCTACAGTCGTGTGCATTGCTCAGTACGAGTCTGGCTTCAACACCAAGGCTCTTAACGTCAACAGCAACGGCAGTAAGGACTACGGCATCTTCCAGCTCAACAACCAGTACTGGTGCTTGGACAGCAGGGGCGGCAAGAATGTCTGCAAGATGGCGTGCTCAAGTAAGAGTGTTATTCTTTTGGTGTGGGCTTCAGGAGATAGGTTCGGTGTGATATCAACTTTTAGGTCTTTCTCTCTCCATCCGTACCCAACCACTTGGGGTGGACAGTAGAGCGACGGTCTCGCTTCATGCAGGTCGGCGTTCAATCCCCGACCATCCACGTTGTTGGGCACCATTCCTTTCCCCCCGTCCCATCCCAAATCCTTATCCTGACCCCTTCCAAGTGCTATATAGTCCTAATGACTTGGCCCTTTCCCCTGATAGTTCAATTCAATTCTCTCTATCCGTTTCGTGGAGACTTTGTCTCCAATTGTGTATGTTGTGTCTGGTCTCCTGTTCCCTCCGTCTAGTTTCATTACCTTACATTTACTTGGGTTGAACTCTAGTAACCATTAGTTGGACCAGTCCATCAATTTGCCTAGGTCATCTTGTAGCCTCTTGCTATCTTCGTCGGCCATAATCCTCCTCATAATATTTGCATCATCAGCAAATATTGAGAGGAACTAATCTATTCCCCCCAGAAGATCATTTACATATACCAGAAACTGGATAGCTCCAAGGACTGAACCCTATAGGACTCCACTGGCAAAACATCCTCACTCTGAAACCTCACCCCTCACAGTGACACGTTGTCTTCTGTTACTTATGTACTTCCTTATCCAATGAAGCACATTCCTTTTTACTGCTGCCTGAATCTCCAGCTTGTTCACTATTCTCTTATTGGGTACTGTGCCAAAGGCTTTCAGGCAATTAAAAATATGTAGTCTGCCCACCCAATCTTTCTTGCCTGCTCACACAATTCAGTTAATCCTATGAGGCAAGATTTGCTAGCCCTGAACACATGCTGATGATGTGTTATAAATTTCTTTCGCTCCAGATGTTCAAGTAGTTTTTTTCGCAAACTCCTCTTCATTACCTTGCATGGTATGCAAGTTAAGGACACTAGCCTGTTGCTCAGTGCCTCCTGTCTTTCACCATTTTTGTTTATCGGGAATACATTAGCCGTCTTCCAAATTTTTGCCAGTTCTCCTGTTACCAGTTATTTGTTATACACCAAATATAGAGAGCAGCATGCATAGAATTATGCAACTTCTTTTAGTATACATTGTGAAATTTTAGTATCCATGGTGATATTACAGACCTACAGCCTTTGTCACATCCATCTCAAGCAAATGCTTCCTTACTCCCCGCTGGTAGTTTCAAATACCTCCAAAGGTGCCTTGTTAGATATTCCTTCCCTTATCTCCGGAACTTCTCCTTGCTGTGAATTTATACATCACATTGTGTTGTATAAATTCTTCAATTTATGAATCACAACGTGTGATATATAAATTGAAGAAACCACTTATAAATCCGAAAATTAAGCTTCACTATAAATCATTACGGAAAATATGTAAATGAATGAATAATGAAGTGATTTCGAAATCAAACTCATTGTCAGATTACAGTAATATTAAATTTATGGGTGCTTGAAGTTATGTGTCTCAAGCTCACTGGCTCCCAACTCGGGTCCATGGACCCCGAGAGGTCCATGGAAAAATTTCAAGAGTTCCATGGGACTAATACTATGTACTGCATTGTACTCTTAGCAAAATATTACAACTTAAGTGAGTTGAACTGAATGTCTCTTGCTATCATCTACAAACAATTTTATTTGGGAATAAGAGTGCAGGGCTTGTGTCTTGACTGTATGTATTTGTCTCAGCGATGGCTGCTGTCACTTTTGCTGGCTCCATCTATTTTATTGCAGAGCTTCACAGATGTGAACGTGGTTGTCAGGGTTCACTGCTATGAACGTGGATGTAAGGCTTAACAGTTGTGAATTTGGCTGAAATGGTTCACAGCTGTGAACGTGGTTGTAAGGGTTCACAGCTGTGAACGTGGTTGTAAGGGTTCATAGATGTGAACGTAGATGTAAGGGTTCACAGCAATGAGCGTCGATGCAAAAGTAGGAATGGTACATGAAAGGGAGGGATCCACTGATGTAGGTTACCTGGAAATAGGTCACGCAATGATTGCTGTTTTCCACAAGTCAACGGATCGTTTTCAATTATTTTTGAAGACATTTTGTAGAAATATTTAATAATTGACTTATATTTGGCTTGTCACACAATGTTAAATAAATCACATAAACCATATAAATTTAGATTTTTCTTTTAAGGATAGTGTGCCTAATTTTGTCTTACAATTCATATAAATGCACAGCATCAATACAAGTGATGTACTGTGGGTTTGTGTCTCCACCTTTACCCACAATCCACTTAGATTGGTCGATTCGGATTGCTTAAGCGTATGGTCATGGCTGCTGAACTCCTTCCCCCATATCCCTATCCTCTCCAATTGATTTATTTAACTCTCTCTAGTGCTTTATTGCCATACTGGCTTAACGCTTCTTCCCCTAACCATTTTCCTTTATTCACTGTGACCATTGTTAAATTGCACAATATTTTAATACTTAAATTCCTGGTCCGAGGATGTGCATTTTGTAATAATTTAATAACGGTATTTACAAATATCAGGTGTAGGCGCATGACGTGATGTGCGATCGAGGGTAATTTTATCCTTATCTTGGTGATTGACCCTAAATGTCCATTTCAGATCTACTGAACGACAACCTGTCAGATGACGTGAGATGTGCACGGACCATCGTCAGGGAAACAGAGAGTTGGAAGGGCAAGGGGACCGGATTCACAGCTTGGTTAGTAGGGGTAACTTTTCTAGAGCATTGCCTGGATGCCGTTTCTCAGATTTATTGCCCGTGGCAGTTTTAGTTTTATTCCATATTATTTTGCAAAATTAATTGTAATTATTGACATTTTGGTAAAAATCTTGCATTTTCTTCCTGACGATCAGGGCGGCCTACGTGACTCACTGTCAGAACCGCAACTTGGACGTGTACATGTCCGAGTGCTGGCGTAGTGGTTGACAGAGAACGAGGCCGCGGAGGTGGTGGGGGTGACTCGCCTATACCTTCTGACTTCACCGACACGCTTCTGTTACTGAAATGCCTCACGGCCATATATGTTTTATAAAATGTTTACGTTTTACCTTACTGACATGTTTCCTTAAATTTAAATGTCACCTAATGTGAACAATAGTTATATTGTTCAGGCTACTCTTATTTCTCAAATATTAGACTACAATAATAAATAATTATAAAAATGGCTGAATGCTTTAGGAATGACAACTCTGCAGATAAAATGCGACATGTCTGAGCTTGAAATATTTAAGAATATAAACAAGCTAAATAACCTAGACACATTAAACATTAAAATAAATATGGACTTATTTTAATGGAACGTTAAGTAATGTTTAATGTAGTAATGTAATGTTTTGTAACCTAAATATCGGTTTACGTAACCGATATTTAGGTTAGGTAAACATCTTTCTCAAGAGGCCAAATATGACACCCAATTTGAGGCAATAATATCAAGCTTGCACTCCCACAACGCATAATAAAGAACACCAGATATTTTTTCAATCATAAGTTTACCTCTCAACACCATTGGGGTTGGTAACTCTGAAAGTATTTCCTCCGTGTGTAAAAGATATATGCTGTTTTCCCCATTATTTGTTCAACGTAAAATCGATTTCAGCATATAAAAGTACATTCAATATAGACTTAAATGTAATCACAATGATATATCTTACACGGTTGGTGGAGTGCACAGCAATGTCGCTTCAGCTGTCTTTAATGAAAGATTTGTTAGGAATTTTCATTAATCTGTAGAAACATATGTTAAATAATTTTATTGTATGACATTTTTCAAAAGAAGGGCATAATGTTTCAGTGAAATGACTGAGTAAACAATGATAATGTAACCTTTGACATATTATATTACCCGGTAGAGAGTAAATGATCATATGTATATAATTTTAAAAATTTATTTCCAATGTAATTTTGACGTGTATTTCTCCCAAGGAGAAAGCTGTGCATGTTAGGAGAAAGTTGATTTTTTATATACGACATTACTCTGCTGAGAATAGTCCTTGCAAGAAAAGAAAGTGGTTATTTAGTTGTGAAGTGTCTGGTGTGCACCCATCTGGACAACTGTGTCCAAGCATGAAAACCTCATCCTCAGAAGGGCACATCTGCTTTGGAGAAAGTTTAACACAGCGTCAAAAATCATCCCAGAACTAAGTCGACTCTCAGACCAGGATCGGTTGAGGGCCAAAGGGCCTAAACAGCACTGTAAACCAGACATGACAAAACTGATCTCATTGATACCTTTAAAACATATCAAAGGATATTAATCCAGACCTCTTCTCCTAAAGGTCAACTGTATCACAGTTTCAAGCACCAACAAGCCTCAATTATGGACAGAAAACAGGAGATACTATGTCACCCATGGAGTCATAAACTCATGGAACTACCTACCCGTCCGAGTCGTTACTGCAAAGACATTACTTCATATCAAATTGGAAAAAAATACTCAGGAATAAGGAGGGGGGGGGGGCCTTTGACAAGCTGCCACCATCCTGTCTCCGTCGAGGCACAAGAGATGGTAGCTTTCAGGTATAAAGATAATGAGGGCCCTGAGTCCATTGGCCCAGCTGGACTTTGTCTATATAGTTCAACTAGAAAACTCTTAGGTATGTTGAGATTTAGAAGTCTCGAAGAATTGTATATGCCATCGTCTCCAGGAAAGTTGCCCTGCTTTTTTGTGCATTTCGTTCCAACGAAGAGATGGCATATACATACACAAGACCTAGTACAATATTATTTGGAAACAAACCATCAAGCTTAATACACCCTCAGGTAGATTACGTAAACATTGATATTAAAGAGTTTGAAAGTTTTTGGCTTGTGCATAGACGAGAGTTAACTTCAGTATTCGCATACACCACATAATCAAAAAAGATCTAAACTGTTAGTTTAAAAAATTATATACTATATCTCTCACTCTGTTCTTCTCACACTATATTACTCGCAAATCTATGCCTTTCCATAACTGAATTTATCTGAGGGCCACCATCCCACTAGAGGCCTCGACGTGGACAGGAAGCCAGTAGCTTATCATAGCCACCCTCTTTTGTCCTAATGATTTTGAACAACTGGATTTTAAATTGTAGTAATTTTTTGCCATATACTTTTTTGACATCTGCCAGTTCCTTTACGACATCCGATTGAATTCCGTCTACACCTGAGGCTTTGGAATCTTTTAATGTGTCAGTGCTGTTCTTAATTTCATATCATGTTATGTGAAACGTATTAAATCGTTCCCTTTACATGCTTCAAACATTTGGTTATTGGGATGTTGTCTACTCTCTTGTGTGAACACTGTGTACTCACCTAATTGTGCTTGCGGAGGTTGAGCTTCGGCTCTTTGGTCCCGCCTCTCAACTGTCAATCAACTGGTGTACAAATTCCTGAGCCTACTGGGCTCTATCATATCTACATTTGAAACTGTGTATGGAGTCAGCCTCCACCACATCACTTCCTAACATGGTGTGTAAAGTATTCAGAGTGTTGGTTGCCCTTTTATTGTATATTATAACTTTGTTGGTCTCGTCTTTTAAGGGGTTTCCCAGTCCTTTGTTTTGGACTTTTCTTTAAGTTATGAGCAGGTTTGCTTTCATCGTTTCTTTTCGCTTATTTGATTTCCTGGGTGGCTGTATTTAAGGCCCCCTTCTGTATATCTCATAATTAAATCTGTTGTTCTTTGTGGACTGATCCCTGCTTCAGAGGTTACCTTGAGATTACCTTGAGGTGCTTCCAGGGCTTAGCGTCCCCGCGGCCCGGTTGTCGACTAGGCCTCCTGGTTGCTGGACTGATCAACCGGTCGGACTGGGAGCCGGTCGGCCGAGCGGACAGCACGCTGGTGTTGTGATCCTGTGGTCCTGGGTTCAATCCCAGGCGCCGGCAAGAAACAATAGGCAGAGTTTCTTTCACCCTATGCCCCTGTTACCTAACAGTAAAATAGGTACCTGGGTGTTAGTCAGCTGTCACGGGCTGCTTCCTGGGGGTGGAGGCTTGGTCGAGGAAAGGGCCGCGGGGACACTAAAAAGCCCCGAAATCATCTCAAGATAACCTCAAGATAAGATAACCAGGCTGTTGGACGCGGCTGCTCGCAGCCTGACGTATGAGTCACAGCCTGGTTGATCAGGTAAACATTATTGCCAACAGCATTTGGTGTTCCCAGGCGGTCACCCATCCAAGTACTAACCAAAGCCAACGTTGCTTAACTTCGCTGATCGGACGAGAATCGGTGTTCTCAACGTGGTATGGCCGTTGGTTGTGGCTGTGCTTATTTGTTAAAGTTTTATTTTTCTGCCGGTGATATCCTTCTTTTTCTCTTTGACTTCCTAACATGTATTTTGAGGAAGTGCAGCGTTGATCTTTTTGACATTTTCCCAAAAAGTACTTTCATGCCTTGATCACCTATTAACTTCTATCAAATTCCCATACCTTTACCTTTTCCCATGCTAATTCATTATTCTCATACTTCACCTTGCAATGTGTAAAAATAAAGCTTGGTACAAAAGAATTAAGAATGGGGAAGTCAGTTTAACACAAGAATTCGTCCAACAGGTTAGAAATATTAAAAAAAAAAAAGAGATCGACAAGGATGGCAAAAATCACTATGAAGTTCGTATAGGAAGGCAAGCATAGCGTCCCTGTGGCGCAGTGGAAAGACACTCACCCTGCACTTCGCGACGATTTTGCTTGGGTTCATATCCTGGCCAGGGAGGATTAACTAGGCGTCAAATCTTAATTGAAGCCTCTGTTCACCTAGCAATGAATGAGTACCAGTTTGTTAATAAAAATTTGGATTAATTTTTTAATTTTAATTCGGGTTAATAACAAAATTAAAGGGAAAATAATGATTAGGGTCCAGACCGAACGCTATGCGTGATAGTGGTTTTACAACAATGTAAGAACTCATGTATATGTACAAAAATAGAAAACAAATCAACAAGTTTTTCAGTTATATCGAACAAAGATTAGTGAGAGGAAACGCCCATTACAAACTGTGACAGGTTATATAACTGATAATGACGAAAAGATGAGTACTATTTTGAACTGTCCTCCACCCCACTATGGTGGGGAAGAGGACAGTTTGACTATGCAGACGACGAGTCACAATAATGTAGCTGAAGATATGATGACCAAACCACACACCAGAAGATGACAAGGCGACGACGCTTCGGTCCGTCCTAAACCATTGTCGTCAACTTGATAATGGTCCAGGACGGACCGAAATGTCGTCGTATCCTCATCTTCTGGTGTTTTGTGTGGTCATCATAGGTTGACTGGTTTAGTAGTTACTAGGGAGGATGCTATTAAACAAACAATAAAACTCAAGCCAAACAAGTTTCCATGGTCGAATGAGGTGTTTGCCAAGATGCTTAAATAATGCAAAGATGAAATTTGCGAGCCATTGTCTTCCATATTTAATAACTCATTAGAGTAAGCCAGAGTGCTGGAGTCATGTAAGGTTGCTAATGCGATAAAAAATTTCAAGAAAAAGAGAAAGATCACTTGTGTATATTATAGACCAACTAGCTTTACATCTATTGTGGGAAAATTGCTTGAATCGATAATTGCAAGAGCCAATCGTCTTCATCTTGAACAAATATATGATTCACAACATGGTTTTACTACTGGCCTTTCATGTTTAACAAATTTGTTATCATTCTATTCAAGCTTGATTGAGGCAGATGATAGTGAAAAGGTTTGTGACGTTCAGTGCCTTGACTCAAGCAAAACTTTTGATAGTGCCACATGGACAGTTGATTAAAAATATAAAGGCTCACTGCATTGGGGGTACTATATTAAGTTAGATCTGTGCATGGTTATACTAAAGGAACAAATAGTTAGAATAATTAAAATTAAGAAAGTTGGAAAACTGTTGTAAGTGGAGTGTCTCAAGGCTCTGTTCTGGGACCTCTTTTCATAATATAAAATTATTTAGATTCACATCAATGTACAAAAAAAACAATGCATAAATATTCGAAATAATGCATATAAAAACATTGGGATTTATTTATTGAGGAGTTAGTAATCAAATACCTAGTGTTATTCTTCAACTATATCTTGCTTTCGTTAGGTCCCATTTAGATTATGCAGTTCTGACTGTTCCGTTTAAGCAGATCTTGGAGGTCCTTTGTGACGGTAAAGCGTTGGTGTTCGGCTGTTTCAAAAGCTAGGGGCAGGGCCTCGTCACATTAGAGAGAAAAAAAAGAGAAAAGCTGGAACTTTCGTCTGTGGTAAGGTAATGGGAAGACACACAAAACACAAGTAAATTTAACAATGAAATTTTAATTACTTTAGAAAAACAAGACATGAATAAAGTTAAGCACATAAAATATAAAAGACAAGTCAACAAACAAAATAATATGAATAATCACTGGCAAATGAAAAGTTACGTTAAGACAAGTGAGTTACAGTGATAGCAAAATAAATATGAATGGAGCTGGAATATTGGCTTCGAGCTGCCACCTCCCTTAGTACACGAAAGCCAAGGCTTAGTCTACCAGCGAGAGATGTCAACTGCAAGGAGCACTGAGATATTCTGACAATACTGGGCCACTGCAGCCTAGACATCAACTTGTGGCGGAGGGCGGAGGGCAGATGCGACGGGACACCAGCCAATCAGCGACAGGCAGGCAAAGGACAAGCAGTTTGCTGATTTACGGTGGCGGTAGCTAGCAGGTGTCACTGTGTGCTGGGTACGTTAAGCTCTCTGGGCAAAACGTTTGGCGATACTTGCTGGACGTATCTTCTATATTATCTTTTGTTTTTACGTACTTTGTAGGGAAGAGCAGGCTCAATCTCTCTTGAAAGAGATTATCGTCACAACTCTCCCTCGAAGCCTGCGGTTCTGGAAGAAGTACGTCGTCATGTGGTGGAGTTGCTTCTACTTCATAAACTCTGGAGAGGGAGTCGGCTATGATGTTGTCAGACCCCTGGTATAGCGGATCTCCAGGTTGAATTTCTGCAGTTATCAAGCCCATCGTAGAAGACGTTGAGTGTAGAAGTGGGCTTGCTGCAGGAAGTGTAGGGTGTTGTGGTCCGTGTTGATGGTAGACCGAGCACTTTTCAGGTATGGAGCAAAGTGCTGGAGATTCAGGATGATGGAGAGTAGCTCCTTGCCAATTGTTCCGTTGTTCCTTGTAGCTGTGGTCGCTGACAGGTGTATTCTCCTCGCATCGTTGTTGTACTAGGTCACCCCCGATGCCGGTACCACTGGCGGCGACATGGAGGATGAAGGGCTTGGTAATATCTGACGAGGTGAGAGTAGAATTAGAATATGGCAAAGGAGCACTATTATGGTCCTGAAAATGGTTGGGAAGATCAATAAGGATTTCCGAATTAGAAAGCGCTGACTCCTTGTCAGTGCTTTCGGGAGGAGAAGCAGGGAAGGTCTCACTGTGGATGTATGGTTCTGTAAAGGCAGAGTAATTAAGCATGACAGTGGGAGGAGTACCGTTATATAGCTTCAGGAGGTTGACGTGGCACAGCTGGGGCTTCCGCCGCCTATCTGGAGTCTCTAGAACGTAGTTATGGTTGTTTCTGCACTTCGTGATGCGGTAGGGTCATGAAAACCTGTTTTGTAAAGGAGAACCTGGGATAGGGAAGTAAGCAAGTACGAAGTCTCCCGGCTTAAATTTTCTTACTTTGCTGGTCTGGTCGTAATGAGTCTTCATCCTCTCCTGTGCTTTCAATAGATTATCTTGGGCAAAACTGTGGACCCTCTCTAGAATGAGTTGTAGGTTTTGAAGAAACTGGGGCACATTCTGATGCTCACTGAAGGTGGCATCACGTAGAGAGTCTTTGAAAGCCTTGGGGGGAGTATGGCACTTACGTCCGTAGAGCATCTCATAAGGAGATACTCCTAGGGACTCATTGGGAAGACTTCTATATATGCACATTATCAGGTCAATTTGCTTATCCCAATCCTTAGAGGTTTCATTACAAAACTTCTTCAGGAGTGCTTTAATAGTCTGATGACTACGCTCAAGAGAACCCTGTGAAGCAGGATGATAGGAGCTGGACAATACCTGTGTGATGTTGAACTCTTCCAGTGTCCTCTTAAAGAGATCACTGGTGAAGTTGGTGCCACAGTCGCTCTGAACCTCCCTGGGAAATCCATACTGGGTGAAGATCTTCAATAAGTGCTTCACAACCGTAGCAGCCGTAATATTCTTTACTGGAACTGCTATGGGGAATCTGGTGGTAGGACACAGGATGGTTAAGATATAGGCGTTACCTGAACTGGTCCGAGGTAAAGGACCAACACAGTCTATAATAAGTCTGTGGAAAGGTTCCACAGGCACCTGTATGGGAATCAGTGGCGCTCTGGGAATAGAGATGTTCGGTTTACCTGCCATCTGACATGTATGACACTGTTTGACGTACTGTTTGACGCTATTTACCATACCTGGCCAGTAGTAGTCTTGACGGATTCCATGGTAGGTCTTGTTGAATCCGTAGTGGGAGAGTGCTCCGTGGGCCCGGTGTAGAATAGTGGGCCGCAGGCTGGCAGGAATCACAAGTTGTTCGACGTTGGCCCAATCGTCCTCCTCCTTCAGTTTACTGGGTCTATATCTGCGGTAGAGCAACTCGTTCTCTAGGAAGAACCCAGGAATACTGTCGGGTTGAGTCTCAGCCTGGAAAAATAATGGTGTCAAGGTAAGATCTTCCCTCAGTAACTTACGGAACTCCAACTTGGTCAGATTCGGGGGTAGTTTCTGAGGGTCTTGAGGGACAGCGGTAGCAGTAGAGTCAGCTGGCTGTGGTCGTGCAGCTTGTGCACGGGTGGTCACTAAAACCGGAGGAGAAACTTCATCACTCTCTTGAACCTTTGCTGGAACATACTCAAAAATAGGATTATCCATCACAGAGGTACACACCTGGGGTTTGTCCATGACGATCAGGTTGGTCGGTTGCAGGTCTTCTGCCAAGTCGTTGCCCAGAAGTTGCTCTCCAGGCATGGGAAAAGGCTTTTCCCTGATGGCGACTTGGACTTCTCCGTTCACGAAGGGACAATCCAGGTGGACTCTGGCGAGAGGATAAGGAGTGGTAGCAGTGAGGTCAGTGATGAAGACAGTTTCTCCGGTGTTTACTAGTTGTGTTTACTAGTTGTGTTTTTGCGGGGGTTGAGCTTTGCTCTTTCGGCCCGCCTCTCAACTGTCAATCAACTGTATACTAACTACTAGTTGTTTTTTTTTCCACACCACACACACACCCCAGGAAGCAGCCCGTGACAGCTGACTAACTCCCAGGTACCTATTTACTGCTAGGTAACAGGGGCACTTAGGGTGAAAGAAACTTTGCCCATTTGTTTCTGCCTCGTGCGGGAATCGAACCCGCGCCACAGAATTACGAATCCTGCGCGCTAACCACCAGGCTACGAGGCCCCTGTAGTAGGCGATGTAGGGCACAGCCGACTTCAAAATAATCGATTGTAGAGCCGCTGTGTCCCTCAAGATCTTCAATTTGAAACTTCCCTCCGGATTTGAACTGTTGGCAGAGACAGTTCCAGTATACAGGTGTTTACTGAAAAGAGAAAGATCATTAACATGAACACCAACATTCATCATAGGCTTACCGGACTTAGGAGGAGTTGGTTTGGGTTTTGGTGATTCGGTGGTTCCTTTGTATTGAGACTTACCACATTTATCTATGGTATGTCCATAGAGTCTACAATACTTACAGTACAATTGCGAGCCAGCTTGATCGGTACTCACTTTCTCGTAACTGTACCACGACTTCTTACTGGAAGATGGTTCTGGTGTCAGCCGGTGGATGAGGCTGTAAGTGTCAGCCGACTTAGCACACTTCAGGTAGTCGGTTTCTTCTTTATCTGCTAAATATAGACGGACAGGAGGCGGCACACGCCTCAAGAATTCTTCAACTAGCATGAGGTTGACGAGTTCTGCAAAGGTAGAGACATGTGCTGCTTCCAGCCATTTCATAAAATATCTCCTTTTGGTTTTAGCAAACTCTAGAAAGGTAGTGGTACTTGCCTTCAGGTGGTCACGGAATTTCCTTCGATAACTTTCGGTGGAGAGAAGGTAGGCGTCCAACACTGCTTGTTTCAGAGTCTGGTAGTCATTCTCAGACGCCAAAGTACTGAGTGTAACTGCAGCTCTACCTGTAAGATGTACTCTGAGAAGGGTGGCCCATTGGTCGGCAGGCCAACTAAGTTGATTAGCAAGGGTTTCAAAGGTGGTGAAAAACACGTCAACTTCTGTTTCTACGAATGATGGCATTAACTTACTTGCATGTGATATATTAAAACTGACGGGAAGATTGGCGGTAGCTTGCTGGCGTTGAGCGAGGTGTGAAGTTTCCAACGCGAATTCTCGTTGACGACATTCCATAGTCAGGGATGCTTGTTGTTTGTCATGTTCGTGTAGCATCACCAATTGGCGTTGTTTTGTTTCAAGCTGTATTCGTTCCCGCTCACGGAGTAATGCAATCTCACGTTCTTGTTTTTCCTTTCATATGGCAGCTGCTTCCCTTTGTTGTTCGAGGGCTTCCCTTTGCTGCTCGCGTTCGATCTTGGCCAGCTCTAGTTTGAGTTTCATCGTTGCCAAATCAGTTTTATCTGCAATAAAGTAAGTTTCGTGAGTTTCAGAGTCTATCTTACCTTGCTCTAAGAGATGATCCAGTAACAGGTTGTGTATTTCATTTTTGTTGGCTTGGTAGGGATCTTCTAGTTGATACTCATGTGCAAGAGTGTGTAATTCAGTCCTCTTGGCACGACTTAAAGTCCCTATTTCACCTGCTGGATCTGCACGGAAAGCTTGGAGACGAAACATTGTGAAAATAGCAAATAAATGCACAACGAATATACTGTTGTGATATAGTGAATGTCAGAAACAGGACAACGTGGCAACTGGTACCTATCCTGTGGAATCTTTAACAATTAAAGTTAATTACAAGATGTTAAATAATTAATTAAATCAAGGAAATCTTGTACCCGGTACTCATGTAAGAGGATAAGGGCAAGAAAATCCTACTAAACAAGCGAAACTGAGTTTCTAAAACAAATGAAACAGTTAATTGTCTCAAAAGTAAAATTGGTAGTCCAAGAATGTAGGCATACCTTGCCGAGTCTCTATAGGACATAAGCAAGTTTTCCCACTGAAATTAATATGATACTTACAGAATTAGCGAACTTTTGTGCTCTGAAAAAGAAAACTAATTCCCTACCAATGTAGGTATCATCATCTCTGACCGACGTGTAGGGGTGCGAGGTGTCAACTGGTGACGAGAACTGCTGCTGAGGTCCCAATTCAGCAACTAAAGTTCGTGCTAGAGGAACTATGGCCCTCTTTATCCTCCTACTGTCAGATTGCAGAAGATTAGGTGCACTTGACCCGAGGACAGACCACAGTACCACGGTACCAATATGATGATCTGTCGAAAATATGAGAAATATCCTAGGGACAAAAGATGGTAAACACGAGTAATAACACGGAGGGAGAGATGATCAATTAAGAGAATGACTGAGGCCTACAGTCACCACGTAATCCAAAGTTGTCTCACCTTCACCATATGCTACTCTCGGAATGCACAATACACACAGCACCATATAAAAATAAAATTGAATATTGAAAATAGTAAAATGCTACGTTACCAAAGCCAAATACGCTTACCATAAATTTACTACTTGGCACCAGTACCTGAGTGAAGCTCCTAGGGCAGGCCCCCACTTTTATGTGACGGTAGAGCGTTGGTGTTCGGCTGTTTCAAAAGCTAGGGGCAGGGCCTCGTCACATAAGAGAGAAAAAAAAAAGAGAAAAGCTGGAACTTTCGTCTGTGGTAAGGTAATGGGAAGACACACAAAACACAAGTAAATTTAACAATGAAATTTTAATTACTTTAGAAAAACAAGACATGAATAAAGTTAAGCACATAAAATATAAAAGACAAGTCAACAAACAAAATAATATGAATAATCACTGGCAAATGAAAAGTTACGTTAAGAAAAGTGAGTTACAGTGATAGCAAAATAAATATGAATGGAGCTGGAATATTGGCTTCGAGCTGCCACCTCCCTTAGTACACGAAAGCCAAGGCTTAGTCTACCAGCGAGAGATGTCAACTGCAAGGAGCACTGAGATATTCTGACAATACTGGGCCACTGCAGCCTAGACATCAACTTGTGGCGGAGGGCGGAGGGCAGGTGCGACGGGACACCAGCCAATCAGCGACAGGCAGGCAAAGGACAAGCAGTTTGCTGATTTACGGTGGCGGTAGCTAGCAGGTGTCACTGTGTGCTGGGTACGTTTTGCTCTCTGGGCAAAACGTTTGGCGATACTTGCTGGACGTATCTTCTATATTATCTTTTGTTTTTACGTACTTTGTAGGGAAGAGCAGGCTCAATCTCTCTTGAAAGAGATTATCATCACACCTTCCTGTGAAGGAAAGTCTTCAATTCATTTTATGAGTCTTCCCTTGACACCCATGCAAGCAAGCTCCCCCAGGATCGCAATCCCCTGTGATTTGTCGAAGATTCCTTTGATATCAACAAACACTTAGTACTTACCTGTGTCATTAGTTTCATAATTGACTATTCAATTTGTTGTGCTCCGTCCTTTAAAAAATCCGCTGACCCCTTCCTTAGCCTGCCTATTTTGTTCAACAGTCGGTTTAGGATGATCCTTTCAAGCATCTTGCATGTGCATGACACGAGACTGATAGGGCTGTAATTGCCTGGGTCATTGGGTTTCGGTAGGGGAACAATTACTTCGTGTTTCCCTTGCGCGGGCAGCAATCTCCCTAGAAATATACTCATAGGCAAATAGATGGTGACAACCAGAATTCAGACAAGACAACAAAAACAGCTGCACGGCAACAACAACAACATAGACAAGAATTCCCCTTGGTGGAATTCAAGAATTGCCCTTTTGCTCTACGCGAGGTTTCTGTCCACGCTGAGCTGGCCTTAGGACACCTGCGTTATCATTTGACAGATGTACCGCCCCAGTCAAACTCCCCACCTGATAATGTCCTCGGAGCGGATCGCGGCGGGCGCGAACGCCCGGGCTTGGGGCCGGAGGAGGCCACAGCCGGAAGACGAACCAACCCGAAGACGCAGGGGCGCACGTGATCCTATGGTCCCGGGTTCGATCCCAGGCGCCGTCGAGAACCAATGGGCATAGTTTCTTTCACAATATGTCCCTGTGACCTAGCAGTAAAATAGGTACTTGGGAGTTAGTCAGCTGACACGGGCTGCTTCCTAGGGGTGGAGGCCTGGTCGAGGACCGGGCCGCGGGGACACTAAGCCCCGAAATCATCTCAAGATAACCTCAAGATAACCAAACCTCGCTGCTCCCAATTACAAAAGCAAGAAAGATTCCAGTCCCGACAAAGACGACTTACATTCCTGTAACCAAGGCCAACAGGAAGAGCCACAACACTAAAACCCATCGAAAAAAAATGCATCTACCGATAAACACTCCAACTACCCAGACAAAATTCCCACAGCCGGTATTCAAGGTGCAGCATACTGAGGGAAAGACCTTGTATGCCACAGTAGTGGACCTTGAAAAACAGTATTACCAACTCAAGATACAAGCAAAGCCAAACCTCAGAGGGGAATATATTCTCAGGCCCAAAGACGAAATAGCTGTACTATCCTTAAAAATCACAGGGAATGCGATGAAATCAAGCCAGAAGACAAAATACGGAAAATCATTGACCTCCACTAACAGCTGCACATGGCCCCTAACACGTTTACAAAAGTTGAGTTATGTGGTGTCAGCAGAATGATGCCAGGTAAAATCCACGAAGCAGGAAACCAGACGTCTTTCTCACCGTACAAGGCAGATTCCAGAGAAGCTTGATCTTGGCATTTTGGGCGTGTTCCAACACAAGCCTTACACCCCAGAGCCCCTCAGATGCTTCATATGTCAGAGATTTGGATATCACAAGGACAGCTGCCAACGCCCAGTGAGGTGTGGAGTCTGCAGCCAGCCTCAAAACACCAAAATATGCCTTGATAAACACGTCTAACCAGCCAGTTTAAGCAAAATGCCCAATTTGCTCCAAGGCATACAACGGCTGGAACCTAAAATGCCCAGAAAGGCTTAAAAATATCCAAACTAACCAGCCTCACGTCCACAGCAGCAGTGCAGAAGTGTCAACCCAAATATATACCAGCTCCCCTGTCCACAACAACAGCGTGGAGCTTACCAAGACCAAATCAGGTGGTGGGGGCACATGCCATATCGCCCAGGGTTGAGGGTGAGAACGTCTTCATCCAGGACAGAGGGAGATCTGGGGGCTACCAGAAAATAGTTCAATGTAATCGCCTGCTCATTGCACCCAGTAAGAACACTCACGGCTATGAAGGAAAGAGTGTCCTACTTTCCATCGATAAGGGCAATAAAGTAAACAGGCCTCACCAGATCAGCAGTCAGTAATGCAGGCGATGAGTCACAATAACGTGGCTGAAGTATGTTGACCAGACCACACACTAGAAGTTGAAGGGACGACGACGTTTCGGTCCGTCCTGGACCATTCTCAAGTCGATTGTGACGAGGAGGTAGAGACAGGCAAATAAATAGGCAAGAGAGAGCTGAGGAGGAAAGTAAGGTGTAGGGGATAGTAGTAATAATAAGGAGAAATGCAGAAGGCCTATTGGCCCATACGAGGCAGCTCCTATTATAACCACCGAAGGAGATAGGAATGGGAATAAGAAGAGGATAGCAAGGGAGCGTAGGAGAAGACAATGAACAAGGGAGAAGAGAGAAAGAAAATGAAAGAGAAAGAAAGATAAATGGAAGGGGTAAGCTTATATTAAGTCACGTTTGTTAGAAAGATTAGAGCATTTGAGTATATACTGTGAAAGGGAAGAGTCCACAGCAACAAAGCCAGAACTCAAGTTCATGTTGGGTACATTGTGTATAAGAGCCGATTCTACAAGACGGCGTCTGTGTAGAGTAGAGGCAGGAAAGATTATTTTGGAGGAAGACCAATCAATGGGATGATTAGAATCCCTCACATGGCAGAAGAGAGCATTGTTAGTCTCTGCAGACTTAACACTTCTCTTGTGTTCTTTAAGTCTGTCATTCAGTGTTATCTTGAGATGATTTCGGGGCTTTAGTGTCCCCGCGGCCCGGTCCTCGACCAGGCCTCCACCCCCAGGAAGCAGCCCGTGACAGCTGACTAACTCCCAGGTACCTATTTACTGCTAGGTAACAGGGGCATTCAGGGTGAAAGAAACTTTGCCCATTTGTTTCTGCCTCGTGCGGGAATTGAACCCGAGCTACAGAATTACGAGTCCTGCGCGCTATCCACCAGGCTACGAGGCCCGAGTGTACGGCCAGTTTCGCCAAAGTATTGGAGAGGACAAGATGAACAGGAAATAGAGTAGACACCAGCAGCATTTGAAGCAGGAGGAGCAGTGTGAACTAGATTGCTAGTTCACACTAGCCAACCAACCTTTCGTCCTACTCTCTTTCTAAGCACCAGCAAGAACTTCTTGGTCATGGTCTGTCTTTTGCTACTTCCCCTGGCCCACGCTGTGGCATTGATCTCATTAGTTCCTTTGAGAGGTTTGTCAATTCTAACTCTAGTACTCTTTCGGGCCTATCTGCCTTTAGAGGGGCCCTTATCCCCGTTCTTGACAGCTTGTTTTCTAAAAATCACCACCTTCCTCGTCGCTTCCAGCTTGCCCTTGCCTCCCTAAAATCTAACAACTCTATTCTTATCCTTCCTTCCGACAAAGGCAATTCGGTGGTTGTCCTTGACCGTGAGGACTACCTCCGAAAAACAGATGTCTTGCCCTCTGACTCTCGCACTTATGCTCCTCTGACTTCTAACCCTTTGGATCGCCTCAAAACTTCCTTTAACCGCAAACTAAGACAGCTCTCTAGTCTGTGTCCTCCTGACTTTGATCTCATTAAACGTTTCTGTGTCATCTGCCCTTCTCTTCCTTATTTCTATGGTCTTCCTAAGACTCATAAACCTGGTGTTCCTCTTCGTCCTATCATTTCTTCACGGGGCTCTGTCAGCTATCCTCTTGCCTCCTGGTTCGCTAAAACCCTGACACCTATTATAGTCTTGTGGGTTGGTGGTGTTGTCGTCGTTGATCCTTCTCTATGGACAACCAACCCACAACTCGGTAGAGTGCTTATACCTCACTAGGAGATCACCCTTGGCGCTTCTGGCTCTTGGAGAGGGGCTCAACGTCCCACGTTTAGGGGATGCAACTCCAACACTTAGCCTCGTTGTCACGTGCACACACCCACTCGAGCCGCTGTGACTCCCCACTCTCTCCTTAGGTGATATGATCTCCTCAATCCCCTTTTGACTTATTAGTATTACCTTCTACCCTGTCCACAGCAGTGGTTCTTGGTTCTTTCTCTCTTCTTCTGTACTATTTCATGGGAAGCCTCACTAGGACAAGGGCAAACACCAGCAAATTGGAATACATTTACTGGACAAAGCACATACACAATACATACACACATATAATAATAATGAATCCTATACTCTATACTATTACAATCAGGTTGCTCTCCAACATCATCAGAACTCTATCATCAGCTTATCAAGTGGTATTCTATCTTCTGATTCCCCACCTGATACTATCTACCTCTTCAAGTTGATCAAGTCTACATACACTGTTGCACCATCAGCAAGAGAATATATATATGTATCTATAAATGTGTACAAAGAAAATCAGCATGTGAATGCAATAACATATATCAGTATAAATGTTCCTTGATACACAACAATGATCAATCGATCACTCTATCAACCCTAGAACACATACATCTGTAGGTAATCCAGCCTACGACTGTAACTCTAAACTTCAGTATAAAACACTCCTTGACATAAGAATGCCAACAATCACTCACCTCTCACTGCGTCTTGCACGCTAATGACAACCAAACACTATCAACTCCCTACAAGTAATCCACCAGAACTTCCCATCCACCTCTGGAAGCTCACTACCCTGATCTTCAGGTTCTTCTGGGCTTAACTACCAGTATCCTCTGCAGCTCCTTCAGGCTGCTACCATGAAGTTTCTTTGAGCAACTACGGTGCTTCACCCTTCTGCTAGGGTCCTCCACAGCTCTCTTGGCTGCTACACCATGAAGTTCCCTCGACCAACTATGGTGCTTCACCACCTCTACAGAAGCACATGACACTCCTCTTCACTGCTTCTCCTCACAGCTCGAGGTCCTCTGTTCCACTACCTTGGAGTCTCATCAACTACTCCTTCTGTGCTGGCTTCGAAGTTCTCAGCAACTTCTTCCCCAAAGACAAACCACAGATTGTCTAGTCGAGGGCGCTCCTCCCTCTGACGAAGCTTGGTCAGAGCGCTGCCACGGCCCACGATAATGTCTCTGAGCGGCTTAATACTCTTCTCATCGACCAGGACTTGAGACCACAACGTTCCCAGCTCGATTCTACAGCTGGCACGTCTACACACTTCTCTTCTCTTCGAGATATATCACTAGGGGTTCCCTTCTGACGGGAGCTCAACGGAGCGTGGCTTTCCCCCTGCAATGTCTGGCCCCAAGTGAGGTCAAAGCCCTCCAGAAGCGAGCCTCACGCCTCCAGCAAAATGTCCACATCTCCTAGCCATTCATTTATCTGTTTTCTTCTTCACTGCCCATAATCTCAAATTGTTCATCATATCCAAGCAACCATTTTACATCTGTGTTATCGCCTCTATATATCTTAGACCTTCTGGTTAGGTCAGGCTTGCTGAATAACTCTCAAGGGGGAGACTCGTTTCTCCTGTAGGCTGAGATCATAACACACCTTACCTTGGCACTTTTTCCCCTGCCCACCTTCGTCACTCTCAGGACTTCATAGAAAGACTGCGCCTGCAGCCCTTTTGTAAGATGCTTAATCTTGATGTCGACTCTCTGTTCACTAATGTTCCGCTCGATGACGTTCTCTCTTTACTCAGACAGAAGGCGTCAGAGGGTCTCCTTCCTCTCCCGCTTCCCACTGACGTTTTCCTCGATCTCATTAGATTCTGTGTTGACTCTAACTCTTTCTCTTTCAACGGTAAATATTACACTCAAACTTTCGGTGTCGCTATAGGTTTCCCTCTCTCCCCTGTTCTTGCTAATTTCTACATGGAATACTTCGAAACTGTTCTTCTTCCTTCTATTGATACTCGTCCCTCTCTCTGGCTTCGCTATGTTGATGACATTTTTGCTTTATGGCCTCATGACCTCAATCATTTCCAGCCTTTCCTCACCTCTCTTAATCTGGCTCCTATCCATTTCAAAGTTGAGTGGGAATCTAATTCCCTCCTTCCTTTTCTTGATGTTCATGTTCACCGCTCTGTGGCTGGGTTCTCTTTCTCTGTCTACCGTAAACCCATGCACAGTGGCATGTACATTCACTTCTTTTCCTACCATCCTCCTTCTGTTAAGAAAAGTGTCCTCGTCTCTCTCTTCCTCCGCGCTCTACGCATCAGTGACCCTCAGTTTCTTGATTCTGAAATTGCCTTTATCTACAAATCATTCTCTCGCCGTGGTTATCCTTTGCATTTCATCAACTGTGCCTACTCTCAAGCTAAACGAAATTTCTGTCATCCTAAACCTGCTTCCAACACTAGTAGCACTGTACTATGCCTTCCCTTCATATCTGAACTCAAAACTTTTACCAATACCTTTCGTCCTCTTGACATTAAACTCGCCTTTCGACAAACTAACACACTTCGTAGCAATCTAGTTCACACTGCTCCTCCTGCTTCTAATGCTGCTGGTGTCTACTCTATTTCCTGTTCATCTTGTCCTCTCCAATACTTTGGCGAAACTGGCCGTACACTGAATGACAGACTTAAAGAACACAAGAGAAGTGTTAAGTCTGCAGACACTAACAATGCTCTCTTCTGCCATGTGAGGGATTCTAATCATCCCATTGATTGGTCTTCCTCCAAAATAATCTTTCCTGCCTCTACTCTACACAGACGCCGTCTTGTAGAATCGGCTCTTATACACAATGTACCCAACATGAACTTGAGATCGGCAGAAGCCTTCACCCCAACAGCTGGAGTCCTCCAAGGTCATGCCTGAGCCCGGTCCTCTTCAACATTTTCGTAAATGATCTGCCCCAACCGGAATACAGGGACACCATCATCGTCCAATTTGCCGACGATGTAACTCATGTAATTGTCATGATCTGGGAGATATAACCTCCATATACATATCTTAAGGTAGTAACCTTCACCATCACTGGAACACATAGCCTGTCCACATATCATACAAGGTTCTAGGGGAGTAAAAAGCTAGCAACAAATATTCCAGTTTACTGGCATTAAGAACCATCCACAACAGTAGCAATAACTAAAAACACTACTAATTTCACACACACATATCACCAATACTCTATATCCAGCTTCTCAACAACTGGGCATGATACATCAAATACAGGTCTGCAAACTGCATTAATCAACACTAGCTGACACCAGGAACTTTGCCTAGCACAGTGGAACACTAGTGCCTATATGCTGCTAATACCAACAAGGATGGTGGTGTGTCAACCAATAACACATGAGGTAAGAGGAATAATATCACAAACAGCACCTTGGCATTTCACAAGTTCCTCAAAATATATCACCTCACTAAGACACATAAGATAAGTGTGAGGTTAGTCTGCGTTTTTCATCCAGCCACTGTCAATGTGGTGCCCTCGGGAAGTGGAGATATTTGAGATGTATATATATCTCGAAGTCTCTACTTCTTTTGTAGGGTCTGATGGTGTAGTGGGTTAAAGCGTACTAGTTATGGCAGCTACTGGAAGGTAGTTGTGCTTTCTGGGTTCGAGTCCCACTGGTGGGTGTTGTCCAAAGATTATATATATATATATATATATATATATATATATATATATATATATATATATATATATATATATCCACAATTACATGTCATACAACTTTGATACAGAATTAATATAGACTTGGAAATGCATGTCACACATTGACAATACATAAAATAAGATTAATATATGGTAACATGAGATTACACCATATATGCAATATTCGTGATACGAGGCTATCAACCAAGATATCACTGTATAGTTTGAGCACACTTTTACACCAATCTCAGTATAATCATACTGGTGCATGCGTGGTCATAACAGTAATAACATCCAACCCCCCAGCATCCAAACATGCATCTGTAACACGTAAAGTGAATGTAGAACTAGCCAGGACTGCCAACTGGGGAAAAAATTGGAGGATCAAAACTAACCCCAGACAAAAGCCAAATAATCACTGTCGGCTGTATGGCCTACACAATCGAAGACGAGGGGAGGTTAAGGATCAGGGGAGACCCCATAGCCATCTCAAACACCAGCACTGTGCTCGGATACAACTTCAGTAGGCTACATAACTCCACCCAGTACGTCTCCCAGAAGACGGCGATGGCTAAGGGTTCCCGTCGAGGTTATTCCACTTCAGGCCCCACATCAAGCTCCACCTGTATAGTATGATCGTAAGGCCTAGCCTGGAGTACTCTTACGTCTCTCTGAACCTTACCAACAAAACCAACATGCTGAAGATACAAAGGGTCCAAAACAAAGCACTTCACTTCGCAGCGGGCCTGTCGCTGGCGGACTAGGTAAGAACAGACCAGGTCCACGAGTCTCTCAACATGATGCCATTGAACACCAGGCTCAGCTACCTGGCCAGAAGGCGGCTGTACCGCATGAAACACATGTTTGTCCCAGACCCCAAAGAACCCCCACGAAGCAGTAAATACCACCAGCGACTACGAGATCCATGAACCACCACACAGAACCTTAAGAATCAATCTCCAACAAAAAGTGATCAGACACATTCATGATCAGGCCTTTCCGAGACCTCAAATACTAAGTTGTCTGCCAGACGACCATTATGAGTGGACTATCCCGGATTCGATTTATACTTAATAAAAAAAAATACATAAATATAAAATAAATAAATAAATATAAAATAAACAAATAAATAAATAAATTTAAAATAAATAAATAAATAAATAAATAAATAAATCTATATAAATAAAAGTAGAAATGTTCGTTTGTTCAAAATCGCTAATCTCTGAAATTTCTTCACTCATTGCTTTGAAATTTTCACATAACGTTCTATTAGCATCCGATCAGATTTTTATATACGTACTAAACAGATGTCGCGTCTGTGACAGGAAAAAAAATGTTTTTTTTCAACTGTGTTTTTCATATGTGAGGGAAATCTTCGAAACCTCTTTACCAATTGCTTTGAAATTTTGACACAACGTTGCACTCGGATAGGTGCATGTTTTTATATACCTACTATATACATGCCTGACTTGTGACAGGAGAAAACATGCTTTGTATGAAAAACAGCGCCATCTGTTGGACGTAAGGACAACACACGCTCTACTTTTAGAAAGTTCTTCGCTGATTGCTTTGAAATTTTGACACAACATTCCATTCGCATGCATGTGTGTGTTTATATACCTACTATATAGATGCCACACCTGTGACAGGTAAAAACATGCTTTTCTTGGAAAAACAGCGCCATGTGTTGCATGTAAGAGCAACAGATGGCTCAGCAACGCATGGCCGGGTACAGCTAGTAAATTAACAAAATAAAAATAAACAACAAAAAACTTTTTTTTGTGCTACCAGAATAGTAACCACCCTGATGTTGTTAAGATTAATCTCTTGCAACCAACTCCAACGGCTCTAGGGCTTCCAGACACCAGCTAGGACACAAACACTAGCCACCCAGCCAATGTACTGACAACCTAACATATCACATACCCCAACAAACGACACACACATAGGCCAACCCATGTTGGACAGGTCACCGGACTCTCAGACCTCCTCTCTCTTCATACCTACATCCTCTTCCACCTCCCCATCCCTCTAGCTTCCCCCCATTCTTTCCAAACCCTTTGGACATCAAATCCGAATTACTCTTTTACACGATTTAGAAACCAGGATTCTGATAATAGCAGGATTGTGGTGAGAATTAGTGATGGGCTTAGTATGGTGGGAGGAGTAATCTTGGTGAGGGAGGGAGGGAAGAACGGGTGGCATAGTTTGCTGACTCTGTGTGGCAACCTCTGTTATTGTCTGGACTCACCTTGCCAGCTTTGTGGTTTGCTATGGTGAACACAAATGTAGATACTTATAACGTGTGTTTATGGTGTAATAACAGCAAAAGGAGTATGTTGGGAGGAGCCATTTTGGTGAGGGAGGTACCATCTTCTGCTGGCTGGTGTGTGACTTGTTATGCAGTGTATGGTGGCCTCTATGCTGTTTGGACACCATACAATCTTAGATGTACAGTTATGGTTAAAAAAACATGTAGATACTTATATATAATGTGTGGTAATAGTATAATAACAGCAAAACTATTTGTTTATTGTTTTATGAACATAATGATTGAATCACTAATATGTTCACCATACTTTTGAGTAAGCAATAGTTCACGGTTCACAAGGTCAACGCCTCAATTTTGCCAAACTTCCTTGCCCTGTTGCGGCCAAAATTTGTCACCTACGATATTTTATATTATTTTTCCCATGATCAGGGAACACATTTTAACAATCTTAGAATATTTTTTTCTTGCACCTGGCGGTCTTAAAGGCTATTAAGGCAAGCACCCTTTAAGGGTAAAACACCACCCTAACTGTGTCAGTGAAGTAGACCCATTCCAATCCTATTCAGTGGATACAAAACGATGATAGAAAGTCACCCAATCGGACATCCTATCATAATCCAACTCCCGAGGTGGGGAACGGAAGGAGTTCTTCTGGTGACGATGACCAGTACACCTGCAAGGACAAGTGGAATCATCTGAATCTGAATTCAGAGAACTAGCTGACGAATGTCTATGAACTGAAAGTCGAGTTGAACGAGACGACCGATGAGATGAAGACCTTCCCTGCTGAGCAAAATTGGAGCCTCCAGACCCATGAGTAACCAGTGGTGGAGACCTTTGCCTAACCTGACTGTGTCCAGCAGCACCCCCAAGAGAAGTGGAGGCATTCGCATCGCTGGACTGTGAGTGTCAACGACACATAGCAATTAGACTGGAAAGAGTGCGAGAGCTCGATGTATGTAGGAATGGGTCCATGTCAAAAGATACAGCAGCTAACAAGTTGGACGTAACCCGAAGATAGTAAATGTCATAAATGTTGTCAGCCGTAAATATGCGAGAGCGTCTAAAAGTTACAATTCGCTCAGCCAAAGTGCCTGACACTCCAGGTAGTGACACTAATTCACTAACCGTTGTCGTCTTTATTGGGATTTGAGACATTCTGCAGTAATGAAAAGCCAAAGCTCAGAAATATATCATGCAGAATGTACACTCACAGCCAGGTTACAGCCACTAAATGAGACAATAGGACAAGCCAGGATGTCATGAGATTGTCTCATGTAATGAGACAATAGGTCAAATTTTAAAAATTATGCAAAAATAAGCACTGCACATCTACTAACGTAATTAATGGGCGCAGTAGAGTCATAAGAAGTATCCAAAATGTTTGTGGAAATATTGCACTGTAAAAACTCTGGAGGGAAGAAACAGATTGGAGTCCACTATTTAGGACAACCAAGAGAGTTGTGCCCTAGCTGCCGTGGGGTGTAGACGTATTGCCTGAGCCTTCCAGTAGTTGGTAGTTGTTTGCCGAGTGGCTGGGGGTGTGGGCATCCCAACCCTCCCTGCAGTTGTCGCTTGGCTGGTGTTGACATGGCACGCTTGCGATGGGAGGCCTTCTTCCCCCTGTTGTGAGAGTGAACTTCGTGGGCCTGAAGTTTAAAGGCCGTGTTGGTTACCCAGCAGTTGAGCTTGTCATGTGTGACATGCTCTGTGTCCCGGTGGATGACGTCTACGGAGTTGAGCTAGTAACTGCTCACCGGGTTATTGTCAAGTTAGTGGGGAAGGAGGTGTACCGTGAGTTCCTCCGCCGTTACGAGGGGCGTTTCTTGACGCTGCCTGGTGGTGCCGGCTCTGTGACCATTATGGACCGTAGTGGTGCCCTGACATATGTGAGTGTGCATGGGGCGCCCTTGGAGTTTCCTGAGGACCTACTCTGGCGTTACTTCGAGCAGTTTGGCACTGTCGTCAGTGTGCGGTTGAACACGCTGTCGTCGGGGAGGTATAAGGGTATGTGTACGAACATTCGTACCCTTGGGATGCGCCTAAGGACGGACATTCCTTCTTCAGTCCGGCTTCTGGGGTACTACATCTGGGTATACTATACCCGGCAACCCTGTACCTGTTTTCCGTGTCGCCTGTTGGGGCATCAGGCTGCCGGGTGCTCTGGGTCTGCAGTCGCTCCTGTGAACCTGTTTGACATTGTTGACCGCGTGCATCCTGTTCCATGGAGCCCTTCCTCCATCTGGGTTCCGCGGGCTCGGTGTTTTGTTGTGGGTGTGCCGGAGTTGATGCCTGATCCTCGTACGGTTTATAGTAAACCAGTTCCGGATAACATCATGTTGCTTTGGGAGGCATATTGTGTTCGATTCCCGGCAGCGGAGTGGCCGGATAAGTATGAACAGTTCGAGTAGTCTGTGTGATTGGTGTGTGATGGGGCCTGTGGCTTGTTGTGCTATGTGTTGTCCTTATTGTGCGCCCTTCAGGCCGGTGTTGTTTCGTTCTCATGACCTTGTTTTATTGTATTTATTGTATTTCTTAGCATGCTTTGCATATAAATATAATAATAAAAAATAATTTGGACAACCAAACACGGCACAGCATTGCTGGGAAGCAAGCCAGATACCGAATCCCTGGTGAACTTTCATGGTGCAATTAGATTTTACATTGTAATGAAAAAAGGAATTACTATGCAACGACGGTCCAGGATACGCCAAGGCCACGTGGGTGAGGTACCAGCAGTGTTAAGTGTCTGCACGAGTGATTTTACAGGAAGCAGGAGAAAGAGATGTGAAATCATGTGTAAATAATTCAGTGGAAGACTCAGTGTCACGTGTGAGTCTGAAAAGGAAGTTGTTGTCCAACATCTGTAGGAAACAATCAAGTGTGAAATGTCCCAGAAGTGATAATAGCTTAGTGGCGATAACGAACCAGTTAGTGTTTTCGCCATAGCGTGGGCGAGACGCGGGTGTGAAATAACTCCCTCCCCCAAACAGTTTGGATGTTCTCGCCTCGCCAAATTAGAAAACAGGAAGTGTGGAGGAGGAGAGCCAGTGTCTCACGCCGTGTCATACATAAAACTGAAAGTGTGAGTGTGGGGAAACACGCCAGCAGTGAGTTGAGAAGTGAGGGGTTATAATTGTACATTATTCTAAGACTGTTTGAGTGAGGGTGATAATTTCACGCTAGAGTAATTAAAGGAATCGCACCAAGGTAATTGATCAGCTTAAGTATTGCAACACCATACACCAGGGTTTATCATCTATCTAGAAAGCTTTAGGTTTAGTTTCCCTCGCTAAATCTACAGTCTACCTGCCAACCGGATTAACATCAGAGTGAACGGGGCGTAACAGGTGTGAATTTAATGAGTGTTCAAGAAGTGTTCAGTTAGTTCACTTTTGTTCATGACCCATCTGGTGGGTCGTGACTGTTGGACTCTTACACCTGTAGAGTGGTGGGTACGTAGACCTGCTCTGAAGTGATGTTTGACAGCTGTTTAGGTGACACTTTTGATTAACGTAAAGAAAGTGGGTCATTGTATATTAGTAAGTTTTTGAATAAAATTATGTTTGCTAAGGCAGGTGCGTTTGATGTCATTCCTTATTAAGCAAGGTGGGTACTGAAAGTTTCAATTCCCGTACAGCATTGAACTTTTATAACATATCCAAGTCGATGAATTTGAGCCAGTAAGAGTGTGTTCAATTTGCTAATAAGAAATGAAACGAACAGACAGCAGATCTTGAGTCCCACCTCAAGATCACGCGCATGTTAGGGTAGGAGGCGTCGACCAGAAGTGAAACATCAACTCAGCGGGACAGTGACTCTGAGGGAGTCTATGGACAGCAGGTAGATGCTGTTGATGGATGTATCAATGTCAACCAAGGTGAATGTCTGATCAAAGATTCCGAGACAGTAAGGAAGGTATTGGAGCGACATCAGCCGAGGTAACTGGAAGGTAACAGACGAGGTAACAAAGTAACTGGAAGATGAAGTAATCACTGGACGCGGTGGTGAATCAGTTGTTGACAATGACATAACCTCAAGTGATCTTGGATGTGACCAGGTGTTACGATCTAGAAAATCTCAAAGGTAAAATATTAGTAACATATCTGTAATCACCCATCTCAGACTGTAGGAGTGTATTTGCTTGTAAAGTGAATGATTTGCATAGTGTATATCATATACATTGGTATGGCTGCTATATTATGCTTAATGATGTATTAGAATGTATAACAGTATTGAATGTTATATTTCAATGGGTAACCGGTCGGCCGAGCGGACAGCACGCGGGACTTGTGATCCTGTGGTCCTGGGTTCGATCCCAGGCGCCGGCGAGAAACAATGGGCAGAGTTTCTTTCACCCTATGCCCCTGTTACCTAGCAGTAAATTAGGTACCTGGGTGTTAGTCAGCTGTCACGGGCTGCTTCCTGGGGGTGGAGGCCTGGTCGAGGACCGGGCCGCGGGGACACTAAAAGCCCCGAAATCATCTCAAGATAACCTCCATTGAATGAGGAAGGGCTTGCATTAAGGAGACAGGAAGTGTTCGTGCTAAATACGTGTGTGTATCTGTATGAGGAGGTAGGCAAGTCGTGCCCAGGATTGTGTTGCCAGCTTGTATCCTTATTAGAAAACTAGCTGTACCCGTCACGCATTGCTGTGGCTCATGCGTTGCTGAGTCACAGAAACCTTCCCTTGTCCCCCAGTTCTCCCCTCCCTTGTCCCCCAGTTCTCCCCACCATTCCTTCCCCTTCCCTGTCCTCTTGTCCTCCCCACCCTCCACCACTCCACCATCTCCTCGTCATCCCCACCATCGACCACTGCACCTTCTCCTCGTTCTCCACAACATTCACCACTCCACCGTCCCCTCGTCCTCCCTACCATCTCCCACTCCCCCATCCCCTCGTCCTCCCCTGTCCCCTCTTCCTCTCCACCATCCCCCATTTCCCTGTCCTTTGTCCTTCCCACCGTTCTCCATTCCACTGTTCCCTCGTTCCCACCATCTCCAACTCCCTCGTCCCCCTGTCTTCCCCACCAGCCCCCACTCCCGTTCTCTAGTTCTCACCACCATTTCCCATTCCCTCGTCCGATGCATTCCCAAATGATCTGAGATTAGCTCCAGCTTACAGTCACCGAGTTTAGGTGTTAGTGATCATGGAACGAGTTTGTTAGCTATGAACTGTCAAGATCCAAGGCATCAGCTGTTCGACAGTTCGACTGATTCATTACCAAATGAGGTCTTTCAAGTTTGGCCTGGACGATAGAACGACAGTCTCGTTTCATGCAGCTCGGCGCTCAATTCCCGACCGTCCAAGTGGTTGGGCACCATTCCTTCCCAATTCTGATCCCTTCTAAGTGCTTTATATAATGGCTTGGCGCATTTTCCTGATAGTTCTCTTCCCCTTCCAATCCTAGACAAAACTTCCTCCTGCTCGTGAATCGAGACTCTTCCTACCAAATAAATGATCCTGCAGAATAGTTTATCAACGTAAAATGAAACAATTATGAGGCGAAAACTGTAAGCCAGCAACGATTGGATTGCGTTTGAAAGGGATGTGAGTGCATGGATCTGGGATAGAACTGTAGGAAAGAATACTTTGCAACCCTTTTAGGCAAATGGGGATCGAATACCGACCTGCAATAAGCGAAGCTGTATCGACCAGTCCAAGTAATTGGGTCATTTCTTTCATGGTAGAAATACCAAACTTCCCATAGCTGGGAGGATAACAATAAAAGGTTCATTCTTGCGGCAGAAGTTGTGTTTGCTGGCCCCAAAATGTGTCAACGCAGTGTTGGTTCTCGCTCTCTTCCACGACACCAACTGCCGTTGACTTACAAATTTCAGCAAGCGCTTCGCTTCGTGGAAATATTAGTTGGCAGCGACGCCAATCCTTCTCTGTTTGTGTGGCACTACATTCGGACGACCCCCCTGGCACTAACATTAATGTACCAAGCTGGACCTTTTATGTATCAAGAGGTACCAGTTATGTACATAGCTGTGCCAGTTATGTACAATATATATATATATATATATATATATATATGTGTGTGTGTGTGTGTGTGTGTGTGTGTGTGTGTGTGTGTGTGTGTGTGTGTGTGTGTGTGTGTGTGTGTGTGTGTGTGTGTGTGTGTGTGTGTGTGTGTGTGTGTGTGTGTGTGTGTGTGTGTGTGTGTGTGTGTATTCTTTTTTACATATCATATATGTACAGAGCTGTACCATTTATGTACTGAACTGTACCATTTATGTACCGAGCAGTACTATTTACGTACCGATGTGTAACCTTTATTAACTAAACAACAACATTTGTGCATTGTGCGGTAAAAACAGCTCTATTACGGTCATTTCTGCGAATTATCGTGCGCCTGGAATTCCATCAGATCAGACCCGTCAGATGGCAATGTTAAACATGTCGTTTTCAATAACGCGTGTGTTCTTTGTGTTGATAACGTGCTTCCTAGCCTGCGCCAGGTAGCCTGAGTTTTCTGGTCAATGTTTGGTAAGTATATCCTGAGCTAGATAGCCTACATTCCTTGGTCTACGACACCTGACCTTTACTACGCTATCTGGCTTGTAGTTAGGGACCCAAGTACGCCGGATCTTAGACGGGAAGGAAGAACCCAATTTTCGAGAGCCAGACCTTAGGCCAGGATTCGTCAAGCCCTCTTCGAAACCTGTATATATTTTCCTAATAAACAACGGCATTGCTGATATTTATTTAACAGTTTACGAGCTTCGAAATTTCCCAACCCAGAGTTATTATGGTTATAAACAACCTCGTAGTGCTTCGGAATTCATAAACCTTTTCAAGAATGCAAACAAAGCCGCTATAATTGAGGGGAGATGTACAGACTATCGGCTTGATAATGGTCCAGGACGGACCGAAACGTCGTCTCTTAAATTTCGAGCGTGTGGTTTGGTCAACTTTCTTCCAGCACGTTACGGCGCCCTAACATCTGCACAGAGATGTACAGGTTTCGTCAGTGATTGTATGAGTCGTGGCCCCTGGAGGCATGCAAGGAACGCCGAGGATAAGCACCACTTCTGACGAGTGTCTACAAGAGTGAAACTAAATTAATGTAACTAGGCACTCCACAAGGAGGAGTACTAAGTCCTACCTTGTTTAATATTCTAATTAATGTCTTACTAAAATCAATCCCAACTAGTCCGGTAAACATCACTATCAGCTATGCAGATGACATCCTTGTACATACTAAATCCCAGCACGAAATGCAAACAGTTTTAAATTGTATACATACAGCCTGTGAAAGCCTTGGTCTTGTAATCAACGCTGCTAAAACTAAGGTATTTAACAGACAAATTGGCAACCGCAAAAGTGGACCACGAAAACTTAATATAGATAACATACCAAAAGACTATGTCTCCTCTTTCAAATACCTTGGTGTCTCTGTCCCTTGTACCTCAACTGCAGTCAATAAGTTACATCAACAGTGCAGAGACAGACAAGGCTCTCAGAACTGTAGTGGGGTACAGCCTGAAATATGGTGTTATTAATATTAGAATAGCAAAAATGATGTATTTAGCGTATATAAGGTCTCTGATAGACTATCATGCACCAGCTTTGGTCCTGCAGAATGGCAAAAACATTGATAGACTGGAAAAAATGCAAAATGAAGCACTCAGAATTATACTTGACTGTCCTATAACTACCAAAGTTCTCAACATGCGGAAAGAATTAAATATATTTAGCATTAGAGATAGAATATTTTAAATTAATCTTATGATGGGACTAAAGCTTCGGCGTGATAACAAGAACAACATTGTGTCAGTTGCACTGTTAGAACACATACGAAATGGAACTAACGAGTTTAAATGGATTCAAAGAACAGCCACTCATATTAAAATGATGGGACTGCGCGATGTATATACAGATGAAAGAGTACAGCACTTCCTTCCACCCTAGCACCCTTTTGACATCCTGACCCCTGCATACCCCACCAAGAAACTAATCACAAACAACCCTCATGCTCAGCTTGCTGCTAAATTAAGCACCATAGAGCACATTCACAATATACAAGCTGAAAACAACATAGCACAGACCATATACACTGACGGATCACTCAATGCAGCTACAGGGAGGGCAGGAAGTGCTCATCAACTCGATGGCAGCACAATTCAAAGGAATATCCGAATTAGTAACTGGGCATCCACAATGCAAGCTGAGTTGGTAGCAATACTGGTAGCACTCGAAATTATTGACAACACTGAAGTAGACAGCTTAATTATTTCTGACTCCCTTTCCTCACTACGAGCAATAAACAGTTTGCAATCAAGTAATAACGTGCTTGTCTTGGAAGCTAGACGTAGATATATAAGAATACTTAGCAAGAGGGTAAATATAAAAATGTTATGGATTCCTTCTCACATTGACCTGCAGGAACAAGTTCACGCCCTTGCTAAGGCTGCAGTAAATAAAGACAGTATTGAACGGAATCTTGAGTTATCAAATAGGTCCCTTAAAAGTGTCATTAGACGAGAACTCCTGGATGAATTTGAAGAAAGTAGAACAGTGCAAACTGGAACTAGCAGGTCCATTGTTCATCACAATGAAATGTGTGAAGTAAAACATGTGTATGGGGCAAGTAACAAAGTCAGTAGACTAACAAATGTTGTCACAGCTTGTATAAGACTTGGCTACAAATATCTAGATGAAGTAAAGTGTAAAGTGTGTGGACAAAAACAGGGACACACACTCGAACACTATATCTTGGATTGTAGTAAAATTGAGCCATTTAGAGATAAATCTAAGCTCACTCTGTATGATATGGCAACTTATCTTATTACCATGGATAAACTATCTGAAATCCTTGCACTGTATCCACATTTCGCTTCCAGTAGATAAAGGACATATGAGATTCAGAAACAAGTAGTGTATTGTGAGGACTAATAATAAACAGAAGCTCCCCTATGACTCTGTAATATCCCCATTGGTCAAACTATTATGTATTAGCGATAAGACCTACTATTAATGTATAATGACTTACTATAAATATAAAGCTCTTGAAATAGCACTTTCTCTGTAACTAACTGACATTGTAACTATAAGGTGTGAAGGATAGATGAAATTGTTTATGTAATAATCTAAGATGAGGTCTGATAAAGACCTTTTGTGCTCTCTGTAACGCTTTTTGCCCTACCGCTCACAGGATGAGTATAGGGTGCACAATAAACTAGCCGCCTTCGGCGGCAACAATCAAAATCTGACGAGTGTGTGTGTAGTTTACACAAATATCCTCCAGACTTCAAACACGTCAGTAAAAAAGAATATCGTTTTCAACACGGCTTCAGGTTCCGTTGGTGAAAACATAGATTTTGCACCATTACGGCCCATTAGCGCTTTGCCACCCCCGGATCCCCTCTTCAACCCATTACTGCTCTTTAGCCCTTTACCAACCCCACCTTAAACCATTACTGCCGTTTAGCTCTTTACCCTTCCCCTTATCCCATTACTGTTCTTTAGCCCTTTACCCTCCACCCCTTCATCCCATTAATGCCCCTTAGTGTTATACCCTTCCCTTTCCCTCATTCCAGTACTGCCCTTTATGGCATAACACACTCTTCCTTTGGGGACGTCGTTTCATCACAAGTTGCTCCCGTGGGAATATATTCCAAATTTTCATCTATTTGGCAGCTTCAATATTCCCGTTTTGAGGAATTGGGTCGAACTCAGATGTTCTTACACTAATCCCTTTAATTAAGGGGTTTAAAGCTTTTACCAACCTTCCGGATTAGCTTAAGAATCTCGTAAAAAAATTGTTTTTAATGTGTCATTTAGTGAAACATCATCATCATCAATGGATCTAATTATCTATTGACAGCGGGCTATCAATAGATAGCATAGTGGCTATCTTATTTACAAAGACAGTCAATACTAATTTAAGAATCAAGACCAGGATTCAAAAGCATTTAGGCAACCACTTGCGAAACCTGTATATCTTCTCTCGATCATAATGGCTTTGCTTGTATTTACTAAAATAAATTTTGAGCGCCGATCCCCTTATAGGTTGTTTATAACATGTTAAGCTCGTAAACTGTTTTTATAAATGTGTCACGATTGATGACAGATAAACAGGTTTCGTATGTGGCTGCTTAAATCCTTAATGAATCCCAGCTTAGAACGTCTTCTCTGTTCTGGTTACACTGTAGTTAACATGACTGCCTCCAGAGATGTTTGCAAACCGCAGCAATTGCAAACAATGTTCTTGCAGGTGATTGGTGGCTCGTCTCAAAAATACCTCTCCTCCACACTCGTCAGAAGAACACTACTGTTCACATTAGTTACTGGGAGACCAAACACACACACATTAGTTACGGGGAGACCAAACACTTACACATTAGTCACTGGGAGACCAAACACTTACACATTAGTTACTGGGATACCAAACACCCACACATTAGTCACTGGGAGACCAAACACTCACACATTAGTTATTGGGAGACCAAACACTTACACATTAGTCACTGCGAGACCAAACACTTACATATTAGTTACTGGGAGACCAAACACCCACACATTAGTCACTGGGAGACCAAACACTTACACATTAGTTACTGGGATACCAAACACCCACACATTAGTCACTGGGAGACCAAACACTTACACATTAGTCACTGCGAGACCAAACACTTACATATTAGTTACTGGGAGACCAAACACCCACACATTAGTCACTGGGAGACCAAACACTCACACATTAGTTATTGGGAGACCAAACACTTACATATTAGTTACTGGGAGACCAAACACTTGCACATTAGTTACTGGGAGACCAAACACTCAGTCATTAGTCACTGGGAGAACAAACACTCACACATTAGTTACTGAGAGACCAAACACCCACACATTAGTTACTGGGAGACCAAACACTTACACATTAGTTACTGGGATACCAAACACTCACACATTAGTTACTGGGAGACCAAACACTTACACATTAGTTACTGGGAGACCAAACACCCACACATTAGTTACTGGGAGACAAAACACTCACATATTAGTTACTGGGAGACCAAACACCACACATGTAGATGTGCACATCACTTAATCTTTCAATTTTATTGTGACATCTTCAGGAGTACACTCTGATATAGTGAGTATAGGAGTGCACTAACATGATCTGGCAACTATGAAACTCAAGCTCGAACTTGCAAAACTCGAGCGGGAGCAACAGCAAGACGTTCTCCACATGAAGGAACGCGAGGCGACCCTAAGGAAAGAAGAGCAAGAAAGAGAGGCTGCAATCAGGAAAGAAGAACAAGAAAGAGAGGCTGCCCTGGCGAAAGAAGCTCTCCAAATAAGGGAACGCGAGGCGACCCTGAGGAAAGAAGAAGCTGCAATCAGGAAAAAAGAACAAGAACGTGAGATGGCACTATTCAGAGAGCGTGAGCGAATACAGCTTGAAGCAAAACAACGTCAGCTGGAGATACAACGCGAGCATGACAAAACGCAAGCGGAGAGGGCTATAGCATGTCGTCAACAAGAACTCACGTTGGAAACTACACACCACACTCAGTGCCAACAAGCTACCGCTAGTCTTCCCGTAAGTTTCAATGTCTCCCATGCAAGTAAGTTAATGCCACCATTCGTTGAGACAGAGATCGATGTCTTTTTCACCACTTTTGAGACCCTAGCTAATAAACTTAGCTGGCCTGCAGATCAATGGTCTACCCTTCTCAGAGTGCATCTCACAGGTAGAGCTGCAGTTACTCTCAGTACCTTAGCGTCTGAGAATGACTACCAGACCCTGAAGCAAGCAGTGTTGGACCCCTACCTTCTCTCCACCGAAAGTTACAGACGAAAATTCCGTGATTATCTAAAGGCAAGTACCACCACCTTTATAGAATTTGCCAATACAAGGAAAAGATATTTCATGAAATGGCTGGAAGCAGCACATATCTCTACATTTTCAGAACTCGTCATCCTCATGCTAGTTGAGGAATTCTTGAGACGTGCTCCCCCTTCCATTCGTTTATATTTAGCAGACAAAGAAGAAACCGACTACATCAGATGTGCGAAGTCGGCTGACACCTACAGCCTCATCCACCGGCTTACACCAGACCCACCTTCCAGTAAGAAGTCTTGGTATAGTTATGATAAAGTGAGTGCCGATCAAGCGAGCTCTCAATTGTACTGTAAGTATTGCAAACTCTATGGACATACCATTGATAAATGTGGGAAGGCTCAATACAATGGATATGAAACTACTAAACCCAAACCGACTCCTCCTAAGTCTGGTAAGCCTGTGATGAATGTTGGTGTTCCTGTTAATGATCTTTCTCTCTTCAGTAAACACCTGTATCCTGGAACTGTCTCTGCCAGCAGTATAGATTCGGAGGGACGTTTCGAAATGAAGATCTTGAGGGACACAGCGGCTCTTCAGTCAATAATATTGAAATCAGCTGTGCCTAACATCACCTACACCGGGGAAAGCGTCCTTATCACTGACCTCACTGCTACCACTCCGTATCCACTCGCCAGAGTCAACCAGGATTGTCCTTTTGTGACCGGTGAAGTCCAAGTCGCCATCAGGGAAAAGCCTTTTCCCATGTCTGCAGTGCAACTTCTCCTGGGCAACGACTTGGCAGAAGATTTGCAACCGTCCAACCTTATCATCATGGACAAACCCCAGGTGTGTAACTCTGTAGTGGACAATCCCATCTTTAAGTATGTTTCAGCAGAGGTCCAAGAAAGTGATGAAGTTTCTCCTCCGGTTTTGGTGACCACCCGTGCACAAGCTGCACGCCCGTAACCAGCTGACTCTACTGCAACCGCTGTCCCTCAAGACCATCAGAATCTACCACCGAATCTTACTAGTTTGGAGTTTCGTAAGTTACAGAGGGAGGATCCATCGTTAACACTATTATTCTTCCAGGCTGAGACTCAACCTGACAGTATCCCTGGGTTCTTCCTGGAGAAGCAGTTGCTCTACCGCAGGTACAGACCCAATAAGCTGGAGGATGACGATTGGGCAAATGTCGAACAACTAGTGGTTCCCACCAGCCTACGGCCCGATATTCTACACCTGGTCCACGGAGTTCTTTCTCACTATGGTTTTAACAAAACCTACCACGGAATCAGACAAGACTACTACTGGCCAGGTATGGTAAAAGACGGCAAAAGTTACGTGCAACAGTGTCATACATGTCAGATGGCAGGTAAACCTAACATCTCTATTCCAAAGGCACCGTTGAATCCTATCCCAGTGCCTTCGGAACCTTTCCACAGGCTCATCATAGACTGTGTGGGTCCTTTACCCCAGACCAGTACTGGCAACTCCTATATACTAACTATCCTGTGTCCTACCACCAGATTTCCCATAGCAGTTCCAGTAAAGAACATTACGGCTGCTACTGTGGTGAAACAACTATTGAAGATCTTCACCCAGTATGGATTTCCACGAGAGGTTCAAAGTGACTGTGGCACCAACTTCACCAGTGATCTCTTCAAGAAGACACTGGAAGAGTTCAACATCACACAGGTATTGCCCAGCCCCTATCATCCTGCTTCACAGGGTTCTCTTGAACGTAGTCATCAGACTATTAAAGCACTCCTAAAGAAATTTTGCAATGAAACCTTGAAGGACTGGGATAAACAACTTGCCCTCATTATGTGCATTTTCAGAGGTCTCCCCAATGAGTCTCTAGGAGTATCTCCTTATGCTCTACGCTCTACGATGCTCTACAGACGTAAGTGCCGTACTCCTCTCAAAGCTTTCAAAGACTCTCTACATAATGCCACCTTCAGTGACCCTCAGAATGTGCCCCAGTTTCTTCAAAACTTAAAACACATTCTAGAGAGAGTACGTAAATTTGCTAATGACAATCTGTTGAAAGCTCAGGAGAGGATGAAGACTCATTTTGACCAAAGCAGCAAACTAAGGAAATTTAAAGCAGGAGACTTCGTGTTGGCATATTTTCCTATCCCAGGTTCTCCATGGCAAAACAAGTTTTCAGGACCCTACCGCATCAAGGAGTGCAGAAACAACCACAACTACGTTCTTGAGACTCCAGATAGGCGGTGGAAAACCCAGTTGTGCCACGTCAACCTCCTGAAGCTGTATCAAGGTACTCCCCCCACTGTGTTGGTATCATTATCCACATTTAAAGGTCCATGCCTCCACAGTGAGACCTTCCCTGCTTCTCCTCCCGAAAGCACTAACACTGAGTCAGTGCCTTCCAACTCGGAAATCCTTAATGATCTTCATACCTATTTGCAGGACAGTAATAGTGCTCCTCTCATCAGAATCTTCAAGGAACATCAGAAGTTGTTCAGCGATGATCCACAGGAGTGTAATGTGGTTCAGCACGACCTCCAGCTACTCCCTGACACCCGGTCGATTCGTCAACCTTTCTACCGAATCAGCACGAGCAAAAAGGAAGTTATGCGTGCTGAGGTACAGTACTTCCTGGATCATGAGCTGGCCACCCCTTGTGAGTCCCCTTGGGCCTCACCCTGTATCTTGGTGCCGAAACCGCACGGTAAAGTGAGGCTGTGTACCGACTACAGGAAATTGAATCTTGTGACTGTCAAGGATGCTTACCCATTACCTAGAATAGATGACATTCTTGACGCCATTGGTAATGCTCGGTATTCATCCAAATTAGACTTACTCAAGGGATACTACCAAGTGTTTGACAAAGCGAGCTAAGGAAATATCTGCCTTCACCACTCCTTTTGGCCTTTACAGATATGAACGCCCTCCATTTGGGCTATGTAATGCCCTGGCCACCTTCCAGCGAGCTGTCAACCGCGTCATCCATGGCTTAGATCACACCTACGCCTACTTGGATGATATCGTTGTGGCAACTAACACCTGGAACAAACATCTGCTCCAGCTGCAACGATTGTTAGCCAAGCTCCTGACAGCCGGCCTCACCATCAACTTGGGCAAGTCCACCTTTGCAAAAGGTAAAGTGCGTTATCTTGGTCATGAGATAGGGGGTGGCAGCCTAGCTCCATTAAACATTCATACCCAAGCCATCCAGCATTACCCACAGCCTACCACCAGGAAGCAGCTCCTGCGCTTCCTTGGTCTTGCCTTCTACTACCGTAGGTTTGTGAAGAATTTTAGTACGGTAGCGACACCATTGATCACTTTAACCAGCTCAAAGCAATGGTATCATTGGACCATTCAGCAAACCATTGCTATTGAACAACTTAAATCCCTGCTCTGTTCTAATCCTATTCTCGCCTCGCCAGATATCACGAAGCCTTTCATCCTCCATGTCGACACCAGTGGTACCGGCATCGGGGGCGTCCTGATGCAACAACGAGGCGAGGAGGTTCTACCTGTTAGCTACTACAGCTACAAGTTAAAACCTCACCAGAAGAACTACAGCACTATCGTAAAGGAACTTCTCTCCCTCGTCCTGAACTTACAGCACTTTGAATCGTACCTACAAAGTGCTCGGTCTTCCACCATCTACTCGGACCACAATCCCCTACGCTTCCTGCAGCAAGCTCAATTCAACAATCAACGACTTCTACGATGGGCTTTGTATCTGCAGAATTTCAACCTGGAGATCTTCTACATCAAGGGTTCTGACAACATCATAGCAGACGCCCTCTCCAGAGTCTATGAGGTAGAGACAGCTACACCTACCACTCTACCATCTGAAGACGAAACTTTACCCATTAGAGCAGGCTTTGGGGGAGAGTTGTGACGATAATCTCTTTCAAGAGAGATTGAGCCTGCTCTTCTCTACATAAAGTTACTTATATATATATAGCAATAAGATGCTACCTTCAAGATACGTCTACCAGTAGCACAAAACGTTTTGACCAGGAGGCAAACGTACCCTAAACTCCTCCCTACTCCACACTCCCTCCATGCCGGCTCCGTCATCAACCAGCAAACTACCATTGCCAGCATGCCTGCTTCTGATTGGTGACCCGCCGACTGCACACCTGCACCTCAGCGCCCACTACTTAGTCGATGTCTGGGCTTGAACCAGTCATTGAAGTTAGAATATCTTGTGCTCTCAAACTGTGAACAACTAACTGATATACGATCTGTCTATCAGGTGGATGTTTCTCAGCTAGCGCTTTATTCTCAGCACCTGTTTAATCACTTTTCTGTCTTTATATTATAGAGTAACGTCATTCCTGTTTTTAATTTTTATGTTATATTTTTTGACTTGTTTGTTTGCACTGTACATAGCCAAGGATTTGTCTTTTGTTCATAATTTGTTTTCAATATTAATTTTAGTTTCATTGTTCATACTATGTGTTTTCCGTGTCTTCCCTTAATTTACCACAGACAACAGCCAAGCAGTCTATCTTTTTTTTTGTAAATGTGACTAGGCATTGACACCAGCCATTAGGAGGACTGCCGAACATCTACACTCCTACACTTTCCCGTCACAATATATATATATATATATATATATATATATATATATATATATATATATATATCAAATCTATGATATGCAAGGCAAATCGGGCCTTGCATAGTAGGCCGAGAAGTGCGTTCTGGCTACTAGGTACGACATATATATATATATATATATATATATATATATATATATATATATATATATATATATATATATATATATATATATATATATATATATATATATATATATATATATATATATATATATATGTCGTACCTAGTAGCCAGAACGCACTTCTCAGCCTACTATGCAAGGTCCGATTTGCCTAATAAGCCAAGTTTTCATGAAGTAATTGTTCTTCGAGTACCTAACCTACCTAACCTAACCTAACTTAACTTTTTCGACTACCTAACCAAACCTAACCTATAAAGATAGGTTAGGTTAGGCTAGGTAGGGTTAGTTAGGTTCGGTCATATATCTACGTTAATTTTAACTCCAATAAAGAAATATTGACCTCATACATAATGAAATGGGTAGCTTTATCATTTCATAAGAAAAAAATAGAGAAAATATATTAATTCATGAAAACTTGGCTTATTAGGCAAATCGGGCCTTGCATAGTAGGCAAAAAAGTGCGTTCTGGCTACTAGGTACGACATATATATATATATATATATATATATATATATATATATATATATATATATATATATATATATGTCGTACCTAGTAGCCAGAACTCACTCCTCAGCCTATTATTCAAGGCCCGATTTGCCTAATAAGCCAAGTTTTCCTGAATTAATATATTTACTATAATTTTTTTCTTATGGAATGATAAAGCTACCCTTTTCACTATGTATGAGGTCATTTTTTTTTTATTGGAGTTAAAATTAACGTAGATATATGACTGAACCTAACCAACCCTACCTAACCTAACCTAGCCTATATATATAGGTAAGGTTAGGTTAGGTAGCCAAAAAACGCTAGGTTAGGTTAGGTTAGGTAGGTTAGGCAGACGAAAAAACATTAATTCATGAAAACTTGGCTTATTAGGCAAATCGGGCCTTGCATAGTAGGCTGAGAAGTGAGTTCTGGCTACTAGGTACGACATATATATATATATATATATATATATATATATATATATATATATATATATATATATATATATATATATATATATATGTCGTACCTAGTAGCCAGAACGCACTTCTCGGCCTACTATGCAAGGCCCGATTTGCCTAATAAGCCAAGTTTTACTGAATTAATATATTTTCTCTAATTTTTTTCTTATGAAATGATAAAGCTACCGATTTCATTATGTATGAGTTCAATTTTTTTTATTGGAGTTAAAATTAACGTAGATATATGACCGAACCTAACCAACCCTACCTAACCTAACCTAACCTATCTTTATAGGTTAGGTTAGGTTAGGTTAGGTAGCCGAGAAAGCTAGGTTAGGTTAGGTTAGGTAGGTTAGGTAGTCGAAAAAGAATTAATTCATGAAAACTTGGCTTTTTAGGCAAATCGGGCCTTGCATAGTAGGCCGAGTACGAAGTTCTGGCTACTAGGTACGACATATATATATATATATATATATTGACTAGACCACACACTAGAAGGTAAAGAGACGACGACGTTTCGGTCCGTTCTGGACCATTCTTCAGTCGATTGTGAGATATATATTGTTGAAAATGATCGAAAAGTTAAGATTAGTAATTCTAACATGAATTTTCTCAATATATCTTATGTTTTTCTTCAATGTCGGTGGTAATGGAAATATCAATTCTCCAAAAATTCATTTATAATAATGGTCTGACGCCTAGAAGCGTTTCATAAGGGCTTCTTACATTCTCAAATACTTGTTTAACACTACACTTATGATACACTTGATACACTGTGTATTTGATATTTGATACATTTGATGTAACTCTTGCTTTTTATTGGTTTTAGGTGAGGTGGGTATTGGGTGAGATGGGTACATGGGAATGGAAGTAACTGCAGACGGCCTATTGGCCCATACGGTCCCTTGAAGTGGGTAGAATATTGTTGTGCATTAATTGGCTGTTGATTGGTGTTGACTTTTTGATGTGTAGTGCCTCGCTGATGTCGAGCCACCTGCTCTTGCTTTACCTATCGATGATTTCTGTGTTGCTTCTTAAGATTTCTCTGGTGATGGTCTGGTTGTGAGAAGAGATTATGTATTTCTTGATGGAGCCCTGTTGTTTATGCATTGTTAGTCGCCTGGAAAGAGACGTTGTTGACTTGCCTATATACTGAGTTCTTTGGGGCTTACAGTCCCCAAGTGGGCATTTAAAGGCATAGACGACGTTGGTTTCCTTCAAAACGTTCTGCTTGGTTTCTGGGAGGTTTTTCATTAGCAGATTGGCCGTTTTTTCGGTTATATAACAAAATATCAATTGTATTTTCTGATTTTTGTCTGTAGGGATAACGTTCCTATCAACAATATCTTTCAGGACCTTTTCATCCGTTTTACGAGCCGTCGAAAAGAAGTTCCTGTAAAAAAGTCTAATAATGGGGTACAAGTGTAGTGTTGGTTGACTCCTTAGAGGTTGCTTGGCGTTTCATCTTTCTTTTAATGATGTCTTCAACGAAACCTTTAGAGAAGCTGTTGTTGACTAAGACCTGCCATACCCTACAGAGCTCTTCATCGAATTCCTTCCATCCTGAGCTGTGGCGGGATGGAAGTAACTTAAGCGAAAGCAACGACGTAAGCGTTGACAACACTCCTCTTGTACCTGTTTGGGCAACATGTCAATGCCACTATTGGCATTGAGGCACATTCCTATGTTTCCTTAGTGTAGACTGCAGTGTGTAAGTCTCCATCCTTTCCGTGACTGTTACATCCAGAAAAGGCAGCTTCCCATCCTCCATCTCGTAAGTGAAACTCAACACAGAATTCCGCTCAAATGCCTCCTTCAGCTGCTGCAGACATCTGGCATCAGGTACCTGCGTAAACATGTCATCAACATACCTGCAGTACATGGCGGGGAAAACCCATGGCGACCCCATCTACTTGCTTATACATGTGACCAACTGGGCACATGTATAACCTCAAGAAGGGTGCCTCTTTATTGCAGGCTTGGAGTAGTTTCCTCAGTATGTCTTCTGACATGTCAAGAGGAGTGCGAGCCGGGTCATGAGACACTCTGTCTGCTACCATCCCGATTGTTTCAACCACAGGTACATTGGTAAATAGTGACTCTTCCTGCAACGAGGCTTTTATCCCCGTGGCCCGTGCTTCCCACAGTGAGTCGACAAATTCCTTGGGAGACTTCAGGCTGATTGCACAAGGTACATAAGGAGTCAGCAACCCGTTAAGTCGCTTAGCCAGTCTATATCCAGGGTGTGGGTATCTGGTGGGTATGCAGGTTTGTATTCCCCAGCAACCTTTCGCAGGTGGATTCCGGATTTCTTTGCGTTCACAGTTTCGATCAATCTGTTTACCTTCGTTTTCAATTCGGCTACAGTGACCTTCGTTTTATATATATATATATATATATATATATATATATATATATATATATATATATATATATATATATATATATATATATATATATATATAAACATAGATATATATATATATACATACATATATATATATATATATATATATGCGGAAAATCCACAGAGAAATATGAGGTGAACGTTTCAGCTTGTTAAAGCCTTTGTCAACACCAGACTGACTAAAGATTGATTGATTGATGAAGATTAAGCCACCCAAGAGGTGGCACGGGCATGAATAGCCCGTAAGTGGTGGCCCTTTCGAGCCATTGCCAGTATCAAAAGATGATACTGGAGATCTGTGGAGGCGCAACTGCACCCTGCGTGACAGGAGATGTCTCCCGGACCAAGTGGTGACCAAATGGTGCTGACTAAAGATTGATTGATTGATAAAGATTAAGCCACCCAAGAGGTGGCACGGGCATGAATAGCCCGTAAGTGGTACAATTTTTTTTTTTTATTCCCAGTGTTCTGAGGTTGCATTTAACCATCAAGCTGTTATCGTGGGGGAGGATACTGCTTCACAGTCTTTATGAGGGTGTCCAGCTGCTGGACACCTTTGTTGACCAGGAGAGTGGCTGTGTTGATGGCTTCAGGGTGGCCACTGCATGATTCAGGAACTCTTAAAGCTCTTCAAAGGTCATTGGTTGCTTCACATTCCAGAAGATAGTGAAGTAATGGCTTTTCTGTGACAGTTTGGCAGAAGATGCACTCTCTCTGTCGGGGTTCACCAATCTCCCAGTTTCATCTGTAACCTAGACGTAGTCTATATAGCCTAACTGCTATTTCCCTGTGGATTCCTTTTGGGATATTTAACCTTTTTTAATTTGGTTGCCTGAAGATACCATGTTGCAGATGGCGAACCTTCAGCTATTCTCTGGTGCAGGTAGGCTTTGTTGAGATGTGAGAGTTTTTTGGTGATGATGTTTTTTATGTTCTCTAGGCTGGGTTGAATTGTTTTATGTATCACTGGATGACGAGTTGCCAATTTAGCAATTTCATCAGCTTTTTCATTTAATGGGATTCCAATATGGGATGGGATCCAGTTTAAAGTTATGTTGAGGCCTTTGCCTTTAGCGACTGCTCCTTGATACAAAATGGTGGTAATTATTTCCACATTATCTTTCCACTGTTTTTGTCCTAGTATTTGAAGTGCAGCTTTTGAGTCTGTGTGTATGATTGCATTTTGAGTGTTTTGTGCAATCACATATGCGAATGCCTGTTGTATGGCAAACAGCTCAGTTTGGGTTGATGATACTAGTCCTCCCAGTCTCCAATATGCCTGAACGCTGGTCGTGCAAAGAGCAGCGCCAGCACTCTCATTTTCTGTGTCCACCGATCCGTCTGTGAAGATGTGGGTGGCTCCTGCTACTGCTATGCTATACATTTGCTCTTCTATTATGCGCCTTAGGATTGTCGGATCATAGGCAGCCTTTTTCATTGGGAGACTTTCTATTACTATTTTGAAAGTAGGCTCTTCCCACGGCGCGGAAGGAGTGTAATTTGGGTGTGGATGATCACCCTCTCTATCAAGAATCATGTTTTTTAAATGTAGTCTGTTTAGGACTTTTCCTGCTCTTGCAACCCAAGAGTTTCCATTGTTTTGGCCTAGTACAACCACCAAAGCCTGCCGTACTGGGATTGGATCAGAAGAAATAATTATCTTACTGATAATTGTAGCTGTCCTTTGTGATATTCTTTCTTGTAGAGAGGGCAAACCCGTCTCCAGTCTAAGAGTTTCAAGCCAGGTCCACATGGGGGCTCCCAGGGCAGCTCTCATAGCATTGTTTTGGGCAACTTCAAGCTTTTTCCACTGTTGGTGTGATAGATTTGTGAGTGCAGGTGCGGCATAATCGATCACTGATCTGACTGCCTGTACATAGTATGTGCGAAGGACTTGCAGATTGGCTCCTCCAGAAAGGGAGGTTAGCGACCTGAGGATTGCCGTCTGGGCCGCAGTTCGCTCTCTCAAGTATGTGACCTCAGCATTAAAATTCATGTGTGTGTCCAGGATGATTCCTAGATACTGATAGGTGTCGACCCATTCTATTGGTTGACCCTGTACTGTGAGTTGGATGTTGGGCTTCGCTATTTTTATGGGCATGGCCTTTGACTTTGAGGGGTTGAGTTTGATCCCAATCTGTTTTGCCTCTTTACTGATGCAGTCTAAGCATTTGGGTGGAAGGCGCGCCGCATCCCTTCCTTTTATGATGATGACAAAGTCGTCCACGTAGTTTAGCAGCCTGCAGTGATGTGGGAGTTTCAACCTCATTATTCTTTCCATTAAACAGTTGAAGAGAAGAGGGCTAAGAATACCTCCTTGCGGTGTACCATTTTCATGTCTTTTGTACTCAGAGACTGTGCCATGAAGTTTTACTCTTGCTTCTCTGTTTATGAGACAGTTTTTGGTCCAGGAGAGCAGGTTGCCTCTGACCTCTTTGTCAATGAGGCAGCAGAGAATAGCTGGGGCTCTAGCCAGTTCAAAGGCTTTTTCGAGGTCCAGGAATATCAGCATTCCTGGTCTGTCATTCAAGTGGGCTAACAGAGTTGTAATACATTCCACTGTGCCAACCCCTCTTCTATAGGCATACATATCATGGTGCAGTTTAGGCATTTTCCACTCCAGTCTGTTGAGTGCCATTCTGTCAGCCGTCTTGGCTGCACAGCTTTGGAGAGAGATGGGCCTGGGATTAGCTGGATCTTTGGGTTTTGGGATCGGCACTATGTCTGCTCTATTCCAAGCAGAAGGTCTAGTTTGAGAAGTCCAGGCTAAATTAATTAACCTTAGGTATGCAGCGTCTCCCTCTGGGCCGAGGTTTCTAATAATTTTATAGGTTATTTTGTCGGCTCCAGGGGATGTATCCTTGGAGTTTTTCTTAGCCCGATTGAGCTCATCCAGTGTGAAGGGGGCATTAGTGTCAGAGACTTCTTTACATGCTGTAAGGATTCTGTGCCACCTTTCTTCCTCTAGTCCGGTCTGTACTGCTAATACATCTGGTGGAAGTTGATTGCTGGCTGCTCTCTCTGCAAACCTGGTTGCCAGTACTTCGGCTTCCTGTTGAGGCATCCTTGGGGTGTGGAGCTTTAGGTGTTTTATTCCCTTTGGCCCGGTGAATTTGCTGCCACATCTCCCCGAGAGGGGTGTGTTCATTCAGGTGTGAACACCATTGCAGCCACTTTTGTTCTTTTATTTGTCTGGTCTCTCGATGTACATGTTCCTTGACCTCACAAAGTAAGATCCTGTTGCGGTCACTTGGCTGCTTTTTGTATAGCTTTCTTGTTCTATTGAGTCTATGGTTGAGTTCTTTGACACGTTCGCAATAGTACCAATGATCTTTATGGTGTCCGGTGGACTGTTTTTTCAGTGGGATTGAGTGGTTGGCTGCACTTTGAATCGCTTTGACAAATTCTTGTTCTGCCTGATTAATGTCATCGGGAAGGTCATAGTTTCTTTGCCACTCTGAAATGAGGTTTTGAAATCGGTCCCAGTTTGCTAAAGCAAAGTTCCAGGCTTCAGATGGAGGCGGAGGTGGGGTGGGTAGGTCTAACTGAAGATCAATTTGGACCCCATAGTGGTCGCTTGTGAGTGTGGGCTCAACTGACCATGTTGCTGCATCTCTTAGGGAGGCTGAAACGAAGGTTAGGTCTAATCTGCCTCCTTGGATGTGGGTAGGTTCATTCTTGTTTAGGATTTGTATTTCTGGAAGCTGGTCCAGTAGATGTGTAATGTGTATGCCGGCTTCATTTGTTTTGTTCGAGCCCAGTGCCAATCGATGATGGGCATTAAAATCTCCACAAATGATTGTGTTTGTTGTTGTCGCGTGTCCAAATAACACAGAGAGATCCATTTCGGCTTGTGGAGACCTGTACACATTGAACACTTCAAGTTTGTCGTGTCTTAGCTCAATGGTGACTCCCATTACCTCTGTCCCTGCTCCACAATTGGGTGGGCTGGTTATGGATTTGGAGATCAGGTCACATTTTACATAGATTGCACATCCCCTAGATTGCCCATTGATCCATGGAAGGAAGAAGCCTCGATAGCCTGAGATTTTAGGTTCTAATCCGGCTCAAAGCAAGCTCTCCTGTAGTATCAGGATGTCTATGCCTTTGGTTGCTGCTATGCATTGCAAGTGTTGCAATTTAGTGCGCAGTCCTTGCGCATTCCATTGCAGGATCTTTAGAATTCTAGGTTCTTGGAATGTGCTGATAATTCCGTGGTATCCATGGAGTCTGATGAACACGCCATGGAAGTTGCAATTGGGGTATAGGTTCTTAGTGGTCCTGAAATTGCCTCATCAATGTCGCTTTCCGACGACCTGGACTCTATCTGCTTTTTATGGGGGTGCCTCTTGCCCTGCTGTCTTGACGGTGTGGATATTACATCTTCGAATTTTTTGAGCTTGTGCTCAATTGTCTTCCGAGTCTCTGTGGTTTGCTTGATTCCATGTGAAGACAGCAGACTTTCGATTAACTCAGTGACCAAAGTTTTGAGCATTGGCCAGAGAGCGTTCAGTTCAGTGGGAGCACTATTTAATGTTGTGCAGGTTGAGGGCCTAGTGGCTTTTAGACCCTTCTCGGTGGTAACTTTGGCACTGGAATTGCTACTCCTATTGGCCCCAGTGTGCTTGCTGGATGAAATGGGAGGCCGACTGCTTTGAACATGAGTCTTGTGTCCTCCATCTTTCTTTTTGTCCTGTACTGTCTTCTCAACCTTCACCATGGCCGATGGTGAAGGGCCGTGTGCCCCCTCTTCCTGAATGGGTAGACCCCACGCGGTTTTAGTGGGCATGGGAGCTGGTATTCGTTTTGGTAGGGGTTTCGGCTCCGCTGTTGGCGTGGTGGGGTTCGTTTGAAGCCTTTTGAGCCTTTCAGGGCATTTCAAGTTCCAGGCATGATGTGCCTTGGAACAATTTGGGCATTTTGCCTGAACAGGGTGGTTTGCCTTGAATTTATCAATACATGTTTTTGTATCATGGGGCTGGCTGCAGACTCCGCACCTCACTGGGCGTTGGCAGCCATCTTTGTGATGCCCAAATCTCTGACATCTAAAGCATCTTAGGGGTTCTGTGGGTGTAAGGCCTGTGTTGGAACACGCCCCAGATTCCAAGGTCAAGTTTTTCCGGGATCCGTCCTCTTACTGTGAGAAGGACTTGTCGAGTTTCTTGTTTTGTTCGTACTTGGCATCTCTCTGCTGACACCACATAGTTCAGCTTTTCGAGATGGCCAAGGGCCATATGCAAGGGATAGTGGAGGACAATGACTTTACTTCTTTTATCCTCTGGTTTCAGTTCCTCACATTTTGCGTAATTTTTTAGAATCGTAGCGGCCGACTCGTCTTTTGGCCTCAGAATGTATTCTCCTTTGAGATTAGGTTTTGCCCTGACCTGGAGCTGGGGGTACTCTTTTTCCAGGTCCACTACAGTAGCGTAGGAAGACTTACCTTCCGCGTGCTGCACTTTGAAGACCGGAAACCTAGATCTAGTCTGAGGCGCTGGGAGAGCTGGAGAAGCTGGAGAGATTAATGGGCGATGGGTCGTCATGGAGTGGCTTGTCCTGTTAGCCTTATTCACGTGATGCCACTCGCCGCCACTTTCGGAACTGGTATCCATTATCGATGGTCTTTTCCTACTCTGAGCAGCATTGCTGGATCGATTATAAGTCAATTGGAATTCCATGATGAAATTTCAAATGATCACTTGTGGAGTGGTCTGGTGAGTGAAGGACGTGACGTCTGGTGTACAACTACACAACTGAATGTCTGCTCCGACTGTGTCTGTGCTGACTAAAGGAGAAGGGGGAGGATATATAGGCCGACACCTGACCAACCCATCCCTAGGGAAAGAATTAACCAGAAACAGGTATAGCTTAGCTTAGAATGGTCAAAGAGGATTACGCGTCCAGAGAATAAGGATGAAAGATTAAAGAAAAGCCTCATGAACACACAATATATGAATATAAAATTATAATGAGACATTGTAAGCCTCTCTATCAGAGTTTTTTCTTAAACTGTTGTGCAATATTATAACTTAAAAATGGATCAAGTTTGTACATTCCAGTACTAACATTAAGAAGATTTGGACACTGATTGATTAGAGCAGACTCAATTAAATTCCATTCCACGAAATCCCCACAATTGGTAATGCTTTTTGCCCCATTCCAGTTAATATTGTGATCACATAAACTCGTATGTAGATACAATGCATTAGACGTTTGGGCAGTTCTAATACTATAAGCATGTTGTGACAATCGCAATTGTAAGGACTTTCCTGTTTGTCCAAGGTACACAGAATCACAATCATTGCAGGGAATCGAATACACACAACCTGCTGTATCAGGGGAGTTTTTTATTAACTTGGATTTGATCGTACTATTAGTGAACACCAAATTTATATTAAGTTTCTTAAAAATCAGAGACAATTTTTCAAGTCCACCCGCATAAGGTACCACCAATGAGTTAATAATTTCTGGTTTCGCCTTAGGGACATGATTATAAAACGTACGTTTGGCTTCACACGAGAAATAAAAAAAACTCTTAGGATATTGTAAACTCTTCCCAATTTCTTATATTTTAGCAATCTCTTCATCAAAAAACTCAGGGCTGCATACCCTCAAAGCTCGTAGAAACATTCCTGAAAATACTGCCTGTTTAACTTTACTATGATGATTCGAATAAAAATGAACATACGACCCCCCCGTTGGTAGGTTTGCTATACACATTAAATTTGAACTTTCTAGTGACTCTATGAATCATAATGTCCAAAAACGGAAGAGTACCATTCTCCTCAGTCTCACAAGTGAATTTTATTGAAGGTACCAAAGAATTGAATTCATTAAGAAAAACTACCTGGTCTTTGTCGCACGGCCATAAGCACAAAATATCATCAACATACCTAAACCAAACTACATTAGCCGGGATAATCCTGGATAAGATTTTTGTTTAGAAGAATTCCATATACAAATTGCTTAAAACTGGGGAAAGGGGATTGCCCATCGCCATACCAAATGTGTGTTTGAAAAATTTTCCATTAAAACTAAAATAATTGTCTTTTATACACAATTTGATAAGTTCCAATACTTTATTGATCTGCAAGCTCAAATTAAATTTAGGCAGTTCCTCACGTAGAAATTCTAACAGATCATCAACAGGAATTTTAGTGAATAAAGAGGTCACATCGAAACTTATTACTTTAAAATCAAAATTTAAATTCAGTGTGGATAGCTTATTAACTAAGTCCACATTGTTAACTAAGTCTAAGTCCACATAAGCTATCCACACTGAATTTAAATTCAGTGTGGATAAATGAGCCCTGTTGCTTATGCAACATAAGCAACAGGGCTTCATTAAGGAACATATAATCTCTTCCCACAACCAAACCATCGCCAGAGAAATCCTAGTAAACAACACAGAAATCATCGATAGATACAGCGATAGCAGGCGGCTTGACGTTTGCGAGGCATTACACATCAAGAAGTTAACACCAGCAATCAACAGCCAATTAATGCACAACTATATTCTACCCACCTCAAGACTCCGCTCCAATATAGAAGCATCAAGAAATATGGACCAATAGGCTTTCTACAATCACTTCTATTCAATACCCATTGTCTCATGTTCTGGCTTGTGTTGATGAAATTAATACCTTATTAAATACCACCTCACCCCATCCACCTCACTCAAATGTAGATATAAACAAAATCGGAGATGTGTAAGTTCTATTCAGTTGTGTATGTGTTAACTAAAGTCTTTGAAAATGTAATAAGTTTTACGAAACGCGCTCAAGTGTCGTGTCAGACTAGAAATAAAAATGAATTTTGGAGAATTGATTTTTGAATTACCACCAACAGTGAAAAGAAATGTACGAAAGATTGAGAAAATTCGTGTTAGAATTATTAATCTTACTTTTTCGGTCATATTTAATAATATATGTCTACAGGAAAGACTGCTACCAAAATATACTAATATATATATATATATATATATATATATATATATATATATATATATATATATATATATATATATATATATATATATATTTATATATATATATATATATATATATATATATATATATATATATATATATATATATATATATATATATATATATATGTATGTCGTACCTAGTAGACAGAACGCACTTCTGGGCCTACTATGCAAGGCCCGATTTGCCTAATAAGCCAAGTTTACCTGAACTAATATATTTTCTCTAATTTTTTTCTTATGAAATGATAAAGCTACCCATTTCATTACGTATGAGGTCAATTTTTTTTATTGGAGTTAAAATTAACGTAGATATATGACCGAACGTAACCAACCCTACCTAACCTAACCTAACCTATCTTTATAGGTTAGGTTAGGTTAGGTAGTCGAAAAACAATTAATTCACGAAAACTTGGCTTATTAGGCAAATCGGGCCTTGCATAGTAGGCCGAGAAGTGCGTTCTGGCTACTAGGTACGATATATATATATATATATATATATATATATGTCGTACCTAGTAGCCAGAACGCACTTCTCAGCCTACTATACAAGGCCCGATTTGCCTAATAAGCCAAGTTTTCCTGAATTAATATATTTTTTCTAATTTTTTTCTTATGAAATGATAAAGCTACCCATTTCATTATGTATGAGGTCAATTTTTTTTATTGGAGTTAAAATTAACGTAGATATATGACCGAACCTAACCAACCCTACCTAACCTAACCTAACCTATCTTTATAGGTTAGGTTAGGTTAGGTGGCCGAAAATGTTAGGTTAGGTTAGGTGGCCGAAAATGTTAGGTTAGGTTAGGTTAGGTAGGTTATGTAGTCGAAAAAGCATTAGTTCGTGAAAACTTGGCTTATTAGGCAAATCGGGCCTTGCATAGTAGGCTGAGAAGTGCGTTCTGGCTACTAGGTACGATATATATATATATATATGTCGTACCTAATAGCCAGAACACACTTCTCAGCCTACTATTCAAGGCCCGATTTGCCTAATAAGCCAAGTTTTCATGAATTAATGTTTTTTCGTCTACCTAACCTACCTAACCTAACCTAACCTAGCTTTTTTTGGCTACCTAACCTAACCTTACCTATAAATATAGGTTAGGTTAGGTTAGGTAGGGTTGGTTAGGTTCGGTCATATATCTACGTTAATTTTAACTCCAATAAAAAAAAATTGACCTCATACATAGAGAAAAGGGTTGCTTTATCATTTCATAAGAAAAAAATTATAGTAAATATATTAATTCAGGAAAACTTGGCTTATTAGGCAAATCGGGCCTTGAATAGTAGGCTGAGAAGTGAGTTCTGGCTACTAGGTACGACATATATATATATATATATATATATATATATATATATATATATATATATATATATATATATATATATGTCGTACTTAATAGCCAGAACGCACTTCTCAGCCTACTATGCAAGGCTCGATTTGCCTAATAAGCAAAGTTTTCATGAATTAATATATTTTCTCTAATTTTTTTCTTATGAAATGATAAAGCAACACATTTCATTATGTATGAGGTAATTTTTTTTTATTTGAGTTAAAATTAACGTAGATATATGACCGAACCTAACCAACCCTACCTAACCTAACCTAACCTATCTTTATAGGTTAGGTTAGGTGGCCGAAAAAGTTAGGTTAGGTTAGGTTAGGTAGGTTAGGTGGTCGAAAAACCATTAATTCATGAAAACTTAGTTTATTAGGCAAATCGGGCCTTGCATAGTAGGCTGAGAAGTGAGTTCTGGCTACTAGGTATGACATATATATATATATATATATATATATATATATATATATATATATATATATATATATATATATATATATATATATATATATATATATATATATATATATATATATATATGTCGTACCTAGTAGCCAGAACGCACTTCTCGGCCTACTATGCAAGGCCCGATTTGGCTAATAAGCCAAGTTTTTCTGAATTTTTTTTTTTTTCTTTTTGTTTCTTATGAAATGATAAAGCTACTCATTACATTATGTATGAGGTAAAAAATTTTTTATTAGAGTTCAAATTAACGTAAATATATGACCGAACCTAACCAACCCTACCTAACCTAACCTATATTTATAGGTTAGGTTAGGTTAGGTAGCCAAAAAAGTTAGGTTAGGTTAGGTAGGTTAGGTAGTCGAAAAAACATTAATTCATGAAAACTTGGCTTATTAGGCAAATCGGACCTTGCATAGTAGGCCGAGAAGTGCGTTCTGGCTGCTATGTACGACATATATATATATATTAAATATGACCGAAAAAGAAAGATTAATAATTCTAACACGAATTTTCTGAATATTTGTTATGTTTCTTTTCACTGTCGATGGTAATTGAAAAATTAATTCTCCAAAACTCATTTTTATTTCTATTCTGACGCGACACTTGAACGCGTTTCGTAATAACTTATTATAATTTCAGAGACTTTAGTTTACACACACACAACTATAACCTGCAAACACTAAACAAAGTTCTACTATGCTATCATTTAAACAGCTTTCATCTTATATACCCGCGTTTGGGTGAGGTGATATGTTACAACAGTTTTGGATGAGGTGAACAAAACTTTCAACACAAGATAGAGCTAACTTTCAACACAAGACAGAACACGAAACAATGGTATAAATTGGGTAAATTAAAGGGAAGAATGGAAGTAACTGCAAAGGGCCTATTGGCCCATATTTCTTGATGTTCTATATTGGTGCGGAGTCTTGAAGTGGGTAGAATATAGTTGTGCATTAATTGACTGTTGATTGCTGGTGTTGACTTCTTGATGTGTAGTGCCTCGCAGATGTCAAGCCGCCTGCTATCGCTGTATCTAACGATGATTTCTGTGTTGTTTGTTAAGATTTCTCTGGTGATGGTCTGGTTGTGGGAAGAGATTATATATTCCTTAATGGAGCCCTGTTGCTTATGCATCGTTAATCGCCTGGAAAGAGATGTTGTTGTCTTGCATATATACTGAGTTCTTTGAGGCTTACAGTCCCCAAGTGGGAATTTGAAGGCATAGACGACGTTGGTTTCTTTTAAAGCGTTCTGCTTTTTGTCTGGAGAGTTTCTCATAAGTAGGCTGGCCGTTTTTTTGGTTTTATAGTACATCGTCAATTGTATCTTCTGATTTTTGTCTGTAGGGATAACGTTCCTATCAATAATATCCTTCAGGACCCTTTCCTCAGTTTTATGAGCCATCGAAAAGAAGTTCCTGTAAAACAGAGTAATTGGGGGTACAGGTGTTGTGTTGGTTGACTCTTCAGAAGTTGCATGGCCTTTTACCTTTCTTTGTATGATGTCTTCAACGAAACCGTTAGAGAAGCCATTGTTGAGTAGGACCTGTCTTACCCTACAGAGATCTTAATCGACTTGCTTCCATCCTGAGCTGTGGCTTAGAGCATGGTCGACATAACCGTTAACAACACTCCTCTTGTACCTGTCTGGGCAGTCACTGTTGGCATTGAGGCACATCCCTATGTTTGTTTCCTTAGTGTAGACTGCAGTGTGGAAACCTCTGCTCCTTTCCATGACTGTTACATCTAGAAAGGGCAGCTTCCCATCCTTCTCCATTTCGTAAGTGAAATTCAACACAGAATTCCGCTCAAATGCCTCCTTTAGCTCCTGCAGATGTCTAACATCAGGTACATGTGTAAAAATGTCGTCAACATACCTGCAGTATATGGCCGGTTTCAAGTTCATGTCGACTAAGACCTTCTGTTCGATGGTACCCATGTAGAAGTTCGCAAACAGGACACCTACGGGAGAACCCATGGCGACCCCATCTACTTGCTTATACATGTGCCCATCCGGGCTCAAGAAGGGTGCCTCTTTAGTACAAGCTTGGAGTAGTTTCCTTAGAATGTTTTCTGGTATGTCAAGAGGAGTACAGGCCGGATCACGATACACTCTGTCCGCTATCATCCCGATTATTTCATCCACAGGTACGTTGGTAAACAGTGATTCTACGTCCAACGTGGCTCTTATCCCTGTTGCCCGTGTTCCCCGCAGTAAATCAACAAATTCTTTTGGACACTTCAGGCTGAAGGCGCAAGGGACATAAGGGGTCAGCAAGCCGTTGAGTCGTTTTGCCAGTCTGTATGTGGGTGTGGGTATCTGGCTGATGATTGGCCGAAGTGGGTTTCCAGGCTTGTGTCTTGACATTTCCATTCGCATACCCAGGTTTGTATTCCCCAGTAATCTTTGGCAGGTTGAGTCCGGATTTCTTGCTGTTCACAGTTTCGATCAGTCTGTTAACCTTTGCTTTCAATTTGGCTGTAGTGTCCTTCGTTACCCTTTGGAATATAATTTGGTCAGAGAGTATGAGGTTCATTTTTGCCAGATATTCGTCTTTTTTAAGAATGACATATATTGGTGACTTGTCACCTCTCCTGACGACTATTTCCTTGTTCTCACGAAGGCTCTTAGCTGTCGCTTTGAGCTCGGGGGACAGTATGGTGCTTCTGTAGTTGCCTGGAATCTTTCCTCCTTCTGCAATAAGTTCTGCTTGTAAGGTGTCTTTGGTGGTGACCTTCTTTTGTGTCTCAAGGTCGAATATGTCGTCCAACAGGATCTCCAACTCCACTTTCTGGGCCATCTCACTTGGTCTGGACATAACGTGACAGTTTATACCCAGATTTAGGAGAGTGACTTGGTCCTCAGTGAGGTTGATTCCAGCAAGGTTCAGGAAGCCGTCTCATGGTCGTGGAATCGCCATAGGTCCTCCATATAATGTTGTTAGTTTCTTGGTTATCCTGGTTTCGGTGCTGAGGTGATGTCGATCTGTGAGGATGTCGAGGTGTTGCTCGATACGAGTACGGAGGTTTTCGTCGATGTTGCTGTTTCTCCATTGGTTTGTAGCATGAAGTAGTTGCGTTTTGTTGTCTTTAATTTTATTTTTTGCCTTGTGTATCTGATTTCGAATGAATGAGATCATGGCGCTATTTTATCGTGAAGGCTTGATTCCTTGCTGCTGGGTCGTGCGTTTTAATATTAGTATATTTTGGTAGCAGTCTTTCTTGTAAACATATATTATTAAATATGACAGAAAAAGTAGGATTAATAATTCTAACACGAATTTTCTCAATATTTCTTATGTTTCTTTTCACTGTGGATGGTAATTGAAAAATCAATTCTCCAAAATTCATTTTTTTTCTAGTCTGACGCAACACTTGAACGCGTTTCGTAATAACTTATTACATTTTCAAAGACTTTAGTTTACACACACACAACTATAACCTGCAAACACTAAACAGAGTTCTTCTATGCTATCATTTAAAGAGCTTTCATCTTATATACCCACATTTGGGTGAGGTGATATGTTACAACAGTTTTGGATGAGGTGAACAAAACTTTCAAAACAAGATAGAGCAAACTTTCAACACAAGACAGCACACGGTGCAATGGGTATAAATTGGGTAAATTATAGGGAAGAATGGAAGTAACTGCAAAGGGCCTATTGGCCCATATTTCTTGATGCTTCTATATTGGTGCGGAGTCTTGAAGTGGGTAAAATATAGTTGTGCATTAATTGGCTGTTGATTGCTGGTGTTGACCTCTTGATGTGTAGTGCCTCACAGATGTCAAGCCGCCTGCTACTGCTGTATCTATCGACGATTTCTGTGATTTTTGTTAAGACTTCTCTAGTGATGGTCTGGTTGTGGGAAGAGAATATATGTTCCTTAATGGAGCCTTGTTGCTTATGCATCGTTAATCGCCTGGAAAGAAAGCGGCAGCTAAGAGCCTTCATGAGAACAAGATTATTTTGCTACCAAAATATACTAATTATATATATATATATATATATATATATATATATATATATATATATATATATATATATATATATATATATATATATATATATATATATATATATACAGAGAGAGAGAGAGAGAGAGAGAGAGAGAGAGAGAGAGAGAGAGAGAGAGAGAGAGAGAGAGAGAGAGAGAGAGAGAGAGAGAGAGAGAGAGAGAGAGAGAGAGAGAGGGGGTTCCCCCCCCCCCCCCCCCCCGTCCAACTTTTTGGAGCTCGGGTCGACCAATACTTCAAACACTTTAATATCGCATCCTTTCACCATCTTTCCTTCCAGTCACCACCTTCCCTCTTCTTCACCACCTTCCCTCTCTTTCACCACCTTCCCTCTCCTTCACCACCTTCCCTCTCCGACTCCTTCAAAAGTAAGGCCATCTGCCTATTGTCCTGTCCAAGTGGTGAGGGTTTTTTATTTCAATCTATCACTGCCACACACCCCATCGTTCAAAAATGTTTGATCAATGCAAGTTTTACCACTTCAAACATCACCTCCAAAGTCTTTTATCACACCAGCCTTGACAACTCCAGAATATCACTTCTCAATATGTTGATCACAACACCCTTGACCACCCCAAACGTCACTTAAACAGATCTTGGTCTCGCCAATCCTGACCACTCCCAAATTCACCACAAATGTTGACCACACCAAATATCACTTCCACAGACATTTATTGAGATGGACATTCGTGTGGAGCTGACCTTCGGTTTACGGGTAGTAAAGGTGCATCACTACACCACAATGGCCGTCCTCACCGGGCCATTCCGGCCGGCGTGCTTCAATCCTGCCACTGTCCGGTCCCGTTGCAACGCGCTCTCACACAAGACAGCACATATATGACTTATTGCTTATAGTCACTATTTCGCTTATAAATAAGTACATATATGACATATGTCAAGCCATATTTTTTTCCAAGGCACTAACTTTTCCTCTCAGTTTTATTAAACAATTGGGATTTTATACAAAATTTGACAATATCCTGAGTTACTTTACAATTTATTTAAATATTTTAGTTTTGTTTAATTATTTTTTTTTTAAAACTGTAGTATCAATATAAGTATAGGTTTAGTACTAATTGTAATATTTTAACATACTAAGAAGGTTAGGTTAGGTTGTGGTTTTCTATTCAGCATTTCAAGGTAAACTTAAATATTCACAATCAATTAGTATGTCACATATGCACTTATTCATAAACAAGATATTGACTTTAAGCAAGTGCGAGAACGGGTTGCCCTCTACGGCATCGTACCCAACGTCCACAACTCCCACTCTGAGCAGGACCTCTACAAAGCTGAGATGGCGAGGCACAGGTAAGTTTGGCAGGCTGTTTATGCATCAATATGCAGTGGTCTCATCTACGATAATCCAAACTTGCCATAGACTCATTTAGGCGTAGATGAGTCTACGACTAACCTATGTCTAATGTCATCGTTAGGTGTAGGTTAGGTTCTGTTGGCGATTATTAGCATTTGTAGTATGTGAACGACGCATTTGCAGAGATGCGATTCGAACAGAGGAAGCTGGCGAAGAAAAAAAAATCGAATATCATCATTTGTGAATAGTGCAACACGTCCTCGTCAACAAATGCAAAATGTTCGTTAATTCGCCCACTAATCCATTTGTTTATAAATGAAAGCACTTTACACTCGGCTCTCTACAGATGACGTAATTACTTTTCTCGAACAGTGTTTCGTTCATTCCCTCTGCTCGAATAGCACCTTTAAATGGTTCATCTACGTACTGCAAACACGATTAATGACCAAACGACCCCTAACCATCTAACCTAAGTTAGACCTAACTGTTTAATATATGATAGTATGTAACAATATTTCCCAAAATTTCAGAAAATACTAATTTTGAATACATAATGTGTTAAAATTGATGAATGCGTCTTTCGGGTCGGTTAAACAAACTGAGCAGGAGGACAGGCTGTAATCGAGAGTAAAATGGTTTTGATTCATAAACAGAGGGTCTGAAGGCTTGATTAACAGGCTTTCGTTAACGGCTTTCGTTAACGAGGACGTTGCTACTTACAGACGTAGCTTCGCAAGTCTGAACGCTGGCCAAAAGCTGGGAGTGTCATCAACGCAGTTCGTTAGTTGGTATTTGATGTTTAATTTAATTAACGACTCGTGTAATTCTTTCTTTCTTGGGAGGCGTTTTATTTTTTGAATAAAAATTACGGAGATTTTTCATATATTTTGCGTTTTATTTTTCCCGAATTAGAATTATGGAGATTTTTCATATGATGTATTGCATAACCATTCAAGTTTGTGTTATATCTCGGCAGTTGATCTGTTAATTTGGCTTCACCATCGCTCCTGTTGAACAAACTTCACTACCACTCTTGTTGATATGGGCTCCAAGACCTTTCCTGATGATCTGACTAATCGTGTCAGCTATCAGTGTCTATATACAATGACACAACCAAAAACCAACCCATGTTCAGTTGAGTCATATTGCAAATTGCAACCCTTGGCTGAACTGAAGGGAAAAAAATAGTACATTTTTATTTCTAAACTGGGGTAAAAGTGTGCTTGTCAATTTTACAATTGCAATTAGTGGGCTACATGTCAATCAGTGATCGCTACAGGGCCATGCCATTACCCCCCCCCCCCCCTCAAAGTCTCATGCACCAAGGAATGTTTTTTGGGGACTATTTTTTTATTGCATAAAGTTGAATTAAAAATTCAGTTCACTTTTATGTTGGTCTTATGTTGTGTAAACTGAACGGTTCGGACTTTCCATCAGGTCGTTGCGTTAATCTATCCACCAAACTGTCTTTGTGTGAAAAACACTACGTATGATTCTAACTCGTTCTTAGGCTTGCATATATGCAATTTAAGAATAAAAAAATTGTATTCAACAATTTTAACTTTGTATATAAAATCGGTATTTTCTGAAATATATATTATCAGTATTATATATTATAATTTTGTGTATAGACAGGTTAGGTTAGGTGTTACGTTAGATTAGGCTTGGTTAGGTTTGGTTTGGTTCGGTTAGGTGTAAGCGTAGGTTCAGTTGGGAATTGTTTCTACCTACAGTACGTGTATTAAAGCATTTTCATCCAGTTCTCAAGCCATGTTCAGTATTGTTCATTCCACCCAGCGACCGACCACGCACAGGTATTCGTCAGTTTTAACATAGTCCTTCAAAACAGGAATTTTCTTAAATATAAATTAACATGGTTAAATATTACTATAATGTGCATATCGAGTAGCAGGTTAGGTTAGGTGATAAGGTTTTCTTGCCTACATTCGTATGTGTAGCATGTGGTGAAGTATTTACAGTGTTGCGATTCGAACAGTCGATGTCAGCGAAGCACTGTTTGAGAAATGTTCGATCATTTATGTTCAAATAATTATGAGTCGTGTGCAAAGAGCTTAGTGGCTGAATAACCTGTTGTTGTTGTTGTTGTTTTAGATTTAGCTACTCAGAACGAAATGTCCATGTAGCACGGGCTGTGGTGTGCCCATAACGAATAACCTAGCATTTGGTAATTATATACGAGGTGATATATCTCACTAATATGCCTATTGGCCTATTAGCGAGGTGCTTCATCTTCACTTCATCCTCGGCTATATTTCCGGCAGCACAAAAACTGATAACATTTACGGGCTATTCATGCCCGTGCCCCATGGACATGGGCATGAATTAGTGGGTTAATCTTCATATATATATATATATATATATATATATATATATATATATATATATATATATATATATATATATATATATATATATATATATATAGGGAAGGGAGTACCACCTCTGGCTGGAAGAAGGGGGACCCATAGCCTCGGAGGAAACCACACATAACGCATTGGAGGGAATGTGGGTCCCCTCCAATACAGTTTCTGTGTGCTTTTCTCCTACCACCCCCTTCCCTTTTTTTTTTTTTTTTTTTTTTTCCTTTATTGTGTATTTAAAGGTTACAAAACATACAAGACAAATGCCTAAAGGTTATGGATCTCTTGAAGCTCCTCCGCTTCTGGACAGGAACCGAGGACGCAGCAAGCATTTCCCCTCTGGATCGCCACACAGACGCTGAAATAAAAAAACTGGAAGCCCTTGGGTCTCTGGTGACGTCAATGAGCTTGGACCCCAATTCCTTGAGAAATCCCAAGGCACTCTTGCCCCAGGGGCCATGCGTCTCAGACGCTATGGGAACAAAGAGGTATTGGCCTTCCAGTCGCCTGTACTTGAGTGATTTTGCTGTTTCCCTGTGGTTGGCCGCCCCACCTGCTTGATCAGCTCCGAAGTGTACATAGGTGTCAGCCAGGGTGGATACACAGGTGTAGTCCCACACCAACTGTCTACCCTCCTTCCATGAGTATATGGTGATGCCATCAGGGCGAAGTGCTGGGAAATCCGGGTTTTGGACCCCTAGGATGCGAGGTTCTCTCTCCGCTGGGCACCCAGCTGAGA